>NW_027649782.1:0-450000 GCF_965287045.1 Carcharhinus amblyrhynchos | reverse complement strand
GAGTCTGATGAAGAAGGCAGATGAGTTGAATGATTCTATTTTTGTTTTGTTTCAGTCGTGTCCTCTTTTCTATTGACTTCATAAGCTACTAAATTCATATAACAGCGCCACCTTGTGAGTCTGAGGCTTAGGAGTGTTGAGAGATGAGCAGAATGCCACCAAAATGTTGTTAAAAAGATTTTTAAAAAGTAGAATATGAGAGCAATGTAGCCATTGTTACGAACCCAGCTGATGTCCTCACTGGATAAGGTACCATTCTGGATATTGTTGGGGGAGATGATGGCGAGTGAAAGCAGTGACTGATAACTTCAGCAAGAGGAGGAAAATCGGCAGGGCTGTAGTGGAGGGGATCCAATTGTAAGAGAAACAGACAGGCATTTCTGTGGCTGCAAAAAAGACTCTGGGATTCTATGTTACCTCCTTGGATTCAGGATCAGGGGTGTCACTGAACGGCTGTTGGGCATTCTGAAGGGGGAGGGCGAACAGACAGAGATCATGGTCCGTATTGGTACAAACAATCTAGCTCGAGAATGGGATGAGGCTCTGCAAACAGAGCGTAGGGAGCTAGGAAGTCGATTGAAAATCTGGACCCAGAAGGTCAGGATTACTTTCAGTGCTGTGTGCTAGTGAGTTAAATCTCGGCAGCACGGTGCACTACTGCCTCAGAGCGCCAGGGACCCAGGTTTGATTTCTGGCTTGGCTCACTGTCTGTGTGGAGTTTGCACATTCTCCCCGTGTCTGTGTGGGTTTCCTCCGGGTGCTCTGGTTTCCTCCCCCAGTTCAAAGATGTGCAGGTTAGGTGGATTGGCCATGCTAAATTGCCTCTTAGTGTCCAAATGGTAAATGTGTGGGGTTAAAGGGATAGGACGGGGGAGCAGGCTTCGGTGAGACAGTCTGTTAGAGAGTCACTGCAGGCTCAATGGGCCGAATGGCCTCCTTCTGCACTGAAGGGGTTTTATGATAAAAAGTGACCAGAATCTGTGATAGAAACAGAAGGATAATCCAGATGAATGTGTGGATGGAGCGATGTTGCTGGAAGGAGGGTTTTAGATTTCTGGGATGCTGGGTTTCTGAGGCATTGGGACTGGCCGTGGGGACAGTCTGTACAAGGCAGATGGGTTACAACTGATCTGAAATGGGACCAGCACCCTTGCAGGGAGGTTTGCTCATGTTGTTGGGGAGGGGAGTGGGATAATAAGAGAATGATCAGCAGAAAGATAAACACAGCCAAAGTTAGAAGAGACAGCAAGCGAGTCAGGAAAACATAGAAATTAAAGGCCAGATAAGGCACAAGGGAGTCTGGCAAGGTTGGTTGGTATTTATTTTAATGAAAGGAGTCTGACGAACAAGGCAGATGGGTTGAGGCACAAATCAAACCATGAGGGTGTGATGTCATTGAGACATCGTTGAGAGAGGGGGAGGATAGACACTGACAACAATAAGGAGGGACGACAACTTAGAAGGTTCTTCAAATGAAGCCATATGGGTAGAAGTTAAAAACCAAAAAGGAGCAATCATATTGCTGGGAGTGTTCTATAGACCCCCCACCAGGCTGAGAGAAATAGAAGATCAGATATGTGGGCAAATTCCAGAGAAGTGTATAAAAATAGAGTCATGATAATGGGGGTTTTCAACTTCCCCAACATTAACCAGAGAAGGCGTAGTGTGAAAAATTTAGAGAAAACAAAATTCTTAAAAAGCTATTCTGCAGAAATTCCTACAAGAGAATTAGGATTAGGGTCCTGGATTTACTTTTCGGTAACAAAGCTGGGCCATTGAAGTATCAGTGGGGGAAGCATTGTGCAGACAGCGATCACAACTCCGTTAGATTAAAAATCATTATGGAAAAGGACCAGGATGGGCCTGAAATCAAAGCTCTAAACTCGGGGAGGCTGATTTGAATAAGATTAAATATTATTTAGCCAGAGTGGATTGGGAGCAGAACTTTAGATAAATCTGTAACAGAACAGCAAGGCACATTCCAGGAGGAAATCGGGAGAGTACAGGGCCAACATGTTCCAATGAAGAAAAAGGGTGAGACCAATGAATCCAGTGATCCCTGGATATGCTGATTCCTGGGAATGGTAGGACTGACATTAAGAGAGACTGGATCAACTGCACTTGTACTCACTGGAATTTAGAATGAGAGTGGATCTCACAAAAACATAAAATCCTGATGGGACTGGACAGGCTACGTGTAGGAAGAATATTCCCAATGTTAGGGAAGTACAGAACTAGGGGTCACAATCTAAGAATAAAGGGTAAGCCATTCAGGACTGAGAAAAGGAAGAACTTCTTCACTCAGAGAACCTCTGAAGAAGTTTCTCCTCAACTCAGTCTTAAATCTGCTCCCCCTTATTTTGAGGCCATGCCCCCTAGTTCTAGTTTCACCCGCCAGTGGAAACAACTTCCCTGCTTCTATCTTATCTATTCCCTTCATAATCTTCTGTGTTTCTATAAGATCTCCCCTCATTCTTCTGAATTCCAATGAGTACAGCCCCAGTCTACTCAGTGTCTCCTCATAAACCAACTCTCTCAACTCCAGAATCAACCTAGTGAATCTCCTCTGCACCCCCTCCAGTGCCAGTATATCCTTTCTCAAGTAAGGAGACCAAATCTGTACACAGTACTCCAGGTGTGGCCTCACCAGCACCTTATACAGCTGCAACATAACCTCACTGTTTTTAAACTCCATCCCTCTGGCAATGAAGGACAACATTCCATTTGCCTTTTTAATTACCTGCTGCACCTGCAAACCAACTCCTTGAGATTCCTACACAAGGACACCCAGATCCCTCTGCACAGCAGCATTTTGCAAATTTTTACCATTTAAATGTAGTCCATTTTGCTATTATTCCTACCAAAATAGATGACCTCACATTTACCAATATTGTACTCCATCTGCCAGACCCTCACCCATTCACTTAGATTATTTATATCTCTTTGCAGACTTTCAGTGTCCTCTGCACACTTTACTCTGCCACCCATCTTAGTGTCATCTGTGAATTTTGACACACTACACTTGGTCCCCAACTCCAAATCATCGATGTAAATTGCGTTTCCAACTCTGATCCCTGAGGCACACCCCTAGTCACTGATCACCAATCAGAAAAACACTCATTTATCCCCACTCTTTGCTTTCTGTTAGTTAACCAATCCTCTATCCATGCTAATATCTTATCTGCAACACCGTGCACCTTTATTATGTAGCAGCCTTTGGTTTGGCACCTTGTCAAATGCCTTCTGGAAATCCAGATACACCACATCCACAGGTTCCCCAGTGTCCACTGCACATGTAATGTTCTCAAAGAATTCTACTAAATTAGTCAAACATGACCGACCCTTTATGAACCCATTACAGAAGATACAGAATATAGTATCGCAGTCATAGTTGGGTGTGGAGAAAGATCAAATTATGATAAATTAGGTCTATTCAAAAATCTGCTGGCAGCAGCGAAGAAGCTATTCTTGTGGCTAGTATGTGTCCTCAGACTTTTGTATCTTTTCCCTGATGGAAGAAGGTGAAAGAGAATGGAGGCTACTTTGTTTGATGAACTGGACTTTGTTAACAACCCTTTGTAGGTTCTTGTGGTTTTGGACAGAGCAGGAGCCATACCAAGCTGTGATATATCCGGAAAAGATGCCTTTTATGGTGCATCTGTAAACATTGGCAAGAGTTACAGTGAACATGCCAAATTTTCTCAGCCTCCTGAGAAATTAGAGGTTTTCTTAACCATAGCATCAGTGTGGAGGGGTCAGGACAGGTTGTTGGCGATCTCGACACATAGACACTTGAGGCTGTTGACCATTTCCACTTCATCACCATTGATGTAGACAGGGGCTTGTCCTCTAAGTGCTTCTTGATGACTGTTTCCTTCATTTTGCTGACATTGTTGTTGTCGCACCAGTTCACCAGATTCTCTATTTCTTTCCTGAACTTTGTTCCATCATTGTTTAAGATCCAATTCATTATGGTGGTCTCATCAGCAAAGTTGAAAATGAAGTTGGAGGGAATTTGGCCATTAACAGTATAATGTCACCACAAACTCCACGTTTGACCCCTCCGATGTTTTGATAACCCCCCTGCAATGTCCGACCCTCCCGAATGTCAGATCAATAACTCCCCCGATACCTGAACCCACACCCTCAATACCTGACCTCCCGATGCCCGACCACCGATGCCCAGCCCCCAGCCATTGTCTGAACACTGAAATTCCTGAAGGCAGCAGAACAAATTAATAGAGTAGCTGAGAAGGCATTTACTTTTATCAGTTATGGTATAGAGTATAAGAGCATGGACGTAATGTTGGAGTCGTACAGAATGTTGGTTAGACTACAGCTGGAATGCAGTTCTGATCACCTCACCGTAGGGAGGACGTGATTGCACTAGAGGGGTTACAGGGAAGATTCTCCAGAATGTTTCCTGGGATGGAGCTTTTCAGCTAGAAGGAGAGACTGGATAGTCTTGGATTGTATTCTTTAGAGCAGACATGGCTGAGAGGCGACATGATAGAGGCGTATAAGATTATGATTGGTATGGACAGGGTGAGTAGGAAGCAACTGTTCCCCTTGGCTAAGGGGTCAGTCATGAGAGGGCAGGAGATTCAGAGAGCATTTGAGATTTTTTTTCACTCAGGGTGGTGGAAATATGGAATGCACTGCCTGGGAAAGTAGTGAAGGCTGAAAACCTTAGGACCTTTAAAAACTATTTGGATAAGCACTTGAAAAATCATAACATTCAAGGATACGGGTCAAGTGCTGTAAAGTGGCATTAGTGTAGATTTAGTGTAATTTTGTTGGTGCAGGTTCGATGGGGTGTAGGAAGTTTTTGTGTACTCTGTGACTGTGTACATGAAGAGCCATCAGGATCAGTACCGGGGCCTCAGCGTTTTTACAGTTCATATAAATGACTTGGAAGAAGGGATTAAAGGGATAGTCTTCATATTCGCTGATGACATATGGGCAGGAGAGTAAGTTGTGAAGAGGACATAAAGAGACAAAAATGGGACATACATCAGTTCAGTGAGTGGGCAAATTTGCCAAATGGAGTATTAAATGGGCAAATGTAAAATTGTCCATTTTAGCAGGAAGCTTAAAAGAGAAACATTATCTAAATAGTAAGAAATTGTAGAGCTGTAAGGACCACGGGGAAAAGCCTGGGAACTACAGGGCAATGAGCCTTACATCTGTGGTGGGTAAGTTGTTTGAGAGACAGGATCCACAGGCATTTAGAGATGCAAGGACTGATTACGGACAGTCAGCATGGCTTTGTAAATGGAAAATCATGTCTCATAAATTTGATTGAGCTTTTTGAAGGGGTAACCAAGAAGGTAGATGAGGGCAGTGCAGTTGATGTTGTCAACATGGAGTTTAACAAGGCCTTTGACAAGGTACCTCATGGTAGATTGTTGTATAAGATTAAATTTCACGGGATCCAGGGTGAGGCAGCTAAATGGATACAACATTGCTTGATGACAGAAGCCAGGAGGTGGTTGCAGAGAGTAGTTTTTCAAACTGGAAGCCTGTGACCAGCGGTGTGCCTCAGGGATCGGTGCTGAGTCCACTGTTATTTGTCATTTATATTAATGATTTGGATGAGAATATAGGAGTTGGTAAGTTTGCAGATGACACCAATGATTGTGTGGCATAGTGGCCAGTGAAGAAAGCTATCTAGGATTGCAATGGGATCTTGATCAAATGGGCCAGTGAGCTGACGAATCGCAGATGGAGTTTAATTTGGATAAATGCAAGGTGATGCATTTTGGGAGATTGAATCAGGGCAGGACTTACTCAATTAATCATAGGGCATTGTGGAGAGTTACAGAAAAAAGAGATCTAGGAGTACATGTTCATAGCTCCCTAAAAGTGGAGTCACAGGTGGACAGAGTGGTGAAGAAGGCATTCGGCATGCTTGGTTTCATCGGTCAGAACATTGAATACAGGAGTTGGGTCATCTTGCTGAATTTGTACAAGACATTGGTAAGGCCACACTTGGAATACTGTGCACAGTTCTGGTCACCCTATTATAGAAAAGATATTATTAAACTAGAAAGAGTGCAAAACAGATTTACTAGGATGCAACTGGGACTTGAGGGTTTGAGTTATAAGGAGAGGCTGGATAGACTGGGACTTTTTTCTCTGAAGCGTAGGAGGCTGAGGGGTGATCTTATAGAGATCTATAAAATAATTAGGGGCACAGATCAGCTAGATAGTCAATATCTTTTCCCAAAGGTAGGGGAGTCTAAATCTGGAGGACATCGGTTTAAGGTGAGAAGGGAGAGATTCAAAAGTGTCCAGAGGGTCAATTTTTTCACACAGAGGGTGATGAGTGTCTGGAATGAGCTGCCAGAGGTAGTAGTAGAGGCAGGTACAATTTTGTCTTTTAAAAAGCATTTAGACAGTTACATGGATAAGATGGATATAGAGGGATATGGACCAAATGCGGGCAATTGGGACTAGCTTCAGGATTTAAAAAAAGGGCAGCATGGACAATTTGGGCCAAAGAGCCTGTTTCCATGCTGTGAACCTTGATGACTCTATAGCTCTGAAACATAGAGGGATCTGGATGTGTTAATGCATGAATCACAAAAGGCCAATCCTTGATCCTAATGGACCATCCAACAAGATTTATGACAGTTTTTATTGATGCCATCCAGACCTCTGCCCCAGTTTTGCCCCAGTTTGGAAGTCCCATGTTCTGAGAGATTAATAATACACTGACTCTGTCCTGGTGTTATTCCTTCCAACTTTTCCTCAATATATCTAAATACTTTCCTCCAATACTAATGCTAAATTGTTGATGATGTTGCATACGCATTCAGTGCTGTCTACTTGTTGGTGTTCCTTCACACTGATATTTTCTTCCAGATTAAACAGATCCAGATGAAATAGCCAATCCTGGACTTTAGTAATAGAGGCATCAAGTGAAAAAGCAACAAACTTTATAAATCACTGATTGCCTTAATTGCAGAACTGTGTCCAGTTCGGGAAGGATGCCAAAACCTTGGAAAGGGTGCAGATAAATGGTATCACAGCTGAGTGACTTCAGTTATACGAAGAGATTGGAGAAGAGAATTGTTACCATGCAAAAAGAGGCCCATCGTATCTGCACCAGCCCTTCAAACAAGCATCATGACTTGGTGCCATTCTCCTGCCCTTTCCCTCTTAGCTCTGCACACTATTCTATTCAATGATCATCTCATTCCCTTTTGAATGCCTCCATTGAACCTGCCTTCACCACACTTCCAGGCAGAGCATTCCAAACTCCAACCACTCACTCTGTGAACTTCACATTTGGTTATTTTGTTTTTCTGGTCTCAGAGCAGAGAAGGTTAAGGGGTGATGAAGAGAGTTTTCAGAACTATGGTGAACTTAGACAGTCAGAATTGTTTCAAGTGGAGGGAGGGTGAGTAACCAAAGGAGTCAGATTGAAGGTAACCAAAGGAAAGGGAAGATGAAGAGTAATTTTTTTACACAACAAGTTATTAGGATCTGAAAGGATGATAGAAGCAGAATCACTGATAACTTTTAAAAGGGAATTGATGCAGCTATGGGGAAAGAGAAACAAAGTGGGAGAAATTGAAGAACTCTGTCAAAGGAGCTGATGCTAGCACAATTATTTTGTAATTCGGCCCCTGGAATGTGCCAAATTATGGCTGATCTGCTTGTTAACTTTATGTCCTTTTTCCATACCCAATTCCTGCACCATGTGGGAGTATGTCAGGATATTTCATACCTCTGGGTGACCTTGTACTTGTGTCCCCTCATTATCGAAAACGTCTCCAGCTATTTCAACTCCAGCTCAGCTTTTCTGAACTTGGCGGGCAGCTGGAGTCACTGCGGAGCACCCGGCAGGATGAGAGTTTTCTGGACCATGTGTTCCAGGCGGTGGTCACCACTGATGGTGAGAGGTCAGGAAAGCGGGTGGGTGGATATCAGGAAGACACAGGCCGTGCTGCAGTCTGTGGGCTGGGCACCACTCTCAAACCAGCACTCAGCACTGGAGGCATTGAACTGACAACTGCAGTGAATGTTCTCAAGGGAGGTTCACTAGTAGGGTTGGGAAGGGCTAAAACTAAATGAGTAGAGGGCTCACCACCACCATATAGAAGCAGTAAACAGATGTAAGTTGCATAAAGTGAAAATGTTTACTTGAGTTAGAATAAAGTAGCAAGAACATAAGAAGTAGGAGGAGGGGTAGATCGAACCCATTCAATATCGTCATAGTGGGTCTTGGACTTGAATTCCAGTCTCCCATCCACTCCCCATATTCCTTAATTTCCTGAGACATTAAGAAGCTGTCTATCCCAGCCCTACATATATTCAATAAAGAAGCATTCTCTTCGCAGGAGAGAAATCCAATAATTCACAACCCTTTGTGAGAACTAATTTCTCCCTATCTGTATGTATTTGAGCCGCCCTTTATCCTGAGACTGTGTCCCACGAATTTAGATTCCCAGCGGAAGCAACCTTTCAGCTTCCACCTTCAGAATTTTGTATGTTTCAGTTCGATCACCTCATTCTTCTAAATTACAGAGAATATAGATCCTCCTGCCCCTCATCTGGTGTCCCCTCATGACTGCTGCTCCCTATTCACCCTGCCCCTCATAATCAGGTTGCCCCTCAGTTTTCTCTGTTCTAATGAAAACAACCCAATCCTATCCAGCCTCTCTTCAGAACCGAAATATTTCATTCCAGGCAGCATCCTGGTGAATCTGCTCTGCACCTGCTCCAGTGCAATCACATCCTTCCTAGAATGTGACCACCAGGACTACACACAGTACACTCGCTGTGGATTCAACAAAGTTCTATGCAACACCAACATGACTTCATTGTTTTTGTAATCTATGCCTCAATTGATAAAGGCAAGTGTCCATTTGCCTTTTTCACCATGCTACCAGAATGTCCTTCCAGTTTCAGAGATCTGTGGACAAACATGCCCAGGTCTGTTTGTTCCATAGAACTTACTGGTGTCCTACCATTCATTGAGTACTTCCTTGTCAAATTACTCCTTCCAAAGTGCATCACCTCACACTTTTCAGGGTTAAATTCCATCTGCCACTTATCTACCCATTTGACCATCCTGTTGAGATCTTCTTGGAGCCGCGATCTCCCACCATGTGATCAACGTCATTTTTAATAATGGGGACCCAGCACAGATCCCTGCGGAACGCCACTGGACACTGGCTTCCCGTCACCAACACTGCCTTCTGTCATCACCCTCTGTCTCCTTCAGCTGAGCCAATTTTGAATCCACCTTATCAAATCATCCTGTATTCCATCTGACGAAGCCGTGCTGATTATGCCTGATCAAGCCTTGTCTATGTGAAAATTCCTTCAGAATTTTCTCCAGTAGTTTCTCTACCGCTGATGTGAGGCTCGCTGGTCTTTAGTTGCCTGGTTTTCTCTGCAACTCTTGAACCCTTCTTAAGTAGCAGAACCACTTTAGCTGTTCTCCAGTCTTCTGGCACCTCCCCCGTGGCCAGAGAGGAATTAAAAATTTGGGTCAGAGCCCCTGCAATCTCCTACCGCCCTTGCCTCCCAGACTGGGACACAGCTCATCCAGACCTGTAGATATGTCTACTTTTAACCTGCCCACACCTCCAATACCTTGTCCTTCCCAATGTCAATTTGCTCAAGAACCTCACAATCTCTCTTCCTGAGTTCCATACCTTCATTCTCATTGGTTAAAGATGTGAAGTATTTGTTCAACACTACTACTGTTTGTAGTCTAATTAAATCTCTTAAAATGTTTATCATTTTCAACAGTATCCTTGGAATGGGAAATACAGAGACAGCTAAGCAGGCTCAGAAAAGGTTTCAGAACAAAACATTATTCTAACTGCCCTTTCACCAGAGTTCAACCAATGAAATATTCATAATTTGTGCTTGCAAATTCAAACAGCTTTGTTGAGTCGGCTGATCATGTTTGACCATTTTACTTTATTCATCATTGTCTTGTTGGTGGTGGATGTCACAAATCCGATTACCAGGTTATGAAAGACAGCGGCACGCATTGTGCATCTCCACTTCAGTAGCCATAGTTACAGGTGACTCCCCAGTTAATACAAAGAACAAAGAACAACACAGCACGGGAAACAGGCCCTTCGGCCCAACGAGCCCGCGCCGCCGTCCCACTGTCTCAGTGTCCTATTCATGATTTTAGTCTACGCCTAATGTGCGAGGATCAGGGAGGTCCAATTTAGGGACAATTTAGTACCCAATCAATCAGCCTAAAAGCACATCTTTGGGATGTGGGAGGAAACCAGAGTACCCGGAGGAAACCCACGCAACCACGGGGAGAACGTGCAAACTCCCACAGACACAGGCCCAAATCCATGTGTCCGCACAGCAACAGAGATAGTCTCTGAGCTGTCATGCTGCCCTCGAGATGGTCCAGTTTAAGCACACTAACGACATGAAGCAATAGACAACTCCCGAAGCAACGTCCAAGAGCAGCCCACTACAACCTGCCGCATGCATGCCCCTTGCTGGACTTAAATGCCTGTGGAGACAAAAAAATTCATTATTAAACAGGCAAAGACTGTAACATCCCTGAGGCAAAAACGTAATCCCAAGCCTACAATGTTTAGTAAGGCCTGCTATATCCCCCTATATGTAGCCCGCTCATGTGGCTGTCTAAGTGACTCTTAAACAACCCTAGCGTGCCTGCTTCCACCACCTTACTCGGTAGTGCATTCCACACCCCCACTACCCTTTGCGTGAAAAACTGCCCTCTAATATTTGTCTTATACCTAGCCCCCCTCACCCTAAGCCCGTGACCCCTCGTTCTATCCATTTCTAATAGCGGAAAAAGCTTACCACCATTTACTCTATCTATCCCCTTCATAATCTTATAAACCTCTATTAGATCCCCCCTCAGCCGACGTCTCTCAAGGGAAAACAGCCCAAGTTCATTCAATCTTTCCTCGTAAGACAGCCCTTCCATACCCTCCACCTGCATATAGCTAACCACAGGATTATCTCATCACTCCGTAACTGGCATCATTTGGTAAAGTCAGGATTCCGAGAAGAAGGAACTGCGTGGGGAGCTGTGTTGGCATTTGTGTGGCTGCAGCCTGATTTTGAGCTTGAAACAAGAGTCATCTGAATGAATGTGTTCCAAAATGATTATCAAATTACATTGTGCAACTGTTAATTGTGTCTGTGGTTCTGTTACAGTGGGAGGAGGTCAGTGGATACGATGAGACTATGAACACAATAAGGACATACCAGGTGTGCAATGTGTTTGAAGCCAGTCAGAACAACTGGCTCCGTACCAAGTACATCAAACGGAAAGGGGCTCAGCGTATCCATGTGGAGATGAAGTTTTCTGTACGGGATTGCAGCAGTATTCCCAATGTCCCCGGCTCTTGTAAGGAGACCTTTAACCTCTACTATTACGAATCTAATACAGACTCAGCAACCAAGATAACTCCATACTGGATGGAGAACCCTTGGATGAAAGTTGATACGATTGCAGCAGATGAAAGCTTTTCCCAGGTGGATCTGGGAGGGAGAGTGATGAAGATAAACACAGAGGTCCGTAGTTTTGGGCCAGTGTCGAAGAATGGCTTTTACCTGGCATTTCAGGATTATGGTGGGTGCATGTCCCTGATTGCCGTCAGGGTCTTCTATCGAATGTGCCCACGGGTTATCAAGAATGGGGCAATTTTCCAGAAGACTCTTTCTGGAGCAGAGAGTACATCGCTGGTGGTGGCCCGGGGGAGTTGTGTTGCCAATGCCGAGGAGGTGGATGTACCAATCAAACTGTACTGTAATGGAGACGGAGAGTGGATGGTACCCATTGGGCGCTGCATGTGTAAAGCTGGCTACGAACCTGTGGAGAATGGCACCGTATGCCAAGGTAAGAGATTGATTGATCCAGCAATTAGACTGGGCACAACATCGAGGGCCGAAGGGCCTGTACTGTGCTGTACGGTTCTATGTTTTATGATCGTCACATAGAATAATCAGAAGGACCTTTGCCTCTAATTCCTCTCCCATTTGCTAGTTTCAGATATTTGCAGATTTACCTCCCCCAGGAATAAAGGTTTAACTTAACTAAAAATGACAAAATTCAAATAATAAGATGCTTGTATGAATCATTTCATGATCCTAACAAGATCAGACCAGCCCAGGGAGACAACAATATATTTGTTATTTACTGCAGAGTTTAACATTTCAGAATACATTTTGGTTGACTTTTCCTTAGTGTGATTTTCAATAATTGTTGCTTCTTGCCTGAATTTATTTCCACATAACTCTGGTTATTATTTCCACATTTTCTGCTTTTTAATGAGGGATTGTTCTGAACACATTTGCCTGAACTCAGGCTCAGTGATGCCTGGTTTTACAGTGAGTCATCAACAAAAGAACAGCTCCTCAGTTTGCAATAACCCAATAGTTGGTTCAAATTGATTTGACTGCCAGCATTTCGGCAACTAATTTGGTCTGATTACTTTTGTTGTCAGTTATTTATTTGGAGAGCGCAAAAGGACAAAGTTCTGATTTTCAAGCAATGATTGCAAAAAAGCAAGAAGATGAGAGTTTGTTGTCTTCCAAGTGTTTTCACTGAGGTGTGGATTTGTATTGTGTGTTTTTGATCTGCTACCGTTAAATTAATGTGTGTCTATTCTCTAATCCATGGTAATTAATCTTATACTTTGATACAAAGGACTCTCAAAAATTTTAAAGAATTTTGATTAGATTTGAAATCAGTGATTTGCATGATTGTACTGTTTGACACAGTAGTTAGCACTGCTGCCTCACATTGCCAGGGACCCAGGTTCGATTCCAGCTTGGGTCACTTTCTGTGTGGAGTTTGCATGTTCTCCCCATATCTGTATGGGTTTGCTCTGGGTGCTCCGGTTTCCTCCCACAGTCCAGTGATGTGCAGGTTAGGCTGATTGGCCATACTAAGTAGCCCCTTAGTGTCAGAGTAAGTGTGTGAGGTTACAGGAGAGGGGCTGGGAGGGATTGTTGTTGATGCAGGCGTGATAGGCCAAATGGCCTCTTTCTGCATTGTACGGATTCTATGATTTTACAAGTGTTACAGTATAATATCACAATTATCTTGTACAATTCATGGCTACAGTTAGTATTGTGAGTTTCCTGTACTGTAAAAGAGTTGTTATTGATCCCCAGCATCAGAATAGTAATCTGAAGCTCAGCCTTGCATCCTGTATGTTGCATTCCAAACTCTGCTATTTACAGCACTCGATATCTCTGGCACTGACTCTACATACAGCTTGGCTGGACAGACTTCAAGTCCCAGAAACTATTTCAAATCACCTATTTCTGTAGAGTGCATCAAATGGTCAAATTGCCCTTTCCCAATCGCACTGGCTCCTCTCTCTTACAGGGTTGGTATAATTGTTTTTGCTGCCAATCTCTTTTCAATTTGCTGACAATAATTTCAAGGCACCATGCCCTTGGTATATTTCCAAAATCGGACTAATCTGAGATTCTCCACATTCTGTTCAATGCTCCATTTGTGTCTGATGCCACTTGCTCCTTGTAATTGGAGCCATGGGCTTTCCTAAGATTACCCCTTTCCTGCGTTCATTCAATAATTTTACATTGAGTAAGAATGAATCTGAAGCGAGCCTGTGTCTGAAAGCAGGTCGATTTCCAAAGCAGCAAACTCATAGATTCCCTCCACACAGCTCCTCCCACACACTGTGGGTGGGACTTTCCAATCACACCCACTGCGAGGTCAGTGCGATCCCACTCAAGGTCAATGGACTTTTAAATAACCCCTCAAAATTCCCACATTGCCCGTAATGATTCCTGCAGTGAACTGAATCAGAAAATTTACCCCCACCCCCCGCCCCAGGTTTATATTCCCTTCCCATAATGGGAACAGCCATCCTTGATTGTCAATTTAAAGTATGTATTCTATTACAACACAATTCAACATCAGCACTGAGTTCTGTTCTGATGGATAAGGTTTCATTCCGGACTGTAAATAATATTCTGCATTTAGACTGAGACAGTGATTGACTGAAATGTTCTGAGAAATTTGCAGTGATAGACAGACTCATCAGAACACATACATCCCCTAACACAAAACCATATGATCTCCCAGAAGAGGCCGTCTGGGTGAAATATTTTGGAACTAGTTCTCGAAGCGCGCTTGAAGATCAAAACTAGTTCTGGTGATTGCTATTGTCTGCATGATTCTATGCTGGAGGTGATCTCCCAACCAGCCAGAAGCAACAACTGCTCTCACCTGAAGGTACCATAAGCGTAGATAAGGGTCATGGGTGGAGGGGGGACTGGTAATGTTAAAATGGCGGCGCGGGCTCGTTGGGCCGAAGGTCCTGTTTCCCGGGCTGTTTTTGTTCTTTTGTTCTTTTAATTCCATGAACTGTTTGCCACTGTGCGCGCTGACAACCTGTTCCAGAAGTCCTGTCATTCTCTGAAAAATAACTGCCTGGCACCTAATTAACATCTAATCATGAGCAACTTCAACCTGAAAATCTTGGCTGTTCTGAAATTATTTCATTGGAATAGACTGAAACTGGAACACATTTTCTAATTCTGATCCTCTTAGAAACCTCATTGAATCACAGAAACCCTACAGAGGCCATTTGGCTCATTGAGCCTGAAACAACAACAGTATCACCCAGGCCCTACCCCCATAACCCCACATAAATACCCCACTAACCTCTCTAACATATGCAGCCCAGGACACTAAGGGGCAATTTAGCATGGCCAATGTACCTAACCCACACACCTTTGGGCTGTGGGAGGAAACCGGAGCACCCAGAAGAAACCCACACTTACATGGGGAGAACATGCAAAGTCCGCACAGACAGTGACCCAAGCTGAGAATCGAACTCAGGTCCCTGGAGCTGTGAGGCAAGAGCACTAATCACTGTGACCCCCATCCTCCAGGCCCACACCCTCTCCAAACCCTCAACGTTTATCCACCATGGGAGGAGATGAGAACTGGACACGGTTTTTTAAGTAGCGACGGTGCAATCCCCATGGAAAGAAATCCTAACTTCCAGTTAATAGTTGACAAAATTTTATGTTTTAAGGTGTTCATTACAACAAAGAGACTAAAAGAATGTGAATAAACATTATTTTTGTATTGCTGATAAAAGAAACATGTTGTAGCTCTTGGTTTTAGCTCATCAGGATGTTTGTCAGAATATCAAATCTCAAATAGAACAAAGCTTATACTGCACAAAAAGGTACCGATTAGTTAGCAAATGGATTCTGACTGTTAGAAGGTTAATGTGGAGAATATACCAGGGAACAATTAACTACCAAGCTTTGTTTTAGAACATAGAACATAGAACATTACAGCGCAGAACAGGCCCTTCGGCCCACGATGTTGCGCCGACCAGTTACAAAAACAATGACCCACTAGCCTATACCAATCCCATTTCGTCCATAAACCTATCCAGAGATCTCTTAAACGCCCCCAAACTAGACGCATTTACAACTGCAGCAGGCAGGGCATTCCAATCCCTCACCACCCGCTGGGTAAAGAACCTACCCCTGACATCCGTCCTGTAGCTACCCCCCCTTAATTTAAAGCCATGCCCCCTCGTGCTAGCTTTCTCCATCCGAGGAAAAAGGCTATCACTATCCACCCTATCTAAACCTCTAATCATCTTATATGTTTCAATAAGATCCCCTCTTAGCCGCCTTCTTTCCAACGAAAACAACCCTAGATCCCTCAGTCTCTCCTCATAGGACCTCCCCTCCATACCAGGCAACATCCTAGTAAACCTCCTCTGCACCCTCTCCAACGCCTCCACATCCTTCTTGTAATGCGGGGACCAGAACTGCATACAGTACTCCAAGTGCGGCCGCACTAGAGTAGTGTACAGTTGCAACATTACACTGCGACTCCTAAATTCAATCCCCCTACCAATAAACGCCAAGACACCGTACGCCTTCTTGACAACCTTTAAATTTGAATTGACTCTAGTCTTGTAAGACATCACCATACGATGAATCAGGGAGTGGCTGTCCCCCGAGTGTTTTTTATGGTTGAAAAAGGTATAATGTATGGTCATGTTTGTTCTGTTTGCAAATGAAGGGCCCTGTATTTGAGTATATGTGGCTTCTAGCATACAAGTGACCACACTGTGAGCTCAACTGATAATCTGAGGAGATTGGATAGAGTTACAGAACAAAGAGATCTAGGGGTACATGTTCATAGCTCCTTGAAAGTAGAGTCACAGGTGGACAGAATGGTGAAGAAGGCATTCAGCATGCTTGGTTTCATCAGTCAGAACACTGAATACAGGAGTTGGGACGTCTTGTTGAAGTACAAGACATTGGTAAGGCCACACTTGGAATACTGTGTGCAATTCTGGTCACCCTGTTATAGAAAGGATATTATTAAACTAGAAAGAGTGCAGAAAAGATTTACTAGGATGCCACGGGGCTTGATGGATTGAGTCATGAGGAGAGGCTGGATAGACTGGGACATTTTTCTCTGGAGCACAGGAGACTGAGGGGTGATCTTATGGAGGTCTATAAAATAATGAGGGGCACAGATCAGCCAGTCAATATCTTTTTCCAAAGGTAGGGAAGTCTAAGACTAGAGGGCACAGGTTTAAGGTGAGAAGGGAGAGTTACAAATGTGTCCAGTGGGGCAATATTTTCACACAAAGGGTGGTGAGTGTCTGGAATAAGCTGCCAGAGATAGTAGTAGAGGCGGGTACAATTTTGTCTTTTAAAAAGACACTTAGATAGTTACATGGGTATGATGGGTATTGAGGGATATGGACCAAATGCAGGCAATTGGGATTAGCTTACAGATTTTTAAAAAAAAGAAAGGCGGCATGGACAAGTTGGGCCAAGAACTTGTTTCCATGCTGTAAACCTCTATGACTCTCTGACCCTTAAATTGGTTGTTAGTGTAGTTTTCAGCAAAATCAGGATTGTTTAGTATATGTTGTCCAATTGCAGAATTACACCTAAAGTTGGAGAATATATCCTGAGTTTTGTAGGCATGGGCTGGTTTGCTCTGAACAGTATTTTGCCTGTTACAAACAAACAGCCAAAGAAATGTGTTGTCTGATCTGAACTGTGAGTCATTAGGTCTTACAGCCTACATACATGGTATCACACTGGCATTGAAATTCATATCCCACATTACTCATCTGTGTTATAGATAAACGGTCTTTTTGCAAATGCAAATTATAATCAAATTTGTCAGAACTCTTTGCTTTTTGAAGCTTTGGTGGATGTCCCTTGTAATAATTCAGCTGAACATCAGTGTTCCATTAACAAGCGATTTTATTCTGTACCAAGATGAATCAAATGGCTTCCTTTTCACTGTAGGATTCTATGATTCTAAGAAAGAGACCAATCCAACAGCTCACAGCGAGGTAGTGTAACACCTTGGGACCTACAACACTGGTCCAGGTGAAGTAGCAGGTTTAACAGCAAGCCTTTGCTTGCCCAATAAGGGAGACCCATCAATGACCCCTTGTGGCCTTTATGGCCATCATAACATTCCTCGCACCTTAGATCAAAGTCTCTCCTAAACCCCCAGTTGCACCATTTAGCAATCAGTCGGAGGTCTGCCAAAGGCGAGGCTGGGTCAGGTGCTGTAAACCAGAAAGGAGACCTTTATTTCTGGAGGGAGCATCGAAGGGTTGCTGAAACAGGTTCAGCCTCAGCTTCTGCTTCAGCCTGGGTTCCTAATTCTTCATCCCCCAAGTCCGGGTCCATATCTTCACTATCCGGACGGATTACCATGGAATCAGCTTCAAACTGAGGACTGGCACTGGCAGTGGCCATCTCCATGGCCAGTAATAGACCCTCCTTAGTTATGGACTCCCTGGCTCTGAGATGGTCCAAGAGCTTCTTCAAGGAACTTTAACTTGTATGATACTGATTCCGGTTTCATAGAATCATAGAGCCCTACAGTGCAGAAAGAGGCCCTTCGGCCCATCGAGTCTGCACCGAACACAATCCCACCCAGGCCCTACCCCATATCCCTACATATTATACGCACTAATCCCTCCAACCTACACATCCCTGGACACTAAGGGGCAATTTCTTAACATGGCCAATCAACCTAACCCGCACATCTTTGGACTGTGGGAGGAAACCGGAGCACCTGGAGGAAACCCACGCAGACACAGGGAGAATGTGCAAACTCCACACAGACAGTGACCCGAGCCGGGAATCGAACCCAGGACCCTGAGCTGTGAAGCAGCAGTGCTAACCACTGTGCTACCGTGCTGTGTTTTCTCCATGATCATCCCAGACACCCAGCTGGGGCCATCCCTGAAGTTTCTCATGTGAACCAGGTCACCCAATGGGAAAGCTCTTGCAGAATCATCATTTTTTGTTAAGTTTGGGACCAACGGGCTCAGTCACCCTCCCATTATCAGATCCACAGGAGGAATATCTGTTGTGGTGTGCAGTGCGGTCCTGTAAGAATCATGCCAATTTGGTTTCCATGAATGTGGCCAGATGTTCCTTCACACCATTTTTGAAGTTCTGAACTGCCCATTCCGCCAGTCCAGTTGACGAAGGGTGGTAAGGTGTAGTTTGTCGGATGCCATGCAGAATACCAAGTTCTGGAAGTCACTGCTAGTGAAGTTATCAAATACCAAGACTTGCGGTATTCTGTGTATTTTGAAGGTTTGCCTTATTTCTCAATCATAGCCTGAGTAGTCATGGAGCCCGTGTGGTGCACCTATAACCACTTGGCATGTGTGTCCACCATGATTACATTGGGCCGTGTAAATCCACATGTGCACACACCCATGTGCAGCCAGGCCATTCCCACATCGCTTTACCAAGTTTGTAATATTTAAGTCTCCTCATTGCGTTATAAGGAGAGGCTGGATAGACTGGGACTCTTTTCTTTGGAGCATAGGAAGCTGAGGGGCGATCTTATAGAGATCTATAAAATAATGAGGGGCACAGATCAGCGAGATAGTCAATATCTTTTCCCAAAGGTAGGGGAGTCTAAAATTAGAGGACATAGGTTTAAGTTGAGAGGGGAGAGATGGGTATAGACAGATATGGGCCAAATGTGGGCAATTGGGAATAGCTTAGGGGTTTTATATAAAAAGGGCGGCATGGACAAGTTGGGCCGAAGGGCCTGTTTCCATGCTGTAAACCTCAATGATTCTATGACTCTGTGACTCTAAGTCAAGACCGGGCCACCAGACGTGTCTCCTAGCTAGATACTTCATTTTTGATACTCCAGGGTTACCATTATACAGTTCTATTAAAATATTGGATGTAATCCAGTGGGAAAGAGGGTGGGGGGGTGATGGTTGGGGGAAGGAAGGAACCATTACTCGGGGCCTCCAAAGAATGATCCCATCCTCATCGCCAATCTAACATTTCAACCGAACGTCAGTTTCCAGTCACCCAGCACCCTTTATTTTGCAGCAAGAAAGAGAGTGCTCCCACAGCTCAAACCCGGATAGTTCACCACTTTCAGGACCTACAAACAGTCTGGGTAAAGTAACAGTTTTAGAAGTCCCTGCTGAACACTTCCTATTGGTGAAGCTTCCACCATCTCAATAGGAGAGCTTGTAGTCCACAAAGCCCACCGGGAGATCTATCAAGCACCCTCCAGGTCCTCATGACCATCATAACACTCCTATTATGTCGCTCTCTATCGTAGTGTCGTGTTTTACATCCCTAATGATTTCCTGAAGCAAATCTCTGATTACTGATGTTGCCATTTTAATACCTATTTTTTAAAACTAAAGACAAAAGCTGCTTAAAACTCCTTCCAATCTGCTGGAACCTTCCTGAAGTGCTCTGAGCTGTTAAGATTCAGACAGCATGGATTCCATCTCTCTGATGATCCAGCTCTGGAAGTGAACCACCATGGCTGCTCTGTCTATCTTTAGGCTTGAACCTGCCCCTGTCTCAGCTCTCTGCAGATGAAACCCTCACTCTGCCTTTCTTAACTTTAGACATGACTATTGCAATGTACTCTGAGCCAAACTCCCACTTTCTGTGCTCTATAAACTTGAGGTCATCCTAAACTCTGGTGCTTATGTCCTTCCTGGCACCAAATGCTATTTACCTGTCATCTCTGTGCCCAGTGGCTTTGGATAATCAATGCTTACATTTTTAAATTCCTTTATTTTCAAATCCCTCATGGCTCCACCCCTCCTGAACTCTGTCATCTCCTCCAACCCCACAACTCACAGAGCCTCAAAATAAGCGGGGGGGGGGGGTTGCAGATTAGAATGGAGTCGAAGAGTAACTTCTTCACTCAAAGGATGGTGAATCTCTGGAATTCTCTGCCCGTTGAACTGGTGGAGGCTACCTCGCTAAATATATTTAAGTCACGGGTAGATAGGTTTCTAATAGACAGGGGGATTAAGGGTTATGGGGAGAAAGCGGGAAAGTGGAACTGATCCACTTCAGATCAGCCATGATCTTATTGAATGGCGGGGCAGGCTCGAAGGGCTAGATGGCCTACTCCTGCTCCTATTTCTTATGTTCTTATGTAATGGAATACTTTCCACTTGTCTGTATGAGTGCAGCTCCAACAGCACTCAAGAAGCTCAACCAACCATCCAGGACAAAGCAACTGCCTCGATTGGTACCCCTCCACAAACATTCAATCCTCCCACCACACACAGTAGCAACCGTTGTGTATCACTTTAAGATGTACTGCAGGAACACACCAAGATTCCTTCAGCAACATCTTCTTAATCCAGATCCACCATCTAGAAGAACAAGGATAGCAGAAACATGGGAATACCAACATCTGGAAGTTCCTCTCCAAGTCACTCCTCATGGTGCTATTGCTTCACTGTCATTGGGTCAAAATCCTGGAACTCCCTCCCTAACAGCACTGTGGGTGCACTTGTACTACAGGGACTCCAGTGATTCAAGAAGGCAGTGTATCACCACCTTCTCTAGGGCAATTATGGATGGACAATAAATATTGGTTCAGCCAATGACATCCATATCCTATAAATGAATTTGGAAGACCCCATCTGTTGCTCACCTGATTAAAATTGCCATTAAATTCTAATGATTAATTTTGAAAACATTTGCAAAATATTTGTTGAAAATATTTCCATTATGCCCAGTGAACATGCTTCAATGCCCAAATACAGACTTGACAGGTCATTTAATTCTTCACCTGAATAAGAAAGCTTTTCTATTATTTGCACAATCAACTGTGATCATCTCCCCCATTATTTGTGTATCTGATCTATAACCACCTCTGTTTTACTTTGCTGTGTTTAGCTCTCAAGTATTAAATGTCTTTAGAGGATAGAAACATTTTGTTACATCTTATTTGCCATGTGGAAATATTTTTCCAGGGATGATTATTGCAGAATGAGACAAAGCACTAGCATCAGGTTTAGAGTTTTTCCAGGATCTCCATTGTTTTTGAATGTCAGAATCTGTTTTAATCACTTTCATTTCCTTTTATTGATAGGGAATTTTGGTGACAGGAGAATAGGCGTGCTGAAAAAATCAGTAGCAGTTAAGTGTAAATGTCTGCACGCAGGTTGTAAAAGCTTACTTCACCCTGATAGCGCATTCAAAACATACAGATTTAATTAATTAACCACAGAGCAGCATTTGTTGTCATGGTAGTAAATGTGACACCTGGCACAGAATGAAAAGCAGAATAAATATGAGCAATGAAAGGATCATTGCAAAAGAAACGTTATTGCAATCTGTTTGGGATTGTAAATTCATATGTTTTAATTATCAAATCAAGGATCATAGTTTAATTGGAGAGAGTCTGGTTAATCCTCAGCATAGCTCATGTGTGAGTGAGAATCAGCCTCCTCCATTGCTACTTAATCGCAATAGGATGAAATTCAATAGTTTTTGGTAAAATTGTCTTTTCATGTAAGCGGCATTTACTCAGCACTTTCATCTAAGCAGCAATTTTGAGGAAGTTTGGTGTGGATCCTGACAGGGTCACTCAGCTCTTCATATCATTCCACCCTTGGTACAACCATGGACAGGCAGCTGAACGATGTGGAGATGCCGGCATTGGACTGGAGTAAACACAGTAAGAAGTCTCACAGCACCAGGTTAAAGTCCAACAGGTTTATTTGATATAAACCCACTAGCTTTCGGGGTTTGCCCCTCCGTCAGGTGAGGTCACTGTAACCTGGTGTTGTGAGACTTCTTACTGTGCAAACAGCTGAATGCCAGAGGTGAGCTGAGAGTGTCAGCCTCCAATGTTGAGGCAGCATTTGGCCAAGTGTGGCATTAAGGAGCTCAAACAAAACTGGAGTCAAGACAAATCAGGGGAAAAACCTTCCTCAGGTTGGAATCATACCCGGTACATTGGAAAATGGTTGTGGTGAATGGAGGTCAATCATCTCAGCCCCAGGACATCACTGCAGGAGTTTCTCAGGATAATGTCCTAGGCCCAACCATCTTCATCAATAACCTGCCTTCCATCATAAAGTCAGAAGCAGGGATGTTCGCTGATGATTGCACAATGTTCAGCAGCGTTTATGACTCCTCAGATAGTGAAGCAGTTCCTGTCCAAATCCAGCAAGATCTGGACCATATCCAGGCTTGGACTGACAAGTAGCATTTGCACCACACAGGCAGTGACTACCTCCAACAAGAAAGGATCTACCTGTTGCATCTTGACATTTAATGGCATTACCATCACTGAATCCCCCACTATCAACATCCCAGGGGTTACACTGAGCACAAAGTGAACTGGGCCAGCCATATAAACACTGTGACTACCAGGGTGGGTCAAAGGTTCAGACTTCTGCGGCAAGTGACTCACCTCCTCACTCCCCAAAGTCTATCTACCATCAGCAGGGCACAAGTGTAATGGAATACTCTCCACTTGCCTGGATGAATGCAGCTCCAACAACACTCAAGAAGCTCAACATCATCCAGTGCAAAGCAGCCCACTTGATTGCTACCCTTCCAGAAACACTCAATCACTCGACCGCCGACAGTGACAACCTCTACAAGACGCACTGCAGGAAATCCTCAAGGTTCCTTATGCAGCAGATTCCAAATCCACAGCCATATAAAAAGGCAAGGACAGCAGGTAACTCACCATACTGACTTGGAAATATATCACTATTCCTTCACTGTTGCTGAGTCAAAATCCTGGAATTCCCTCCTTAACAGCATTGTGAGTGTACTTACACCTCAAGAACTGCTGTGGTTCAAGAAAGCAACGCCCACATCCTTTAAAAAAATACAAAAATGTCTGTGTGGGGTTTGCACATTCCCCTGGTCTCTGCGTGGGTTTCCTCCGGGTGCTCCGGTTTCCTCCCACAGTCCAAAGATGTGCGGGTTAGGTTGATTGGCCAGGCTAAGAAATTGCCCCTTAGTGTCCAGGGATGTGTAGGTTAGAGGGATTAGTGGGTAAGATATGTAGGGATATGGGGGTAGGACTTGGGTGGGATTGTGTTCGGTGCAGACCCGATGGGCCGAATGGCCTCTTTCTGCATTGTAGGGTTCTATGAGAAGTTCTATGAGAAGCTACGGTTGCAATGCAGCCAAACAGAGTGGTAGCACCAGGACAAACTTCCCGTGTTGTTAAATTCCATCGCCAAGGGTCACCTGGGGTTTCTATTGTCCATTTTGGCAAAAAGAATAAAAAACAAGCATATTATCCACACTGTGAGAGATTGCAGCGCTCTGAGGTGCAGAGGGATCTGGGTGTCCTAGTTCATGAATCACAAGAGGCTGGTATACAGGATACAATAATCATTAGGAAAGCTAAGAAAATATTATGTATTGTAAGGGGAATTGAGTAAAATAGTAAGGAGGTTATGCTTCAGTTGTACAGGGCACTGGTGAGATCACATCTGAACTATTGTTTACAGTATTGGTTCCCTTATTTAAGGGAAGACATAAATGTGTTAGAAGCAGTTCAGAGAAGGTTTACTAGACTAAAAGCGGGAATGGACAAGTTGTCTTATGAGAGCAGGTGAATAGGGCCATTAAGAAGGGCAATAGGATTCTTTTATTAGCTGTGGCATAGAGTGTAAGAGCAAGGAGATAATGTTGGATTTGTACAGAGTTTCTCAGGCTTGGAGTACTGTGTGGAATTCTGGTCGCATCACAATAGAAACAGTGTAATAGCATATGAGGGAGTACAGAGGAGGTTCACCAGGATGTTCCCTGGGATGGAGCAATTGAACTGTAAGGAGAGACTGGGCAGGCTTGGATTGTTTTCTTTGGAGAAGAAAAGGATGAGGGGGTACACGATTAAAGTGTATAAGATTATGAGGATGATGGACAGGATGAGTTGGGAGCAGCTGTCCTTCCTGGTTGAGGGGGTTGATCACAAGGCAGCACAGTTTTAGGGTACGGGGCACGAGATTCAGGGGGGATATTGACTGGATCTCACTTAGTGCCAGTGGTGTGGATGGGGCAGAGTTTGTAAGGAGTATCCAGTAGGGCTTCTTGAAACAGAATGTAGACAGTCCAGCCAGGCAAGGAGCTGTATTGGACTAGGGGTTGGGGAATGAGCCTAGCCAGGTGGTCAACACTTCAGTAGGGGAGCAGTTAGGTAACAGTGACTACAATTCAGTAAGTTTTATGGTACTGACGGATAAAGGTAAGTATAGTCCTCAGGTGAAGATGCTGAATTGGGGAAAGGCTAATAACAACAAATTAGGCCGGAACTGAAGGATGTAAATTGGGGTCAGACGCTTGAGGGCAAATCAACATCTGGTATGTGGGAGTCATTGGAATGTAAGTTGATAGGAATTCAGGACCGGCACATTCCTGTAAGGATGAAGGATAAATATGGCAAGTTTAAGGAACCTTGGATAACGAGAGATATTGTGAGCCGAGTCAAAAAGAGAAAGGAAGCATTTGGTGAGGTGAAGAGGCTGGGAACACATGAAGCAAGTGTGGAATACAAGGAAAGTAGAAAGAAACTTAAGCAAGGAATCAGGAGGCTAAAAGAGGTCATTGGCCAGCAGGATTAAGGAAAATCCCAAGGCTTTTTATACATATATAAAGAGCAAGAGGGTTGGCCCACTCAAGGACAGGGGGGACTGGGGTGGGGAATCTATATGTGGAACCAGAAGGAATGGGCGAAGTATTAAATTAGTACTTTGCATCAGTATTAACCAAAGGACTTGGTGGATGGTGTGTCTGGGAAAGAATGTGTAGATAGTTTGGGTCATACTGAGATCAAAAAGGAGGAGAGATTGGAGGTCTTGAAAAACATTAAGGCAGACAAGTCCCCAGGGCTTGATGGGATCTACCCCAAAATACTGAGAGAGGCAAGGGAAGAAATTACTGGGGCCTTGAGAGAAAACTTTTTATCCTCACTGGCTACAGGGGAGGTCCAGAAGATTGGAGAACAGCCAATGTTGTTTCTTTATTTAAGAAAGGTAGCAAGAATAATCCAGGTAATTACAGGCCGATGAGCCTTACATCAGTGATAGGGAAATTATTGGAGAGGGTTCTTCGAGATGGGATTTACTCCCAGTTGGAAATAAGTGGACATATTAGTGAGAGGCAACCTGGTTTTGGGAAGGGAAGGTTGTGTCTCACTAACTTGATTTAGCTTTTTGAGGAAGTGACGAAGATGATTGATGAGCGTAGGGCAGTGGATGTTGTCTACATGGACTTCAGTAAGGCCTTTGACAAGGTCCCTCATGGCAGACTGGTACAGAAGATGAAGTTTCTTGGTGCTCAGCAGAAATTTATTCCGATGGTCAAAAAGGACTGTAGGAGGAGAGGTAATAAGCCGTGGATAACGAAGGAGGTGAAGGAAAGTGTTAAATTAGAAGCGGAGGAATTTAGAGTAGCTAAGAGTAGTGGGCGAGAAGAGGATTGGGAGAGGTTTAAATGTCAACAAAGATTGACAAAGAAGTTGATAAAGGAGGGTAGGAGAAACTATGAAGCTGGGCTAGCGCTTAATATAAAAAAGGATAGCAAGAGTTTTTATAAATATATAAAAAGGAAGAGGCTGGCTAGGGTGAACGTTGGTCCTTTAGAGGATGAGAAAGGGGACTTAGTGGTAGGGGATGGGGATATGGCTAAAGTATTGAATAACTTTTTTGTTTCTGTCTTCACGGAGGAGGATGTGAATAATTTGCCGGGTGTTAGCGATGGAAAGGTGGTAGGACTGGAGGGTCTTAATGACATTACTGTTACTAGAGAGGCGGTGCTCGACAGACTGGAGGGACTGATTGTGGACAAGTCCCCAGGACCGGATGGAATGCATCCGAGGGTTCTGAAAGAAATGGCGGAGGTTATAGTGGATGCATTGGTGGTTATTTTCCAGACGTCGCTGGATTCCGGGGAAGTGCCGGAAGATTGGAAAACGGCTAATGTTACGCCGTTGTTTAAGAAGGGTGCCAGGCAAAAGGCAGGGAGTTATAGGCCGGTTAGTTTAACGTCTGTGGTAGGTAAAATGTTAGAATCCGTCATTAAGGAGGAAATTGCGAGGCATCTTGAAGGGAATTGCTTGATAGAGCAGACGCAGCACGGTTTCATTAAAGGGAAGTCGTGTCTGACAAATTTACTGGAGTTCTATGAGGATGTGTCTAGGGCGGTGGATAGAGGAGAGCTGGTGGATGTGGTCTTTCTGGATTTTCAGAAGGCGTTTGACAAAGTACCTCATAAGAGGTTATTGCAGAAGGTCAGGGGACTTGGAGTTGGGGGTAGGGTGTTAGCGTGGATAGAGGATTGGTTGTCAAATAGGAGGCAGAGAGTGGGGGTCAACGGGTGCTATTCGGATTGGCGGATGGTGACTAGTGGAGGGCCCCAGGGGTCGGTGCTGGGGCCTCAGCTTTTTACCATTTATATAGATGATCTGGAGGAGGGAACCAAGTGTAGGGTGTCGAAATTTGCGGATGACACCAAGATTGGGGGAACGGCAAATTGTGCGGAGGGTGTGGAGAGTCTGCAGAAGGATTTAGATAGGCTGGGCGAATGGGCCAGGAAATGGCAAATGGAATTTAATGTTGGCAAGTGTGAGGTGGTCCACTTTGGTAGGAATAATGGTAGGAAGGACTATTACTTACGTGGCGAAAAACTGCAGCAGGCGACGGTGCAGAGGGACCTCGGGGTCCTTGTGCATGAGTCGCAAAAACCCAGCCTGCAGGTGCAGCAGGTGGTCAGGAAGGCGAATGGGATGCTGGCCTTCATAGCGAGGGGGATTGAATATAAAAGTAGGGAGGTCTTGCTGCAGCTGTATAGGGCATTGGTGAGGCCGCAGCTGGAGTACTGTGTGCAGTTTTGGGCGCCGCACCTGCGCAAAGATATTTTGGCCTTGGAGGGAGTGCAGAGGAGGTTTACTAGGCTGATACCGGAGTTGAGGGGATTGAGCTATGAGGAGAGGCTGAATAAACTAGGCTTGTACTCGTTGGAGTTTAGAAGAATGAGGGGAGATCTCATTGAGACGTATAAGATGATGAATGGGATGGATAGGATAGAGGTGGAGAGACTCTTCCCGCTCAAAAAAGACAATAGGACTAGGGGGCACAGCCTCAAGATAAAGGGGGGGCGTTTTAGAACGGAGTTGAGGAGGAACTTCTTCACTCAAAGGGTGGTGAATCTCTGGAATTCTCTACCCATTGAAGTGGTGGAGGCTGCCTCACTAAATACTTTCAAGAAGCGGGTTGATGGGTTTTTGATAAGAGAGGGGATTAAGGGTTATGGGGAGAGGGCCGGAAAGTGGAACTGAGCAGCGACAGATCAGCCATGATCTTATTGAATGGCGGGGCAGGCTCGAAGGGCCAGATGGCCTACTCCTGCTCCTATTTCTTATGTTCTTATGTTCTTATATTCTTAAGTTGCATGGGATCAGAGGTGAGCTGGCAAGGTGGATACAAAACTGGCTCGGTCAAAGAAGACAGAGGGTAGCAGTGGAAGGGTGTGTTTCTGAATGAAGGGCTGTAACAAGTGGCATTCCTCAGAGATGAGTGCTAGAACCTTTGCTGTTTGTAATAGTCATAAATGATTTGTAGGAAAATGCAAATGGATTGATTTGTAAGTTTGCAGATGACACAAAGATTGGTGGATTTGCAGATAGCGATGAGGACCATCAGAAGATACAGCAGAATATAGATCAGTTGGAGACTTGGGTGGAGAGATGGCAGATGGAGTTTAATCTGAGCAAATGTGAGGTAATGCATTTTGCAAGGTCTAATACATATGGGAAATGGCATACTCAATATATACACAATATCGAATGTACTGATAGGCAGAGGGATTTGCGTATACGGGAACACAGGTCACTGAAAGTGGCAACGCAAGTGGAGAAGGTAGTCAAGAAGACTTTCAGTATGCTTGCCTTCATCGGGCAGGGCATTGAGTTTAAAAATTGGCAAGTCATGTTGCAGCTTTATAGAACCTTATTTAGGCACTTGGAATATAGTGTTCAATTCTAGTCGCCACACTACCAGAAGGATGTGGAGGCTTTGGAGAGGGTACAGAAAAGATTTACCAGGATGTTGCCTGGTATGGAGGGTATTAGCTATGAGGAGAGGTTGGAGAAGTGCCGTGGACGTAGTGTACATGGACTTCAGCAAGGCGTTTGATAAGGTCCCCCATGCAAGACTTCTTGAGAAGGTGAGAGGGCATGGGATCCAAGGGCCTTTGGCCTTGTGGATCCAGAACTGGCTTGCCTGCAGAAGGCAGAGAGTGGTTGTGGATGGGGCTTTTTCTGAATGGAGGTCAGTCACCAGCGGAGTGCCTCAAGGATCTGTTCTGGGACCCTTGTTGTTTGTCATTTTCATAAATGACCTGGATGAGGAAGTGGAGGGATGGGTAAGTAAGTTCGCTGATGACACGAAGGTCGGTGGTGTTGTGGATGATCTGGAAGGATGGCAAAAGTTGCAGCAGGACATAGATAGGATGCAGGACTGGGCGGAGAAGTGGCAGATGGACTTCAACGCGGATAAATGTGTTGTCGTCCATTTTGGCAGAACCAACGGGATGAACGAGTACACTATTAAGGGCAGAAGTCTGAGTAGTGTTGAGGAGCAGAAGGATCTTGGGGTCCGGGTCCACAGGACTCTTAAATCGGCCTCGCAGGTGGAGGAGGTGGTCAAGAAGGCGTATGGTGTACTGGCCTTCATTAATCGAGGGATTGAGTTTAGGAGTCGGGAGGTAATGCTGGAACTTTATAAGACCCTTGTCAGGCCTCATTTGGAGTATTGTGCGCAGTTCTGGTCGCCTCACTATAGGAAAGATGTAGAAGCTATTGAAAGGGTGCAGAGGAGATTTACAAGGATGTTGCCTGGACTGGGAGGCATGCCTTATGAAGTTAGGTTGAGGGAGCTGGGACTCTTTTCCCTGGAGAGACGAAGGTTGAGAGGCGACCTGATAGAAGTTTACAAAATGTTGAGAGGAATAGATAGGGTGGACTCTCAGAGGCTATTTCCCCGGTTTGAAATGGTCGCTACGAGAGGACACAGATTTAAGCTGCGGGGAGGGAGGTTCAGAAGTGATGTTAGGGGTAAGTTTTTCACTCAGAGGGTGGTGAGTGAATGGAATCGGCTGCCGTCAGTGGTGGTGGAGGCGAACTCGCTGGGGTCTTTTAAAAGACTTCTGGATGAGTATATGGGGTTTAATGAGATTGAGGGTTATAGATAGGTCTGTAGGTTGGTAGGTGATGTGGTCGGCGCAACTTGTGGGCCGAAGGGCCTGTTTGTGCTGTAGTGTTCTATGTTCTATGTTCTATGTTAAACTTAGTTTGTTCTCACTGGAACGACAGAGGTTGAAGGGAGACCTGATAGAAGTCTACAAGATTATGAGAGGCATGGACAGGAGGGATAGTCCATGGCTTGACCACACCAGGCAACATCCTGACAAATCTTTTCTGAAACTCTCCAAAGCCTCCACATCCTTCTGGTAGTGTGGCAACCAGAATTGAACACTATATTCCAAGTGCAGCCTAACTAAGGTTCTATAAAGCTGCAACATGACTTGCCAATTTTTAAACTCAGTGCCCCGGCCGATGAAGGCAAGCATGCCGTATGCCTTCTTGACTACCTTCTCCACCTGCATTGCCACTTTCAGTGACCTGTGTACCTGCACACCCAGATCCCTTTGCCTATCAATACTCTTAAGGGATCTCTTAAGAAAGATTGGATAGACTGGGGTTGTTTTCCTTGGAGCAGAGGAGACTGAGGGGGGACATGATTGAGATGTATAAAATTATGAGGGGCATAGATGGAGTAGACAGGAACAAACTTTTCCCCTTGGTGGAGGGATCAATCACTGGGGGCATAGACTTCAGATAACGGGCAGGAGGTTTAGAGCAGATGTGAAGAAAATCTTTTTCAGACAAAATGATGGTCTAGAACTCACTGACTGAAGGGGTAGAGGAGATAGAGGTCCTCATAACATTTATGAAGTATTTAGATGTGCACTTGTGATGCCAAGGCAGACAAGACCTTGGTCAAAGTGCTGGGAAATAGGATTATAGAATCGTCAGTGCAGAAGGAGGCCATTCGGCCCATCATGTCTGCACCAAATCTCTGACAGAGTGTCCTACCCAGGCCCTCTCTCCCACCCTTTCCCCATAACCCCATATCATAGCTAATCCACCTAACACACACATCTTAGCATACTAAGGTGCAATTTAACATGGCCAATCCACCTGACTGCGGGAGGGAACCAGAGCACCTGGAGGAAACCCACAGAGACATGGGGAGAATGTGCAAATTCCACACAGTCACCCAAGGCTGGAATCAAATCTGGGTCCCTGGCGCTGAGGCAGCAGTGCTAACTACTATGGCACCTTGCCAATTAGAATGGTTGGGTGGTTTGCCTTTGACTGGTGCTGTTGTGATTGTCTGAAGGATCTTTTCCTGTGTCTTTGCCCCAAGACTGAAAACTCCCGACTGAGGTCAGCGGATCTTTGCATGGTCTGTGTCCCCCTCACTCTCATTCCTGCGGCAAGTGGGACAAAAAAAATTCCACCCTATGCTTCTAAGGGAATCCATGTTCATGGGGCTGTCAGAAATGTGGAACTGAGACATGATCACATCATGGTGGAGTCAGCTCAAAGCACCAAAGAGTTTACTCCCACTCCTATGTCCCGATTAAGATCAATCTGTCTGCTCGCTGATTAAACATGTTGCCTGTAATCTGCATTCACTCACAAACATTGGTACATTGCCAGGACTTCACAAGAATAAAAAATAAAATACACAGATTGGGGAATCATAGAATCTGTACAGTGCAGAAGCCATTTGGCCCATTGAGTCTGCACTGACAACAATCCCCCTGACATGAAGGGGCAATCCCACCCAGACTTGTTCCCCATAACCCCAAAAATTTACCCCACTAACCTACACATCTTGGGGCACAAAGCGGCAATTTAGCATGGCCAATCCACCTAACCCACACATCTTTGGAGTGTGGGATGAAACTGGAGGAAACCCATGCAGACATGGAAGAACATGCAAACCCCACACAGTCACCCGAGGCCGGAGTTGAACCCAGGGCCCTCACGCTGTGAGGCAACAGTGCTAACCGCTGTGCCACTGTGCTGCCCCCGAGGGAGAGCTGAGCTTTGCTATGAATTCCACAGTGTGCTGGTATAAGGTGATGGGAGCTTCTCACAATATACTCAAGCCAGCCTTGATGTGATGTGAGTTTGTAGTGTGAGCAAGGCCATGAAACATAAGGAAATAAGGATTGAGATTATTAATCAAGAAGTTGATCCTAATCGCACTGAGGGACTGATGATAATAAAATGGTAATGAGTGAGCCTCCAGTGAAAGCTAGTCTGGATAGTAATGTCTTTATTCATTGTGAACACATTTAGATTGAGCAGTTGTGATGTTACCTGGGGATGGACTTGGGGATGTTAGTGAACTCGACAGCATGAGGAACTGAATAAACACTGATGGAGATTCAGAGCGTGGCACATTCTCTTGTCCGTACAGTTCTGCTCTGTCACATTGTTAAATCTGATAAAACAGCAGAAAGGAACAGGACAGATATTAGAACAAATCATAGTCTTTGCAGTAATTCCATTTTTAAAAGTTAGCTGGAGATTTGTTCTTTACAAATGGATCAGAGCAGGGTGGGCTCTGAATTCAGGCTGATGACAATCACAATCTTCAGCTTGTTCCAATCACACAAAATGAAATGTTTCAAACTTTAAGAACAATCATTACTACAGGGATTGTGACCCATAAACCGAACCAAGCAGAAATCCCGATTCTCCCATCGCGAACCGCAACTTTTCTGGCAGGTCCGTTCGCGAGGATTGCTTTGTCAGCCTTTTCCCGGGATGTGCCGGGAATGCGTGCGTGTCTCCCAGAGCCGGAGAACAGACCGGTGCTGGAAACCAGCAGGAAGACAGATCAGTGATTTGAATCTTTTTAAATATGTTTTGCGTGTGATTGTCAGGAACTTGCCGGGCCCGATCGAATCTCTCACCTCCCCACATTCCGGTGGGGTTTAGAGCCTTCGGAAACCCTGCTGGAATGCAGTGGGGGCAGTTGCCCCCCCCCTCCCCCACAGGGTGTTGGGCGACAGGGGGATGGTGCCCCCGGGCATGGGCACCGTGACAGTGCCAGTCTGTGCCCCCTGGCACTGCCCAGGGGCAAAGTGTCCATACCCAGGGAGCACCTTGGCACTGCCCACCGGACATCAGGCTGTGCCCAGGGGCAATTGTTTGGGGTGGGGGGATCTTGCTGCCACTCTGCATGGCAATCACTCTGGGCTGGATGGAGACCAGTGATTGGGCTGGGCTGAGGGGAGGGGTGGTTCCTCGGAAAAGGGTCAGTGGAAGGGGGAGTGGGTGGTCATCGGGGGTAGGGGGCCTGCCGGGGTGAGGGGAGTGGAGCCGGACATCGGGACGCTCCAGGGCGGGGGTGGGTCAGGGCTGGCCTGGGAATTGTGGTGGAGGCTGCGATTGGGCTGTTGGTGGGGGGGTGGGGGTGGGAGCGGGGAGGGGGGGGTGGGCGCGGTTGGGAGAGGGTGGTGGGCGGGAGGGAGACTGGAGAGGCAGCACTGCGGGGGTCCCGGGCTGGCCAGCGATTGAGTTGGTTGGCAAACGGAGAGGCTGAGCAGAGTTCGGGAGCTCTGCCCTCTGAGTTTTTAATGAGATTCCCACTCGTGATCTCTGCAATGCGCAGAGTGCAGAGATTCGAGTGTGAAGCTGCACTGAGAAAATAGTCGTGAACAGTTTTCCCACCAATTCAGCACTTTTGGGAGAATTGCTCCCACATTTCCTCCTCCACCCCTGCATTCTCTCTGCTCTTTGGCTTATACACTGTGCAGGTTATAGGGAATCAAAAGGCTCAAAGAATCTTCATCCAGACACTTCCCCAAACCTCAGACTAACGGTGGGGCTCTGTTATATGGCCAGTTGGTCTTTGGCAAAAAGGGTCTGAGTCGTGTGTGATGAAACATTAAGTATTGCTAACACACAATTATACATGCCGGATGTAGCTCCATGCTTGCTTCTACACAGGTCTCTGTCCAGTCACAACTAACTCAGTCTCAGGTCATGTGTCTCTTTGCATCACCCTGTGGGTGGGGGGTGGGGACTGTACCCAGTCCCACATTAACCCTCGCTATGCCAGATATCCTTGCTGTCCACCCATCATGTCTTTACCAAATATATTTACATTACAATCCCATTTATGTGATATATTTACACTGTCATTATGCTACCCCCTTCTCCACCACTCAACTCTCTGACTTTACAGGTTCAGGTGCTCTGGAGGTCTGACGGTTCTTGTCGATATTATTGTGGTTACATTTTGAAGAGTGTCGGGCTCTGTTGATTCGGGTGAACTTCCTTGATTCAGACGTTGGTTGTAGATCCTGGCACTTGCGTGCTTTCTGCTCACATTTTTTCACGCCTTGTTAATTCCCAGTCTGACCTACTCGAGGTCCACTTGCTGATCCTGTTCATTTGAGAGAGAATATTTACTCTGTTCGTTCTTTGTGCAAAGCTGGTGTTTCTTATTCATTGTGGCTGCCATAGTGCTTTCCGGAATTTATGATTCAATAATGGAACCTTCATTCTTATTTGTTTCACTGTTTCACTCTCTCTCTGTTGTTTTCTCCAGGTAGAATCATAGAATCCTTACAGTGCAGAAGGAGACCATTCGGCCCATCGAGTTAGCACTGACAATAATCCCACCCAGGCCCTATCTCCATAACCACAAATATTTACCCTGTTAGTCCCCCGACACTGAGGTTAATTTAGCATGGCCAGTCAACCTAACCCACACATCTTTGGGGCATGGGAGGAAAGCGGAGCACCCGGAGGAAACTCACACTGACATGGAAAGAACGTGCAAACTCCACATAGACAGTGACCCGAGGCTGGAATTGAACCTGGGTCCCTGCTACTGTGAGGCAGCTGTGCTAACCACTGTGTCACCGTGCTATCCATGGTGACACAGATGAATCTTTTCTTTCAGCTCAGTAAACTACTCAGTAAGTTTGGAGGTCTCGGATTCAGAGTTATCTGCAGAAGGGCAGCCAGTTCTGTTGAGAGTCTTTGTCCGCTAGTCACTGTCTGCTTCTTAGATTCTATCAATGGACTCATTCAATCCTCAATCTGTTCCTCAGAATTTTCTGTTTTTAAAGTCTCGAGTTGCTCCTCCATACTGAGCAACTTGTCTTTCAAGTTATTCTGCATTGATCAAAGTTCAAGAACTTCATCAGTGATGTTAATTCTGCATCTTTTCTGTTTCCTCAGCAATTCATTCTCCAGTTCCAGGCATTTTTAACAATATTTAATAGTCAAGTTCATCAAGCTCTAATTGGAGGTTTAACTTTGTTGAACTTGGGCTGCCAATTCTGGAGCCTCCAGTACACCTCTGGAGAAAGAGAGATCTTTTATCCCTCACAGGCCTGAAACAGCAGCCTCCAGAGAGAGAGAGAGGGGGGCCTCTTGCTACTATCAAAACCATGCAATAACTGCTTGCTTTTCCCTGTAAGCTTAACTCTTCCACTTAAGCACATCAACATGTCATTTAACTGAATCAAAATCCTACCCTGAAACCTTGGCTCCTTTGTGAATCTTCCTTTCCCACTGGAGCAATAGTTAGCATTGCTACCTTGTAGCGCCAGAGACCTGGGTTCGATTCCTGGCTTGGGTGACAGTCTGTATGGAGTTTGCATGTTCTCCCCAGGCCTACATGGGTTTCCTCCGGGTTCTTCGGTTTCCTCCCTCACTCCAAAGATGTGCAGGTTAGGTGGCTAGGCCATGTTAAATTCTCTTAGTGCCTCAAGATGTGTCAGTTAGAGGGATTAGTAGAGTAAATATGTGGGGTTACAGTGTAAGATACTCTGTTGGAGAGTTGGTGAAGACTCAGTGGGCCAAATGTCCTCCTTCTGCATTGTAAGGATTCAGAAAAATGTGTTTATAACTCACCCTGGTTATTGGATTCAGCAGGATCGTTGTTCCCAGACAGGCTCCACTGTCCCAGTGGAATAACTCTCTACTTCCCAAGCACAAATTCCAGTTCCTTAAATTGAAACTCTGAATTCCACTCCACCCTTTGAACCATGCGTTGAAGCTACTCCATTCCCACTCCCCGCAGCAACCCTGCTACTGGACACTGAAGAGGTAAGATTGTGGTGTGAACTACTGGACACACGGAAGCAGGATTAGGATCCTGATGGAGACGGGGCAGTGTTGATGAGAGAGCAAGAGTGGACTAAGCAGATGCTTGAATTCATTGATGTGTTTTACCAGTGGCATTGATTTCAGTGCCGTGGGCACCTGCCTGATTAGTAGAAACATCAGGGGAACAAATGCCACAAATGTAATTTCTGTGCAAGTTCCCAGCCTCTCAGCGCTCACAAACCACACACTCGGGCAATGGTTACCAGGCCACATTCCGGGTTTCTGTGGTGGATTCTATCTGGAGCAATATATTCAAGACATTGGACAATCACCATGACATCATCAGCCACAAATGTCCATCTGCTAAAGCTGTCAGGAACAATCTCCAGGATTCAGTAGGAGATTAAATGATGGACGAGTTAAATAGGAAGCTCATTTGCTGTCTGTATTTTCAGTGCTTGTTGCCAATGCAGGTTAATGTATAACAACAGCTTCATGATATATTTTTCAGAACCAACCCTAAAAGCTTTTCTATTCCCCAGTGCCTTTCGAAGGGACTTGCATCTCATCACAGTCTTTCCCAGTCCAAGGTGAACATGTGATGTTTCTGATGTATATTAATGAGTTTGGCTCAGATACACAGGGAAAATTTCAAGCATTGCATATGTCACAAAACTCAGAATTGTGGTAAACAGGAGGACAGTAACCAACTTCAGGATTGGTGAAATGGGCAGGTACATAATAGACAAAATTTGATTTGGCAAAGTGCGATGTGACTCGTTGTGGCAGAAAAAATGAGAGGAGAGACAATGAATGGTCCAATATTAAAGGGAATGCAGGAACAGAGGAAGGTGACATACACGAGGCTTTGAGGATGCAGGGAATGTTGATAACACTGTGAAAAGTGCTTGGAATCCTGCAATAGTACAATCTAGAAGGAATCCATTCTGTCCATCAAGTCTGCACTGGTATTATTGGTGAACACTCCAGTTAGTACCGCTTCCCTGTTCTTTCCCCATATCCCAGAAATATTTCACCCTTCAAGTATTTATGCCGTTCCCTTTTCAAAGCTAGTATTGAATCCATATCCACCAATTGTTGTGTGAAAAAGATTATTCTTCATGTTAACTCTGGATCTTATCCCAGACATCAGATAATCTGTGTCCCTCTTTATTGGCTCATCAGCTATTGGAAATATCTATCTAATCCCTTTGATCCATTGAGTCATTACAGCTCTAAAAATCCTGTTCTATTCCCATAACCCTGTAAGCTTTTATTGTGCTTAATTAATGATTCCTTTGTCTTTTCAAATTATTCATCCTCTCCACCTCTACCATCTTCATTCCAAGTCATTATCACTTGATGCAGAGATGTTTTTCCTGACATTCTCCTGCACCTCTTGCCAAACCTTAAATCTGTGTCTCTATGTCCTTGCATCATTAGACAATGGGAATACTGTTTCTTTGTTTACTTTATCTAAACCTGTCGTAATCATGGACACACACCTCTATCATACCTTCTTTTCTTTCAAGGAAGTCAGCCCCAGCTTCTCCAAACTAAACTTGTAACTAACATCCACCCTGATCTCCAGGACCATTCTGGTAAATCTGGGACTCTCCGCCCACACCCGTGGCTGAGAATCTCCACCCATTCCTGCGGCTGGGATTCTCCGACCTTGCCCGCGGCTGGGATTATCTGACCTCTCTGTTGTCAAAGGGAATTGGTTTTATACTTGAGAAGGAGAAATATGGGCATTGTGGCACAGTGGTTAGCACTGCTGTCTTACAGTGGCAGAGAACTGAGTTCGATTCCCAGCTTGGGTGACTGTGCAAGTCTGCATGTTCTCTCCATGTCTGCGTGGGTTTCCTCCAGGAGCTCCGGTTTCCTCCCGCAGTCGGAAAGATGTGCTAGGTAGGTGCATTGGCTGTGCTAAATTCTCCCTCAGTGTACCCGAACAGGTGCTGGAGTGTGGCAACTAACGGATTTTCACAGTAATGTTATTGCAGTGTTAATGTAAGTCTACTTGTGACACGAATAAATAAACTTTATAGGTGGGATTTCATGGCCTTGCTCGACTCGAGGCCGGAAAATCCTCCCCGAGGTCAACGGACCTTTCCATTGCTTTCCCCGCGCCCGGTCCAATTTCCGTGGCGGCTGGAGTGGTAGAATTTTGGTGTATATTAGGGCTGTGTGGAAAGTGGGAGTGGACCAGGGTGGGCAGTTTTTAAAGGGCTAGTTAGCACAGAAACAACTGTCTAAATGGCCTCCTTCTGTCCTATGCAATCCTATATGTGGCTTTTATCACACTGTCTCTGAGCTGGGTGATGTGTCTTCTGCTAGCTGCAGTTTTCAGCCGTCCAGCGACACCCCCTGTTTGTAGTTGAAACATTAACTCACAGGGTCACAGACGTGGATCTGACTGATGTTCCTTTTGTAAAATCACAGTTGTCAACCACAGGCTGAGAGATGGGTCCTCTGACACCAGACTCAACGGAGGTTAATATTTCAGTGGTACAAAATCTGATATCTGATAATTACCGTGAAGTGAATGATAATTAATTCTAAATTCATTTCATATTTCTGACAGTTGAAACCACTGGATATTACTCATATTCATTTCCTGCTTTTTAATGTCAGTTGTCCAACAAATAATGAAGTTACAAATCACACAGAATGAATAGAGTACATTTCTGATCACCCTTTTCAGTGTCAATGTCCTGTTGATAAAGTTTATCTTTTACAATATTAAGTGGAAAGGGAACGGTGAAGAATTTTCTTGATGGGAGAGAGAAATATTCATTTCATAAAGTCCAGTTTGTTTTACCTTTTTAACTCACTGCTGTTCTCTAAACGGCCATTCTGCTCTGATTGCTGACGGATGTTTGAGAGTTGAATCATTAACTTGCTCTGAATTTGATGTGAATATTATCGAATGGATGCAGTTGGGAAAATGGTGCCTGAAAACACATAACAAATTGCAGCAAGAGGCCCACAGCACAAAACAATTCAAAAAGTCCTCAGAGTTTTGTCTTTTTTTTAAATACACAATAGATCAGGGATGTCCTGCAATGAACAGTCCACAACTCATTCTAAATCAGAGGTGAGAGTGGTGCTGAGCTTGGTCTCCCGGGCTGTTGAGTGATTGTGAATATCGAGTAACAATAATCCATAACTTCAAGCTTCCAGTTGTTGTAATGGGGCAGCACATCAGGATGGCGTAGCGGAGTGGCGTATTGGGGTGGCACATCAGGGTGGTGTATCAGGATGGTGTATTGAGGTGGCATATCGAGGTGGTGTATTGGGGTGACATAGCCAGATGGTGTAGCAGAGTGACGTACTGGGGTGGTGTGTCAGGGTGGTGTATCGGGGTAATGTATTGGGGTGGTGTATCCAGATGGCGTAACAGGGCGGTGTATCGGGGTGGTGTATTGGGGTGGTGTATCGGGGCGGTGTTTCAGGGCGGTGTATCAGGGTGGTGTATTGGGGCGGTGTATCGGGGTGGTGTATCGGGGCGATATATCGGGGCGGTGTATCGGGGTGGTGTATCGGGGCGATATATCGGGGCGGTGTATCGGGGTGGTGTATCGGGGCGATATATCGGGGCGGTGTATCGGGGTGGTGTATCGGGGCGATATATCGGGGCGGTGTATCGGGGTGGTGTATCGGGGCGATATATCGGGGCGGTGTATCGGGGTGGTGTATCGGGGCGATATATCGGGGCGGTGTATCGGGGTGGTGTATCGGGGCGATATATCGGGGCGGTGTATCGGGGTGGTGTATCGGGGCGATATATCGGGGCGGTGTATCGGGGTGGTGTATCGGGGCGATATATCGGGGCGGTGTATCGGGGTGGTGTATCGGGGCGATATATCGGGGCGGTGTATCGGGGTGGTATATCGGGGCGGTGTATCGGGGTGGTGTATCGGGGCGATATATCGGGGCGGTGTATCGGGGTGGTGTATCGGGGCGATATATCGGGGCGGTGTATCGGGGTGGTGTATCGGGGCGATATATCGGGGCGGTGTATCGGGGTGGTGTATCGGGGCGATATATCGGGGCGGTGTATCGGGGTGGTGTATCGGGGCGATATATCGGGGCGGTGTATCGGGGTGGTGTATCGGGGCGATATATCGGGGCGGTGTATCGGGGTGGTGTATCGGGGTGATATATCGGGGCAGTGTATCGGGGTGGTGTATCGGGGCGATATATCGGGGCGGTGTATCGGGGTGGTGTATCGGGGTGATATATCGGGGCGGTGTATCGGGGTGATATATCGGGGCGGTGTATCGGGGTGGTGTATCGGGGCGATATATCGGGGCAGTGTATCGGGGTGATATATCGGGGTGGTGTATCGGGGTGATATATCGGGGCGGTGTATCGGGGTGGTGTATCGGGGCGATGTATCGGGGCGGTGTATCGGGGTGGTGTATCGGGGCGATATATCGGGGCGGTGTATCGGGGTGATGCATCGGGGACTCCGACCACCAACTCACCCCTCTCTAGCTCTGCCAGGCCCGACTCTCACCCAATATGTAGCCCAACACACACTGCACCCCTGAGGCTGACCTGACCCAACACCCCTCCCCACCAAGGCCTAACCCATCCCTGACCTTCACAATCAGACTAACCTCCAACCTCCTTGAACCTTTAGCCCCAAACTGACTTCTGATCTCTTGACTTCTGACCCATCTCTCAAATCCTTAGACACATACCTGCTACTTGGCTTGTAGAGAGTCTTTAAACTTTAATGGACCTTAAAGCTAGTGCTGTGAAAAAGATTGACTTTGAGAGAGCTGCCCTTTGACGCCGGGCCCCAGGGAGCGCTGTATTGCCTGGATCTCACCTGGTTTGAATCACAGTGTCAGGTGAGGCAGGATTGGAAAAATATGAGGTAAAAAAGTAGGAATGGAGTGGTAATCCAAAACTGAAGGAGATCAGGTCTGTGAACCATGAGAAAGATCACTTGTTTATCCAGATCAAAACATTGATAGCAATCTCTACCCTCTTGTTGAATACCTGCAGTGAGATCAGATTCTCTGGGGTTTCAGATTTGAGTGTAACCAGCAATTGAGGTACGGACTGCATTCAAAATTGTCCTCCGTTTGAGAAGTGGTTTTGCTTCAAGTTCCTGCCCAAACTTACCTGTATAAGGGTAAAATCTACTGGCACAATTAGGCAACTTGTTTTTCATCCATGATAGATTTGAGTGGTACTTTTGCAGCTTTATTACTAAAGCTGAAAATGAGTTTATTACTAAAAAGGAAGCATTTCAATCACAGTATTAATCCACTACCCCGTGGAATACTGTGTAGAGCTGTCTCTCAGACTAGACCTGACATAGTCATACTCACGGAATCATACCTTACAGATAATGTCCCAGACATCACTGACACAATCCCTGGATATGTCCTATCCCACTGGCAAGACCAACCCAGCCGATGTGGCCGCACAGTGGTATAAGTTGGGAGGCAGTTACCCTGGGAATCCCCAACGTTGACTCTGGACTCCGTGATGTCTCGTGACATCAGATCACACAGGGGCAAGGAAACCTTCTGCTGATTATCATGTACTGCGCCCCCTCAGTTGATGAATAGTATTGCTCCATGTTGGAAGCCACTTGGACCACCTCTCACCTTAAACCTATGCCCTCTAGTTTTAGAATCCCCTACCTTTGGGAAAATTTGTTGACTATTTAGCTGATCTGTGCCCCTCATTATTTTATAGACCTCTATAAAATCATCCCTAAGCCTGCTACACTCCAGAGAAAAAGGTCCCAGCCTATCCAGCCTCTCCTTATAACTCAAACCATCAAATCCTGGCAGCATCCTAGTAAATCTTTTCTGCACTCTTTCCAGTTTAATAATATCCTTTCTATAATAGAGTGACTAGAACTGCACACAGTATTCCAAGTGTGGCCTTACCAATGTCTTGTACAACTTCAACAAGACTTACCTTTTGTATTCAATGTTGGAACCAATGAAACCAAGCATTCCGAATGCCATCTTCACCATTCTATCCACCCGTGACTCCCTTTCAAGGGGCTACAAACCTGTACCCCTGGATCTCTTTGTTCTATAACTCTCCATAACACCCTACCATTAACTGAGTAAGTCCTGCCTTGGTTCAATCGACCTTGCATTTATCTAAATTAAACTCCATCTGCCATTTGTCAGCCCACTGGCCAACTGATCAAGATCCCGTTGCAATCCTAGATAACCTTCTTCACAGTTTACTGTGCCACTAATCTTGGTGTATCTGCATGCTTAACCATGCCTCCTAAATTCTCATCCGAATCATTAATATAAATGACGAATAACAGTGGACCCAGCACTGATCCCTGAGGCATACCACTGGTCACAGGGCTCCAGTTTGAAAAACAATCCCTTACTACCACCCTTTGTCTTCTGTTATCAAGCCAATTTGGTACTGAGCTGGCTACCTCAGTCTGGATCCCGTGAAATTTAACCTCATACAACAACCTATCGTGCGATATTATGTCAAAAGCTTTGCTGAAGTCCATGTAGACAACATTAACTGCGCTGCCCTCATCGACCTTCTTTGTTACTCCTTCAAAAATCTAGGCTCTGCAATCCTGCCACTTCCAGCTGTGAATGGTGGTGGACAATTAAACAACTCACTGGAGGAGGCTCCACAAATATCCCCATCCTCAATGATGGAGGAGCCCAGCACATCAGTGCAAAAGATAAGCATTCAAAACAACTTTTGGTCAGAAGTGCCGAGTAGTTGGTCCATCTCCACCTGCTCTGGAGTATCCCCGCATCACAGATATCAGTCTTCGGCCAATTTGATTCACGCCACGTAAATCAAGAAATGGCTGAAGGCTCTGGATTCTGCAAAGGCTATGGGCCCTGAAAATATTCCAGCAATTGTACTGAAGAATTGTGCTCCAGAACTTTGCGTGCCCCTAGCCAAGCTATTCCAGTACAGCTCAATCACTGGCATCTACCTGACACTGTGGAAATTGCCCAGGCATGTCCTGTATATAAGAAGGAGGACAACGAATTATAGTCTACTCTCGATCATCATTAACATGATGAAATAGTTCACCAACAGTGCGACCGAGCATCACTCACTCAATAACAAGCTCACAGAATCTCAGTTTGGGTTTTTCCAGGGTCACTCAGCTGCTGATCTCACTGCAGCTTTAGTTCAAACATGGACAAAAAAGCTGAATGCCAGAGGTGAGAGTGACAGCCCTTAACATCAAGGCAGCTCTGATCAAGTCTGGTATCGAGAAGCCCCAGCAAAACTGGAGTCCGTGGGAATAATGGGGAAGAACTCAGCACTGGTTGGATTCATACCCGGCATGAAGGAAGATAGTAGTGGTTATTTTAGACCGCACCTTCCAAACGCATGACCACTACCATCTACAAGAACAAGGAGAGGCGATACCTGTGAACGTCAACACCTGGAAGTTCCTCTCCAAGTCATTTACCAACCTGACTTGGAATTGTCGAACAAAAAGAACAAAGAACAACACAGGAAACAGGCCCTTCGGCCCAACAAGCCCGCGCCGCCATTTTAATATTCAGTGAATGCCTCATCTACCTTCTTCTACCTATGACTTTTCTCTACGCCAGATTTGGGGAAGTCTAATTTAGGGACAATTTGTTAACACCAATCAGCCTAAAAGCACGTTTTTGGGGTGTGGGAGGAAACCGGAGCACCCGGAGAAAACCCACGCAAGCACGGGGAGAATGTGCAAACTCCCACAGACACTGACCCAAGCCAGAGATCCGACCCAGGTCCCTGTATCTGCACAGCAAACAGTGATAGTCACTGAGCTGTCGTGGTGCCCTTCAGTTGGTCCAGTTTAAGCGTACAGTAACGACGTGAAGCTCTAGGCAACTCTCGAAGCAACATCCAAGAGCAGCCCTCGCACGACCCACCGCGTGTATGCCCCTTGTTGGCCAACAAGGCGGACCGAATCACCTGTGGATGTAAAAAAAGACATCAATAAACATACAATAAATATACAGACATTCACGGAAGATCCCCAGAAGGTGAGCCATAAAATATGTTGGTCGGCCCATAGGAATCTGTTGACTCCCAGTAACGTCCTAAGGCTCTTGACCTTTATTTAGAACATGCTTTTATATCCCTCCATCTCTAGCCCGCTCATGCGCCTATCTAAGTAAGCCTCAAACAACTCCAGCGTGCCTGCCTCCACCACCCTACTTGGCAGTGCATTCCAGGCCCCCACAACCCTCTGTGTGAAAAACCTCCCTCTAACATCTGAATTATACCTCGTCCCTCTCACCCTAAGCCCGTGGCACCTCGTGATTTTCGTATCCAAACTGGGAAAAAGCTTCCCACTGTTCATTCTATCTATACCCTTCATAATCTTATACACCTCTATTAGAGCTCCCCGCATTCTCCGTCTTTCAAGGGAAAACAGCCCCAATTTGCCCAATCTGTCCTCATAACGCAGTCCTTTCATACCAGGCAGCATCCTGGTAAATCTCCTCTGCACTCTCTCCAGGGTCTCCACGTCCTTCCAGTAGTAAGGCGACCAGAACTGGATGCAGTACTCCAAATGCGGTCTAACCAACGTCCTATACAACTGCAACATTAGACTCCAGTTTTTATACTCTATATCCCTTGCTATAAAGGCAAGCATACCATAAGGTGTTCCTTCACTGTCTCTAGGTAAAATCCTGGAACTCCCTCCCTAACAGCACTGTAGGTGTAACTACAGGATATGGACTGCAGCGATTAACAAGGCAGCTCACCACCACCTTCTGAACAGAAACTCGGGATGGGCATTAAATGTTGGTCCAGCCAGCGACATCCACATTCTGTAAATGAATAAAACAAATACGTGTGTGTGTGTGTGTGTGTGTGTGTGTGTGAATGTGTGTGCGTGTGTGTGTGTGTGGACGTGGGCAGTGTGTTGTGAAATTTGGGACATGGGTTTGCCTTTTTAAGTACCTGTATATCTGGTCCTGTTTTTAGATCAATAACAAAAGTTGTGTTTCATGTGCATGAACGTCTGTGAGGCTGCTTGCTTTGCAATCACGTTAAGCATAGCATTGTATTAATATTTAATTCTTAATATGATCCCAGATGATGTTAATATTGGACAAGCCAGATCTCAGAGCTCCATTGATCCTATTGGTTTTATTTTTGGAAACAATGGCGAATAGTTAATAGACAAATTGACAGGAATTTATCAGAGAGAATAAAACATTGATGAAATGGGGAAAAATAATGAATTGTATCACATCAGCCAAGGAGTTCGGAAAGATCTCAATACAAATTTCAGAAGATGTATCAAACACACACAAATCCTTGTATCCCTTCCAGACACAAAACCTTAGTGAAGAATTACCATTGTCTTGGCAGCAAGGCTTTTTGTTTGGGTTGGTCCGGTTGCAAATGTTTTTCTTCCAGTGAGTATCTGAACATTGAATGGATGCTTTCTGCCCAGTTGGTATCTCTCCCTGAGACACCAAAACCCCCACTCTAATCTCACTATTACTTGAACTTAGATCAAACACAAGTTCTTTAAACTCAGTCCCCAGCAACCTTCGAATAATTTTTGGCAGTGAATGTAGAACTCCTATCATTACTCTGACACACACTTTTCCAACTCTCCCTGTTTGTGTATCACTGGACCCCTGTCACTAGGCAGCAAGCACAGATTTTTTTCTGAATTTCTCTCCCAAATCATAAAACTATTAGCTGCTTTGTCACCCTTCTCTTCACTTTTAGGGGTGCAAAACATCAATAAAAATGAATGTATTCAAACAAATACAGAAAACCTGACCTTCTGTAAGGAAGTCCTCTGGATTTTCCAGCACCAAGCTCAGAAAAGAAAAACTAAATGACTGAAATCATATTCTACATTTCTTACTGACAGGAATTGAATACATTGTTCCTAACATTCCCTATAAACTCCTGTTACAGTTGGACCTGGACCTGGAACAGGGTAATCATTTTTACCTCTCCACAAGAAAATAAATTACCCCCGGAAGTGTGGTAAAAGTACCGTACTGTGGTCAAAAGCAGCGTCTTTATTATGTTACAGTCCTACACACTGCCTGGTAAATGAGAGAGCTGCCTCAGGTCGTTGAGCTGACTGTTAAACTGAGGCACTGGGAACAGCAGTGGAACTACACTGAGCAAAGGATTTCTGTGGTGAGGTTTTGTATTAGCATAATGTAAACAGTTTAACCATTTTGCAGCATTTAAACGCTGCAATTCTAACATTTAAAGGTCATTGGAAACATTAATCTGCGGCAGTAAAGAATACGGAAGGTTTGTTTCTTTGGAATTGGAGAAGATAATGACTGAGGGGGTTTGACTGATTTGAATGTTTTTGGCACATTGTTTTGTAACGAGGAAGAATTTGGCACATTTGGAACTCACAGTGGTGGTTTCAACGGCCATAAATTGTGCCATGGTTTTGTAAAACCACATTGACTCCAGACTTGGTGGCTGCAAATGCTTTGCTAGTTCTTCAGAAGCAGAGACAGAGATGACAGCAGGAGATTAATGGAGATGTGGAGATTGATCGTTGGGTTCTGTCGAAATTCCTTGCTGTTTCCAGCATAGCCCCCATGAATAATTTTCTCAGAGATTTCTGATTAATGTACAATTGGACATTGTGAGAACTGACTGACAGAGTGAGATTAACTTAAATCCCAGGGCGATCGAAAACAAAGCAGATACAGCACATTCTATTTTAAGTGGTTCTAGGGCCTGGCAGATGTAAGAAGAAACTAAGCAAATTAAACAACAAACCATTAGATAGCACCGAGTTCTAATATTCAAATCCAGCAGCCTTCTATCAGTGAAGAGAACACAAACATCTCAGCAGCTACATACTAATGCTTGCTGATCACTGTTACAGGCTTGATATAGTTTAACAGAAGTGGATGAATGACCTGGATCTGATGATTTACATCTCAGAGTGGTGAAAGAGTTGGCTGTAGAGATAGTGGGAGCATTGGTGATTATCTTTTAAACTTCTATCAATTCTGAAATGATTCTCGCAGATTGAAAGGTGGTAAATATAACCACAACGTTTAAGAAAAGAGACAGAGGCTGGGATTTTCCCATCCTGCCCACCAAGGCAATTGTAGTGGGTGGTGTAGGACCAGGCAAAGGTCAGTTGACCTTGGGTGGGATTTCCCAGTCTTGGGGTGAGCGTGGCTGGAAAATCGCGCTCAGAGAGAAAATGGGGAACAACAGACCTGTTAGCCTGACATCAGTAACAGGCAAAATGTATTCTGGACACTTCCAAAATTTACAGATGTGGGTGCCACTGGCTCGGCCAGCATTTATCCTAACATGGATTCCTGAAAGGGAAATTGTGTTTGACAAACTTAGACATTGTGTATTTTCTATTTGTGCTATAATAGAAGCTGAGCTATCACAGAATCGCAGAATAATTACGGAGTAGAAAGAGGCCATTTGGCCCATCATGTCTGCAGCAGCTCTCCAAATAAACATCATAACTTAGTACCATTCCCCTACCTTTATCCTGTACCTCTGCACATTGATTCCACTCAAATAATCATTTAATGCCATGTTAAATGTCTTGATTGAACCTGTCTCCATCACACTTGTGCATTCCAAACCCAAACCACTCGCTGTGTGAAAAGATTTTTCTCTCATCACATTTGCTTCTTTTACAAATCATTTTAACCCTGCACTCTCTCATTTTCGATCCTTTTACAATGGGAACAGTTTCTTCCTTTCTACTCTGTCCAGCCGCATCAAAATTTGAATATCTCTATGGAATCTCTTCTCAGCCTTCTTCTCTCCAAGGAGAATAGTCCCAGCCTCTCATAACTGAAGTTTCTCATCCCTGGAACCATTCTTGTTAATCTCTTCTGCACCTTTTCCAATGCATAATAAAGCTCAGGTTACTTGAGGGTTTATTAACTGCTTTCTACACCTGTTCTGTACCTTCAATGATCTATTCCTATATACACCCAGTGCCATCTGCTCCTGCAACCCCTTAAGAATTGTACTGGATAAGTTGCACTGTTTTATAAACTGAAAACATGGAATTAACAAGCAAAAACGTTTATTAAACAAACTTTGCAGCTTTTACATGTTATGAGTCTGTTGGGGGAGAACTCACCGCATCACTGACATGTCTCTTCCCATGTCCACATCATTCTGGTGTACACTTCACCACCCAGTCTACATCTTCACTGTTTATGTTGAGACAACCATACTTCAGATGTACGACAATCTCATATGTCTGAAGCACCAGTGACACCAATGTCACCTATGTCAGACTCCTGTTTATTGACTACAGCTCAGTCTGCAACACCATTATTCCCATGAAACTCATCCCCAAACTCCATGGCCTGGGCCTCGGCACCTCCCTCTGTGACTGGTCCTGAACTTCCTAACTCTCAGACCACAATCAGCAAGGATAGGCAACAACACCTCCTCCAAGATCACCCTCAACACTGGTGCTCCACAAGGCTGTGTTCTGAGTCCCCTCCGATACTCCTTATACACCTATGACTGTGAGACCAAATTCCCCTCCAATTCGATTTTCAAGTTTGCTGATGACACCACCATAGTGGGTCAGATCTCAAACATTGATGAGACAGAGTACAGGAATGAGATAGAGAATCTGGTGAACGGGTGCGGCGACAATAATCTCTCCCTGAATGTCAACAAAATGAAGGAGATTGTCATCGACTTCAGGAAGCGTAAAGGAGAACATGCCCCTGTCTACATCAACAAGGACAACGTAGACAGGGTTGAGAGCCTCAAGTTTTTAGATGTTCAGATCACCAACAACCTGTCCTGGTCCTCCCTGTGCCAACACTATAGTTAAAAACGCCCAGCAATGCTTCTACTTTCTCAGAAGACGAAGGAAATTTGCCATGTCATCTCTTAACAACGTTTACAGATGCACTATAGAAAGCATTCTTTCTGGTTGTATCACAGTTTGGTATGGGCTCCTGTTCTGCCCAAGACCGCAAGGAACTACAAAAGGCTGTGAATGTAGCTCAATCCATCACACAAACCAGCCTCCCATCCATTGATTCTTTCTACACTTCCCGCTGCCTCGGCAAAGCAGTCAGCATAATCAAGGACCCCATGCACCCGGACATTCTCTCTTCCACCGTTGGGAGAAAGATACAAAAGTCTGAAGTCACGTACCAACCGACTCAAGAACAGCTTCTTCCCTGCTGCTGTCAGACTTTTGAATGGACTTACTTTGCATTAAGTTGATCTTTCTCTACACCCTGGCTATGACTTTAACACTACATTCTGCAGTGTCCCATTTCCTTCTCTATGACGGTATGCTTTGTCTATATAGCATGCAAGAAACAATACTTTTCACTGTATGTTAATACATGTGACAATAATAAATCAAATTAAATGTTTCAAGGGTTTGCTCAGTGTACAGCGCACCCTGCCAGACTGTTCCATTTGTGGGGAGGAATGGGGGGTGTGGGAGGTGATGTTCTCAAAGTCCCACGTTTGCGCAAAGTCCTTGTACCCCATAGAGATGAACTGTAGAGCGTTGTTTGTTATTATCCGTTGCGGATTGCTGTGTGTGATGAAGAGTCGCTTCAGTGCTTTCCAATTGGGAGATAATTGATTTCATTGCCAAACAGTGTACAAGTTGACAAGGACCATGGTGCTGTTTTCCATCCCATTCATGGTCATAGATGTTTACAGCATGGAAACAGGTCCTTCAGCCCAACTTGTCCATGCTGCCCTTTTTTTAACGACTAAGCTAGTCCCAATTGCCCACGATTGGCCCATATCCCTCTATACCCATCATACCCATGTTACTGTCTAAATGCTTTTTAAAAGACAAAATTGTACCCGTCTCTACTACTACCTCTATGTGAAAAAATTTCCCCTCTGCACCCTTTTGTATCTCTCCCTTCTCACCTTAAACTTATGCCCTCTAGTTTTAGACTCCCTTGCCTTTAGGAAAAGCTGTTGACTATCTAGTGATCTATTCATTTGACATTTGAATATTTCTGCCACCAGGAGTAACAGTGGGAGGTCATGTGGATGCATTGGTTCTTTGGTTTAATGAGGCTTGAGTTGGTTGTACATCTGGACGCTTCCTTCTTTATGCCCACATACATGGAGGGCCATTACAAGGATTCCTTTGCCCTATACTTAGTTGCCTCTAGCCCTGGCTGCCTTTGGTGGGTTGGGGGGGTACAGTATCCATGCAGAGAGACGGGGATAAGAAATCGCTGGCCATTCAATATCAGTCTGTCTGGCACGGTTAACTCCTCTCTCACTGTGAAAAAGCTGCAGATCAAATGGGGAATCTCCTCTGATGACATCATGAGGCTGCCTGAATGTGTGATCCACCTGTATGGCATCCTAAAGTTCCTCAGTTCGACAAGACAAATGTACCTGGTAAATGATAGATAGGAAAGCTCTGAAAGGAGCATCAGTGAGGCGCAGGTCCTTACTGCATTTGTAGATCATGTTGAGGTTGTAATGTTGGAGTTTGAGTATCGTACACAGCAGTCGGGCAGACGCAGGGTGAAGGGGCTTTTTGAGAATAGTTATGAGCGGCTGGTGATCAATTTCAGCATTGACAAGATGATTGTAGATAAAGTCATGAAATTTCTGACTGGTGAAGACTTGGGTAAAGGAGCTCCTTCTCGATTTGGGAAAGTGAGTCTCAGTGTCAGCGAGAGCTGTTGATGTGAAGAGTACTGGTCTGCCATTCTGGATGCAGACTGCATCGAGTCCATGCTGAGAGGCGGCTGCAGCGAGGAGTACAGCTGCTTGAATGGTGAAGCGTTGTAGCAGCGGAGGGACTGAGGGGCTGCTGGAGTTTGTTGAAGGCAGTGGTTTGGTACTCCTGCCAACACCATTCAATCTCACTGTAACAGGCAATGAAGTTGGAAAGATCATAGCAAGGAAGTGCTGTAAGGGTGTGCTCAGGAATGGACATCTGTCATGTAGCTGATGTCCACACCTGGTTTCACAACATTGGCTGTGAGCAGGTGACTCATGTAGGCAAGGTGGTTGACCCTGAATCTACCGATGTGCACTATGACCTGCAACTGATCCCCCACCTCCTTAAGGATCCTGAAAACACGGTGAGAGACATCACGGACCCTGGCACCCGGGAGGCAGCATACCATCTGTGACTCTCTTTTGCTGCCACAGAACGTCCTTTCTGTCCCTCTAATCATCGTGTCCCCAATTACTATTGCTCTCCTGCTCTCCTCCCTTCCCTTCTGAGGCACAGGAACAGACTCAGTGCTTGAAGTCCGGTCACTCTGGTTTACCACTGGTAGGTCGTCTCCCTCAACAGAATCCAACACAGAATACTTGTTGCTGAGGGGAACAACCGCAGGGGATCCCCACACTGGCTGCATCCTCCTAGCCCCTCTCACTGTCACCCATCTATTTTCATTTTTCAGAGTCTCCAAATCCCTGAAGCTTTTATCTATGATTACCTCTGCCTCCCGAATGATCCGAAGTTCATCCAGGGCCAGTTCCAGCTCCAGTTCCCTAACGTGGGTTTTTGAGGAGTTGGAGATGGGTGCACTTCCCACAGTGAAATCAGCAGGGACACTGACGGCATCCCTCACCTCAAACATCCTGCAGGAGGAACATTGCACTGCCTTTCCTGCCATTCCTTCTAGATAAAAAGAAAGATCTTGCCTGATATTCCCTCACCCCCTTAGGTTAGAGGAATAAGTGAAAAGGAAAAAAAGAAGAAAGCTTACGTGCTCTCACTCCAAGTCTTTTTTTCAGGTTAGAGGAGGGGGGAGGGTGGGAGACTCTAGATGTGTAAAGTCTCAGGTTTCCTCCCTGTTAAATCTATTGGGCATAAAAAACCTTCCCAGATCTTACTGGGGCCGACTTCCGGTTTTACACTCCCGGCTTAGAAAAAAACTCTTAGGTAAAAATCCCTCTTACCGACAAGTTCTCTTCACTGAATCATCAGTCCAACTGCTCCCCCGGAAACAATGAGGTCAAACTCTCTCAGATAAGTACCTTTTAAAGGAAAAAAATTGGGGGGAGAATTTTCGAGTGTGATTTTGAGGGTGGGTTCGATCAATGTTTCGATCTAATTTTCCGTAAGTCTTTTATTGAAGAAACAGTACATTATTTTCATAGACGACACATATATATAATAGTGTAATTTACAAACTCGTCATAAAAACAGTTCAATTTCTCTCATGAATTAGCACTTCTTCATTTCTCACTGGGTAGTGAATCCCAGAACTCATTTACAGACCAGCTGAAACAGCTGTGAGCCGTTGAGTACAAATAATTAATTCTTTAGGTGTTGCTTATAATTCAACAACCCTGGCGTGTGATAATTACAACAGTTGAAAATGCAAAGAGCAGCTTTTCCACATTGTCTCGTTGCCTGAGGTAGTTTCATTGTGGTCTTTCACCCTCATGTTACATTGTCTTCACTGTTCATGTGACAGTTTCAGTTAGACCAACGCTGCACTTTGCATTTTAAATTGTAATTATTAGGACCAATGGTAACACATGTTGTTAAAGTTGCTGATGGATTTTGACATATATAATTCTGACAAATGCGATCTACAGATATTCCTCTATTTCTGAAACAGTGGGTGTGATTCTGAGAACCCGTTCACCATGACCACAAATCCCGCTATAGCTGTTAAATCTCGCAAAGGGGCCATAATGGGATTCACGGTGATGAGGTCCCAGTTTGAGATCTACCACACCCCTTGCTGAAAACTTAATCCAATTCACACCCAGAAAGGATGTGAACCTAATTTCCATGAATTTACCTTAATTTTAATATCCTCATCATCAGGGAGATGGTGGCACCATCGTATTGGACCAGTAATCTGGAGAACCAGGGTAATGCTGTGGGGACCCAAGATCAAATCTCACCAAGGCAGATGTTGCAATTTCAGTACTCAATACTGGATCACCATGAAACCCATTGTCGATTGACACAATAAACCCATCAGGACTCGGCTACATGTGACTCCAGAGCCACAGCAATGTAGTTGACTCGTAAATGGTCTAACAAGCCACTTAGTTGTGTTCAGCCACTACAAATGGAACAAAAAGGAATGAGACGGAACAATAGGCATTGACCTAGGAACCGGCAAACACAACCCTTACTAACATCTGGGGCTGTGCCAAAATTGGAAGAACTGTCTCACAGATTAGTACAACAATAACCTGACAGGGTCATACTCACAGAGTCACAATTTCTAAATGGAACAGACTTTGAACAGATCTACCAACTCAAGACTGGGCATCAATGAGGTGCTGTGGGCCATCAGCAGCAGAAGAATTGTGCTCAACCACAATCTGCGATCTCATGGCTCGGTATATCACCCACTTTACCGTTACCACCAAACTAGAGATCAACTCTGGTTCAATGAAGAGTTATGATGTTGAGATGCTGGCATTGGACTGAGGTAAACAGAGAAAGAAGTCTCACAACACCAGGTTAAAATCCAACAGGTTTATTTGGTAGTAAACACCACTAGCTTTCGGGGTTTGCCCCTTCATCAGGTGAGTGGGAGTTCTGATCACAAACAGGACATATAAAGGCACACACAGTTTACAGAATACTGATTAGAATGCGGGTCTTTACAGCTAATCAAGTTCCGCACACTAACTGCTTTGTCACCCTTCTCTTCACTTTTAAGGGCGCAAAACATCAATAAAAATGAATGTTTTCAAACAAATACAGAAAACCTGACCTCCTATAAGAAAGTCCTCCAGATTTTCCAGCACCGAGCTCAGAAAAGAAAAACTAAATGACTGAAATCATATTCTACATTTCTTACTGACAGGGATTGAATACATTGTTCCTAAAATTCCCTATAAATTCCTGTTACAGTTGGACCTGGACCTGGAACAGGGTAATCATTTTTACCTCTCCACAAGAAAATAAATTACCCCCGGAAGTGTGGTAAAAGCACCGTACTGTGGTCAAAAGCAGCGTCTCAAACGGGATCTTGGGTTCATGTCACACTGTCTGTAACCCCCATGACTTGCCTGGACTTGCAAAATCTTACTAACTGTCCTGAATAGAGACAATACACATCTCTTTAACCTGTGCTTAACCCTCTCTCCACTCACATTGTCTGCACCTTTGAGACTGATTAGCTGTAAAGACTCGCATTCTAAGCAGTATTCTGTAAACTGTGTGTGCCTTTAAATACCCTGTTTGTGATCAGAGCTCTCCACTCACCTGATAAAGGGGCAAACCTCAAAAGCTAGTGGTGTTTGCTACCAAATAAACCTGTTGGGCTTTAACCTGATGTTGTGAGACTTCTTTCAATGAAGAGTGCAGGAGGGCATGCTGAGAGCAACACCAGACATTTGATTTGATTTGATTTATTATTGTCACGTGTATTATCATACAGTGAAAAGTATTGTTTCTTGTGCGCTATACAGACGAAGCACATTGTCTATAGAGAAGAAAGTGAAGAATGTAATGTTTCAGTTATAGCGAGGGTGCAGAGAAATATCAACTTAATGCAAGGTAAATCCATTCAAAAGCCCGACAGCAGCAGAGAAGAAGCTGTTCTTGAGTTTGGTACGTGACCTCAGACTTTTGTACCTTTTTCCCGATGAGAGAAGGTGGAAGAGAGAATGTCCAGGATGCGTGGGGTCCTGAATTACGCCAGCTGCTTTTCCCGAGGCAGCGGGAAGTGTAGACAGAGTCAGTGGATGGGAGGCTGGTTTGCGTGATGGATTGGGCTACATTCATGACCTTTTGTAGTTCCTTTGTGGTCTTGGGTAGAGCAGGAGCCCAGACCAAGCTGTGATACGACCAGAAAGAATGCTTTCTATGATGCATCTGTAACAGTTGGTGAGAGTCGTAGCTGACATGCCAAATTTCCTTAGTCTTCTGAGAAAATACATACCTAAAAATAAGGCATGAACATGGTGAAGCTACAACACAGGACTATTGCATGCCAAACAGTGTCAGAAACAAGTAATAGACAGAGATAATCCTCCATTTTTGCTAACATATCTTCCACAAAACCATAAGCTGTTTTTTTGTCTTAATCTGTTTTGCAACACCTTATTAAATTTCTTTTAGAAATGCAATACACAATCCGATTGGCTCCCCTTTATTGATTCAGTTTGTTACATCCTCAAAATCTCAAATAAATTTATCAAGCAAAATTTCCCTTTCACAAAACCATGTTAGCTCTCCCTGATTATATTATCATTTTCAAAATGTCCTGCTACGAATTCCTTTATAATGGAGTCTAACGTTTGTCATTGGGAAAACATCAGTTGGCCTCTAATTAATTTAGTTTTTGTGTCCATCCTTTCTTGAATAGAAATTTACTATTTTCCACTCTGCTGGCACCTTTCCAAATCCAGAACCTAGAGAATATTGGAAAGTTACCACCAATGAGGGTTTGAAAATAGATAAGTCCCCTGGGCCGGACGGGATTTACCCTAGGATTCTCTGGGAGGCAAGGGAGGCGATTGCAGAGCACCTCTTCAGGTTGTCGTTGGTCACCGGTATAGTGCCAGAAGATTGGAGGATAGCGAATGTTGTCCCATTGTTTAAGAAGGGGAACAGAGACTTCCCCGGGAATTATAGACCAGTGAGTCTTACTTCTGTTGTGGGCAAGGTTTTAGAAAAAATTATTAGGGATAGGATTTATAGTTATTTGGAGAGTAATGAATTGATTGGAGATAGTCAGCATGGTTTTGTGGAGGGTAGGTCGTGCCTTACTAACCTTATTGAGTTTTTTGAGAAAGTGACCAAAGAGGTGGATGGGGTTAAGGCAGTTGACGTGGTATATATGGACTTTAGTAAGGCGTTTGATAAGGTTCACCATGGAAGGCTTCTGCAGAAATTGCAGATGTATGGGATTGAGGGTGATTTAGGAAATTGGATTAGGAATTGGCTGGCGGATAGGAGACAGAGGGTTGGTGGTTGATGGTAAGTATTCGTCATGGAGTTCAGTTACGAGTGGTGTGCCTCAGGGATCTGTTTTGGGGCCACTGCTGTTTGTAATTTTTATAAATGATCTGGATGAGGGTATAGTTGGGTGGATTAGTAAATTTGCTGATGACACCAAAGTCGGAGGTGTGGTAGATAGTGAGGAAGGGTGTCTTAGTTTGCAGGAAGACTTGGACAAGTTGCAGAGCTGGGCCGAGAGGTGGCGGATGGAGTTTAATGCAGAAAAGTGTGAGGTAATTCACTTTGGCAGGAATAATGGATGTGTAGAGTATAGGGCTAACGGTAGGACTCTGAATAGTGTGGATGAACAGAGGGATCTAGGTGTACGTGTACATAGATCCCTGAAAGTTGGGAATCAAGTAGATAGGGTTGTTAGGAAGGCATACGGTGTCTTGGCGTCTATTGGTAGGGGGATTGAATTTAGGAGCCGCAGCGTCATGTTGCAACTTTACAAAACTCTGGTGCAGCCGCACTTGGAGTATTGTGTGCAGTTCTGGTCCCCACATTATAGGAAGGATGTGGAGGCTTTGGAGAGGGTGCAGAGGAGGTTTACCAGGATGTTGCCTGGTATGGAGGGGAGGTCCTATGAGGAGAGACTGAGGGATTTGAGGTTGTTTTCATTAGAAAGAAGGCGGCTACGAGGGGACCTTATTGAAACATATAAGATGATTAGAGGTTTAGATAGGGTGGACAGTGATAGCCTTTTTCCTCGGATGGAGAAAGCTAGCACGAGGGGGCATAGCTTTAAATTAAGGGGTGGTAGTTATAGGACGGATGTCAGGGGTAGGTTCTTTACCCAGAGGGTGGTGAGGGATTGGACTGCCCTGCCTGCTGCAGTTGTAAATGCGCCTAGTTTGGGGGCGTTTAAGAGATCCGTGGATAGGTTTATGGATGGAAAGGCTTTGGTTTAGGTTAGAGGGTCACTGCTTTTTAACTGGTTGGCACAACATCGTGGGCCAAAGGGCCTGTTCTGCGCTGTAATGTTCTATGTTCTATGTAATACATCCACTAGAATTGTATCGTCCCACCAGCCACGGGAATCAGCGTGGGCAAGGGGCGAACCATGCAATGATGTGTTGACCTTGGGCAGAACGTTACGGTCTCAGCACGAGCCAGGTTGTAAAATCCCAGCCTCGATCTCTGCTCCCACCCAATGCAGGGATCTGTCAGCATTTAGTTCTACGAGCCTGCCAGTAATTTTTCTCCAGTGATAGTGATTGTTTTAAGCTCTTCCCTTTCTTTTGCCTTTGATTATCTACTATTCTTGATGTTTTTTGTGTCTTCTCCTGTGAAGACAAATGCAAAATATTTGTTGAAAGTCTCTGTCATTTCCTTGTTTCGCATTATTCAAAGCCCCATCTCAGAAGTAATTTAGAAGTTACCAGTGCTACTTTTACAGCTACATTTACAGCTACATAATTTCTCTTTTTATATACTTGCAGAAGCTTTTACTGTCTATTTTTATATTCTAGTCTTCTCTCATACTCTGATTTATTTTTAAAATAAATTCCCAAACTTCTGACCAGCTCTAATTATAAATTATCTCCTGATACGCCTGCAACTGCTTCTCTGCAGTCTTACCGTTTAACCTATTGCCCAAGTCCGCTGTAGCCAATCCTGCATTTATATCCTCACAATTGCCTTTAATTTAATTTTAAAACACTAGTTTAGACTGCATTTCTCACCCTCAAATTAAATATGAAGCTCTATCACAATATGATCATCTCGCTTAAAGATCCTTTTACTTTGAGGTCATTAATTAATTGCATGTCATGACACATTACCAGCTCCAATATTTTCTCTGGTAGGTTCCAAAGTGTATTGTTCTAAGAAACTTCTCGGAATGTTGTCTATGGACTCATTCTCCAGGTGGCCTTTTGCCAATTTGATTTGTCCAATTTAAATGAAGAATAAAATCTTCCATGAGTATTTCAGTACCTTCCTATTTGTGTGGATTTCAAAAGGATATTTTTATAAAGACCCTCATTAGAGACTGATAGTTATAGACTATTGCTTAGTTGCACAGTGGTTAGCACTGTTGCCTCACAGTGCCAGGGACCAGGGTTTGGTTCCTGGATTGGATCGCTGTCTGTGTGGGTTTTCTCCAGTTGTTCTTGTTTCCTTCCACAGTCAAAAAGACGTGCTGGTTAGATGCATTGGCCATGCTAAATTCCCCCTCTGTGTACCCAAAAAGGTGCTGGAGTGTGGTGACTAGGGGGTTTTCACAGTAAATTCATTGCAGTGTTAATGTAAGCTTACTTGTTACACAAATAAATAAAAGAATAAAATTAAATAAATAAATTGATGCCTATGAAATTGAAAGTAAACTATTGAGCTGTTTGGGAATTAGATGAGTGGCAGAAGACAGAGAACAGGGATAATGGGGCAGAAACTCGAATTGGAAGGATGTGAATAGTGGTGTCCGGTAAGGGCTTGTGTTTTGGCCTCACTATATTCACTAATGTCTTTAATGTTAGTCACATATCCATGTCTGCTGGGTCACACATACTGGGGGCATCAAAGCTGTGTAGATAGAGACAAAAAATTTACGAAGAGCTACTGATAGACTTAGCAGATGCATAAGTGACAAGTGATTTGCAATGCAGGCAATGTGAAGTTTGTATGCTTCCTAAATGGTGAAAAGGAAGCAACAATGGATGTCTAGAGTGACTTGAGGGTCTGGAGACATAATTCATTAAAATACCAGAAACAGGTACTGCAAAAGCAGAGTGAGGTCAAGGTCAGCCGGGATTGTAGTGAATGACCAAACAGGCTTGAGGAATTAAATGGTCTCTTCCCGTTCCTGTACACCTAACTGACTTCCTGGATGGAAGAGTCAAGATGTGAAAGCTGAAAGAAATTTTTTGCTAGTTCCTGGCTATTGGGTGATGCTTGTTCCTGTGGTAGGACCTGGTCTGCCCCTCAACCCGTTGGAGCTGGTACTGGAGACATGGCTAACCTACGATGTCCTACTGCTCTCTGGCAGTAGGATTTACACTGTCTTGCTGTGCCAACAGCTCATCCAATAGCAACTGGTAGATTTAATTAATAAGAGTTAAGGTACATTAAACTAGAAACATGTTTGAATAGCTGATAGAAATTTTGAATGCTTTGTTTGTAGACAGATTGCCAACTCTGTCTGACAATTCACAATCCTTGCAGCTTTCAGTAACTGCAAGGACAACAATATCCACAGTGATTAACACTAAGCCAGGATTAATGAGTTTGAAATATTTGTACAGAGAAGCTCTGACAAAGGGCATAATGATTATGTTACTGGACGAATAACCCAGAAACCCAAACTAATGCTCCAAGGATATTGGTTCAAATCACACTATGGCAGCAGATGGAATGGAATTTAAATTCAATTAATTAATAAATCTGGAATTATGAGCAAGTCTCAATAATGTTGACCATGAAACTATGTGATTCATAGAATCATAGAACCCCACAATGCAGAAGCTTCTAAGCACTGGCTCTCCAATGGAGCATCCCACCTAGATCCCACATATTCACCCTGCTAATCTCCCCTAGCCTACACACCTTGGGACACTAAGGAACAATTTAGCATGGCCAATCCACCTAACCTGCACATCTTTGTATTGTGAAGAAAATAAGAGAACCTGGAGGAAATCCATGCAGACACAGGGAGAATGTGCAGACTCACACTAACCGTGAACCAAGCCAGGAATTGAACCCCGGTCCCTGATACTGTGAGACAGCAGTGTTAACTACTGTGCCATCCTGTTCAAAATTTTTTGGAAATTTGCCATCCTTGCCTTGTCTGGCCTGCGTGACTCCAGACCATGCACATAAAATATGGTTCTGTCTTAACTGCCTCTGGAATGGCCTGCAAGAAACTCAGTTGTACCAAACCACTGCAAACAATTCTTCCAAATGTATAATGAATGGTTCTCATTAAGAAACAGGGACACAATTTCTCCTGTTCCTTCTTATAGTATCTTCCAGAGTGATTTTCTTAGATATTTACAGCATGGAAACAGGTCCTTTGGCCCAACTTGTCCATGCTGCCCATTTTTTTTTTAAATCCCGAAACTATTTCCAATTGCCCGCATTTGGCCATATCCCTCTATACCCATTGTACCCATGTAACTATTTAAATGCTTTTTAAAAGATAAAATTGTACCCGCCTCTACTGCTACCTTTGGCAGACACTCACCACCCTCTGTGTGAAAAAATTGCTCCTCTGGACATTTTTGTATCTCTCCCCTCTTACCTTAAACCAATGCCCTCTAATTTTAGACTCCCCAACTTTGGGAAAATATATGACTACTTTGTCTCTGCCCTTCATTATTTTATAGACCTCTATAAGATCACCCCTCAGCCTCCTACGCTGCAGAGAAAAAAGCCCCAGTCTATTCAGCCTTCCCTCATAACTCAATCCATCAAGTCCCAGTAGCATCCTACTAAATTTTTTCTGCACTCTTTCTAATTTACTAATATCCTTTCTACAACAGGGTGACCAGAACTCTGCACAGTATTCCAAGTGTGGCCTCACCAATGTCCTGTACATTGACGTCCCAACTCCTGTATTCAATGTTCTGACCAATGAAACCAAGCATGCCGAATGCCTTCTTCACCACCCTGTCCACCTGTGACTCCACTTTCAAGGAGCTATAAATAAGTACCCCTCGATCTCTTTGTTCTGTAACTCTCCCCAATGCCCGAACATTAACTGAATAAGTCCTGCACTGGTTCAATCTATCAAAATGCATTACCTTGCATTTGTCTAAATTAAACTCCATCTGCCATTTGTCAGCCCACTGGCCCAATTGATCAAGATCCAGTTGCAACAGAGATAACCTTCCTCACTGTGCACCATGCCACCAATCTTGGTGTCATCTGCAAACTTACTAACCATGCCCCCTATATTCTCATCCAAATCATTAATATAAATAACAGTGACTGAGGCACACCGCGGGTCACAGACCTTCAGTTTGAAAAACAACTCTCTACAACCACCCTCTGGCTTCTGTCAATGTTTATGAAAGAAGATCTCTGTTAATTGTCATCCTCTGGATAATTATGTATCCTGGTTTCTTATCTGAACCCACACTTGATCCTCTTTTTACTTCTGTTCAGATTATGAGCCGATTTTACCATTTTGATTCTAAGTGCTGAATCTGGGTGCAATTCAAATCCGACTTGGAAATCTGCTCCCAGGCGCCCCCCCCCCCCCCCCCCCCCCCCCATACACACTCAGCCTGAAAAAAACATCAGGGATCTGAATCGTGCTGTGGGCGGGGCTTACCACACCCAAAATGATCGAAACTTTGAACTGCGCATGGGCAGTGAGAAAAAAATTTGAAAAACGCATCCCTGTCACATCGCTCCCAGGCCACAAAAAGCGGATAAAAGTGGGGGCGATGGCCCCCACAGATATTGCCCCCACCCCCACAACATAACTGGGTGGTATCCACCCACCTCCCCCGCTACCCAGACCAGTCATGACACTCTGCCTCCCTTCCTCCCCACCAATCGCCCATAGAGTGGCAGTGGATCCCCCCTGCCCCCCCCCCCCACCTCCCTCCTGCCCCCGCCCCCCCGCACCCCGACCAGAGAATGACTGGGTTCCTCCCCACCCCCACCAGACAACAATCTGCCCTCCTCCCCCTGTCTCTCTCCCCCCACCAGAAAACAATCTGTCCTCCCCGAGATGAAAAATGAGCAGGATTAACAAGTTTGAGGATGATACGAAAGATTGGCTGAGTTGCAGATAATGATGAAGATTGTCGGAGAGTACCGCAGGACAGGCTGGAAAACTGGGCGGAGAAATGGCAAATGGAATTTAATCCGGACAAATGTGAGGCGCTGCATTTTGACCAATCCAATTCAGGTGGGAACTATAAAATAAATAGCAGAACATCAGCAGCACAGACACACAGAGAGAACCGGGACTACAGGTCCACAGATCCTTCGGAGTGGCAGCACAGGTGGAAAAGGTGGTGAAGAAAGCAAACGGCTTGTTTACCTTCATCGACCGGAGCACTGAATATAAAAGTTGGCAAATTATGTTACAGTTGTGTAAACATTGGTTAGGCCACATTTGGAATCCTGTGTCCAATTCTGGTCACCACACTACCAGCAGGATGTAGACGCTTTGGAGAGGGTGCAGAAAAGACTTACTAAGATGTCGCTACAAGGTGAGATTGAATAAACTGGGATTGTAATCCCTGGAAAGATGGAGGCTGAGGGGCGATCTGATAGAAGTTTATAAAATTATGAGAGGCACAGATAAAGTGAACAATTGAAAACATTTTCCCAGGGCAGAAATGACAATTACAAGGGGTCACAAGTTCAAGATAAGGAGGTAAGTTTCAGCGGAGATGTGTGGGGGCAGTTTTTTACACAGAGATTAGCGAGGACCTGAAATGGTGGTTAAGACATTAGCCACATTTAAGACTTATCTTGATAGACGTATGAATAATGGGGAATAGAGGGATATAAATGGTCTAGTTAGGTGAATGTGATTGGTGCAGGTTTGTAGGGCCGAAGGGTCTGTTCCTGTGCTGTACTGTCCTTTGTCCTTTGTCCTTTGAAACCTCCTGCTCATTACCATCTACCAGTCTCCCTTAGCTGATGAGTCAGTGCTGCCCCAGTACTGGTGAACACCAATTGGGAGAATCACTCAGGATAAAGAAGGGTACAAAATGTACACTGGGTGAGGGACTTCAATGTCCATCACCAAGAGTGACACGATAGCACCAATAGAGGCGATGATACTACTGTAGACAATCAAACTAGGTGAGTCGTGAAGGGGGTATATGTACGAGATTGGGCCTGGTGGTGATGGAATAAAGAAGAAGAAAAATATTTGACCTGAACATCACCAGTGCACCTGTTGCTGATACACCTGTCCATGACAGTATTGGCAGGTGTTATATATTTGTATATAAAATGTGATTGCATGAGGAGCTGATTAAATGATGTGATGCTGATGTTCGAAGGGTGTTGCAGAGGCTGATGTTTCAGTTTAGTTTCAGTCTGCATCCTGTAGAGGAAAAGACTCCTGGGACAAATCTGTTGTTGTTAGTTTGAATCTACACATGCAAACCACATTTTTTTTGTTTAAGACCCACAACCTCTGACATAGTGAGGACATTACAGTAGGAATGGCCATGGCACAAAGCTTGGGAGACAAAATCCCAATTTTATCCAGAGGATTCTGTCCATCGTGTTGTGTTGGCAACAGCACTGTGCTAAATGTGACAGATTTTGATCAGATGTAGCAACCGTCAGCAGCACAACTGTACACAACCACAACCTTTAATCTCAAGGCTTGGTATATTCCTCACTCGACCATTATGTTAAGCTCGGGGATCAACACTGAATCAATGAAGAGTGCAGGACAGCATTCCAGGCATACCAAAAAAATGAGATGGCAAAAAGTGAATCTGTAGCACATGACTGTTTCATGTCAAATAGGGGTAGTATCAGGTGGTAGACAGAGCAAAATGATTCCACAACTATCAACCGTATCAAAGCTCTGAAGCCCTGTTACATCCAATAGTGACTGGTGGTGAGCAATTAAACAACTAACTCCACAAATCTTCCCATTCTCAGTGATGTGGGAGCCCAGCACATCAGTGCAAAGATGAAGCTGAATCATTTGTCACCATCTTCAGTTAGAAATGCCAATTAGATAATCCATGCAGGACCAGGGAGAAAGGGTGTAAGCCCTGCTACTTCTCATATTCCCCTCTCTCCCTGGTTAACCCTCCCTTCAATCTTGAATGCTATTTTCATAGAATCATAGAAACCATACAGTGCAGAAGGAGGCCATTCAGCCCATTGAGTCTGCACTGACCACAATCCCACGCAGCCCATTAACCCCATACATTTACCCGCTAGTCCCTCTGACACCACGTGACAATTTAGCACGGCCAATCAACCTGACCCCTCACATCTTTGTCTCCCTTTGAAAATTTACCAATCAATTTCTTCAAGCTCAATCATAACCTCCATATATTTCAAATATTTGCAATCTTTCTTCAGCCATTACTGATATGAAGCTATGAGGAGAAATGAACATATTGTAAGAGTTTATTTTTGAATGAGTGCAGCATGGTGGCAGAGTGGTTAGTACTGCTACCTCACAGCATCAGGGACTCAGGTTCAATTCCAGCCTTGGGTGACTGTCTGTGTTTGCACATTCTCCTAGTGTCTACATGGGTTTCCTCTGGGTGTTCTGGTATGGGCTAGGTTGATTGGCCATACTAAATTGCCCTTGAGTGTCAGGAGAATTTGCAAGGTATATTTGTGGAGTTATGAGGATAGGGCCTGGGTGGGATTGTTGTTGGTGCAGACTTGATGGGCTGAATGGCCTCCCCAGCACTATAGGGATCTATGATCCAAGAAATGAATTGGAATGAAAAACAGCATAAAGAGACAAATTGAAATTAGTAATATTTTATTTGAAACAAAATTTAGCTTTATGTATTTGATACTAAAGGAATGACGCCAGCATAAACATTAGGCATTGAAATGAAAGTGAATCAAGTGTATCTAAAAGAAATATCTTTTCTAGATTTCACAGCAGCAAATGAATCAATGACATAGAACATAGAACACTACAGCACAAACAGGCCCTTCAGCCCATGAGTTGCGCCGATCATATCCCTACCTACCAGGCCATAGAACGATCTGTAACTCCCAATCCCATTAAATCCCATGTCCTCATCCAGAAGTCTTTTAAGAGACCCCAGCGAGTTCGCCTCTACCACCACCAACGGCAGCCGATTCCACTCACTCACCACCCTCTGAGTGAAAAACTTACCCCTAACATCTCCTCTGTACCTGCTCCCCAGCACCTTAAACCTGTGGCCTCTTGTAGTGACCATTTCAGCCCTGGGAAATAGCCTCTGAGAATCCACCCTATCTATTCCTCTCAACATTTTATAAACCTCTATCAGGTCGCCTCTCAATCTTCATCTCTCCAGGGAGAAGAGACCGAGCTCCCTCAACCTATCCTCATAAGGCATGCCTCCCAATCCAGGAACATCCTTGTAAATCTCCTCTGCACCCTCTCAATAGCTTCCACATCCTTCCTGTAGTGAGGCGACCAGAACTGCGCACAGTACTCCAAGTGGGGTCTGACAAGGGTCTTATAAAGTTGCAGCATTACCTCCCAACTCCTAAACTCAATCCCTCGATTAATGAAGGCCAGTACACCATACGCCTTCTTGACTGAGGCCGATTTAAGAGTTCTATGGACCCAGACCCCAAGGTCCTCCTGCTCCTCAACACTGCTAAGACTCTTGATATTGTACTCCTTCATCCCATTGGACCTACCAAAATGGACCACTACATTTATCCAGGTTGAAGTCTATCTGCCACTTCTCCGCCCAGTCTTGCATCCTATCTATGTCTCGCTGCAACTTCTGACATCCCTCCAGACTATCCACAACACCACCAACCTTCGTATCGTCGGCGAACTTACTAACCCATCCCTCCACTTCCTCATCCAGGTCATTTATGAAAATGACAAACAGCAGGGGTCCTAGAACAGATCCCTGGGGCACTCCACTGGTGAGCGACCTCCATGCAGAAAAAGACCCATCTACATCCAATCTCTGCCTTCTGCAGGCAAGCCAGTTCTGGATCCACAAGGCCAAAGCCCCTTGGATCCCATGCCCTCTCACCTTTTCAAGAAGTCTTGCAAGGGGGACCTTATCAAACACCTTGCTGAAGTCCATGTAAACCACATCCACCGCTCTTCCTTCGTCAATGTGTTCAGTCACATTTTCAAAGAACTCAACTCGGCTCGTAAAGCACGACCTGCCCTTGACAAAGCCGTGCTGACTATTTCTGATCATTCTAAATTTCTCTAAATGTTCATAAATCTTGTCCCTCAGAAGCCTCTCAATCAACTTACCAATCACTGAGGTCAGACTCACCAGTCAGTAATTTCCCGGGCTATCCCTGTTCCCTTTCTTGAAAATAGGAACACATCAAAATGATTTTTTTTCGCCAATTCATTCTCAAAGCTTAAAATTGTTAAATCAACTCATCTTTCTTGGTTCATGCTGCTCCTTAGATGTTTTTTAATTAGCTTGAACTTACTAAAGAACCTCTCAGCTAAAGCAGTATCAAGGTGAAAAAAATGCAGAGCACAAGAATACAGAAATAATCAATCGTTCAAATTCAGCTTTGTGATTTTGTCAAGAAGGGAAAAGAGACACAACTCCCCACTCACATTTACCCTGTGAATGGACTTTTGCTGCTATGTTCATCCAGTAACTTTTCTCCCAACACATCATCTTTGCCCTTTGCTGCAAGTTTCTCGCAGTCATTTGTAATAACTTCATCAAGTTTTATCAAGATAAAACCAAAGCATATTATTTATCTGAAGTGTTGCCAGATACCACTGATTTATACCTTGACATGATTTGTCTATAATTTGGAGGAACAGGGGATGGAGACAGTTTGCATCATCCAAGAAAAGTCATTGCCTCTTTGCAACAAGAGTAAGTATCACAGCCACACTAATTTAGGGAGTGGCAGCCAGAAGCGAAGAAGATGCAGAAGATTTTTCCCAGAGGTAATTCACAACGCCATGTATAGACCGGACATGTTACTGGTAGAGTAACATGTCTACCACAGTGGCACAGTGGTTAGCACAGCGCCAGGATCCTGGGTTCAATTCCGGCATGGGTCACTGTCTGTGTGGAGTTTGCACATTCTCCCCATGTCTGCATGGGTTTCCTCCGGGTGCTCTGGTTTTCTCCCATCGTCCAAAGATGTGCGGGTTAGATTGATTGGCCATGATATATTGGCCCGAGTGTCAGGGGGATTATCAGGGTAAATATGTGGGGCTGTGGGAATAGGGCCTGGGTGGGATTGATTCGATGGGCTGATTGACTTTCTGTACTGTAGGGATTCTGTGGTGTTGTCACAGCACTGACCTCTACAGTCTGCAAATGGAATGGCATTTTCAGCTTGATATTTTAGCATCATCGACGGGTTCTTATCCATAGAATCCTACAGTGCCAGAGGAGGCCATTCGGCCCGTCAAATCTGCACTGACCACAACCCCACCCAGGCCCTATCCCCACAACCCCATGGATTTACCTAGCTCATCCTCCTGACACTGAAATTACCACTTTGGAGTCAGACTGGCGATGCAACAATACTGTTTTATTTAACGAAGCTTCATGGAGGAAAGGCACTGGCACTCCGCAGTGCTGGGCACCTACCTTCTCTCAATGATACAATAGGAGCGGTCCAGCTTCATGCCTTTAACACAATAGATGGACCGGATATCATTAACACATCGTCATTATCAAGTAGGTGAACAATCGTTTAACACATCGTTTTGGACAGATACAGACATGAGCATTTCAATATTGCATTGTTCCATGAATGAACACATTTCCTCTTTAGCAATGACTTAGTCTCAGTCTATTCATACAGTAATTGGTTTTCCTGCATTTATATATTACCATACCCATTCATGGCTAATCTCTCTATCAGACCCCATTGTCCCAGGGCTGTCTTTATCTTTAAGGTGCCTGGCTTCCTGCAGTATTTGTTCTCTGTATGTATAATTTTAAATAACTGTCTGTCCTGTATGTTTAAATTTCAAGTAGCTGGCTGCATTAAAAGTCAGTACCTGCTTAATGTCTTTTAAACCTTCATGTGCCGGGTAGCTATTTTATGCCAGGTATCCATCATTATGATTTTTCTCCACCACAACACTAAGAGGCAATTTAGCATGGCCAATCCAACTAACCTGCACAGTTTTCAGACTGTGGGTGGAAGCCGGAGCACCCAGAGGAAACCCTTGCAGACATGGTGAGAACATGCAAACTCCACACAGACAGTGACTCAAGCCAGGAACCGAACCTGGCAGCTGTGAGGCAGCTGTGCTACCCACTGTGGTGCCGTGCCACCCAAAACTGAACTGGAGACGTGACTTAGGCAGTTATTCCAGAAAACTGGATCAGTTATCCATGTGGTTTCCAGAATTAATGAAATCAATAAATGAACTCAAACAAGTTATGGGTGACTGTTGAATTGTAACTGCTGATGATCACTGCTAAGCTGCTGGTGAATTTTTACCTACTCTTTTGTGTCTTTCTTGTTTTTTTTATATTGCTTAAATCGATTGTAGAATTTACCTTCATTCAGCATCTGACTGCCACGGGAGATAACATTAGTATATTGTTAAAAGTAATAGTTTGCAGCAAGGTGTGAAGAATTGGATAAATGGTTGAAGGGATTTTTGCAGATCCATGGGGAAAGTGTAGGTGGGAGCGGAGACTAATTTAATACTCACAGTCTCTCTAAAAGCTGATCTAGCTTGGGAGTTCAGCACCTCTGAAAGTGGTATCTCTTCATTGTAACTAGGATGCTTTTGTGCTAAAGGGTTCCAGTATTAAAGCAGAGATGATCATACGAGGAGGTGCATGCATTAGCTCGGATTAAAATCACTGCAATGTGAAGTATTTGGAAATTAAACTATTCAGTATCTGATAGTAAGCTCAGTGTTGCAGAATTATGTGTATATATTCCCATTGTTGGACAGTTGGAAGTCAATATCCTGGCCTATTTATCAACACTCATTTTACACAGAATTATTGAGAAACAGAACCCTGAAACTGGCAGAACAAAAAATAAAGAATGCTACAGATGCAATTTGTTTACAATTATTTATTTTAAAAGATGTGAGAATTCAATAAGTTACCTTGTGCCAAACAGTTAGTGTTTTTGTTTTGGAACAGGAGATTTATTTTTAATAAATTTGCAAAAACATCTGATTTCTCAGAAATACAGAATGTATTGTTATCATGTGATTGCAACATCTGATAACTCATGATGAAGGAGCTCCAGAAACCAAAATACCCGTCAAATCAAAGAATCAGATTTGGTAGAGGTAAGAAATAGGAAAGGGAAGACATCGCTTGATATGAAAGGTCTTCTAATAGTGATTATATTAAAGAGTAGACAGGTTAAATCAGGAGGTTACAAAGGGACATAGATGAGTGAAGTGAATGGGCAAAAATGTGCATAAATGTGAAATGGTCCATTTTGGCAGGAAGAATACAAAAGAATCTAAATTGTGAAAAGTTGCAGAACTCTGAGGTGCAGAGGAATTTGGATGTCAAAGTGCAAAGATACACAGAAAATTCAGTCCATCAAGCTTGCTGCAACATTCATTATGATCATGGCTGATCATTTAACACAATATCCTTTGATCCCACTTTCCTACATATCCTTTGATCTCTTTTGCCTCACGAGCTATATCTAACTCATTCTTGAAAACATACGATGTTTTGGTCTCAAATGCTTTCTGTGGTGGTGAATTCCACAGACTGACCTTTCTCTGGGTGAAGAGATTTCTCCTCATCTCCTAAACAGTCTACCCTGTATAATTAGACTGTGACCTCTGGTTCTGGATTCCCCAACATCAGGAACATCCATCCTGCATCTATCATGTCTGGTCCTGTTAGAATTTTCTATGTGACCCCCCCCCCCACCCCCATTCTTCTAAACTCCAGCAATATGATCCTAACCAATTCAATCTCTCATATATGAGTCCTACCATCTCACAAGTGCATCCACTATTTCTCGGGCCAGCTCCCTAAGTACTCAGGGATGTAGATTATCAGGCCTTGAGGATTCATCAGCCTTCATTTCTCTCCTAATACTGATTTCATTCAATTCCACCCTCTCGTTCAACCCCGTGTTCCCCGACATTACTGGTATCTTATTTGTGTTCTCTTTTGTGAAGAGAGAATCAAAGTATGTATTACCTTCACCAATCTTTATTCTCTTCACATACCCACAGAAACTTATACTTCTGATTTTTATGTTCTCTGCGAGCTTACTCTCATACTCGATTTTTCCCTTCTTAAGCCTTTGCTGAATTTTAAACTGCGCCCAGTCTTCAGGTCTGTTGTTTTTTCTTGGCCAATTTGTCTGCCTCCTCCTCGGATCTAATAGCATCTCTAATTTCCCTTGTAAGCTGTGGTTTGGTCACCTTTTCTGTTTTACATTTGTGCCAGATGGGAATAAATGACTGTTGCAGACTTTGAATGTTTGCCATTGCCTATCGAGTGTCATCCATTTGAATAACATTTCCCAAATAAACAGTGAATTTGTGCTCCTACCCATTGTAGTTTCCTTTATTAAGATTCAGGACCCAACTCTCAGAGTCAATTGTGTCACTCCCCATCTTGTAAAATCACAGAAGGCTGGTATACAGGTACAACTAATTAGGAAAGATACTAAAATGTTTATTGTTAATTTATCATAAGGAGAATTGATTACAGAAGTTTATGGTTCAGTTGTATAGGACTATGATATGAGATATGAGATCATATCTGGAATATTGTGTTCAGTATTGGTCTCATTTAAGCAAAGATGTAAACGCATTAGAAGCAGTTCAGAGAAGGTTTACTACACTGATACCAGGATTGGGTGAGTTGTCTTGTGAGGAAAGTTTGGAGAGGCTAGGCTTGTTTAAACTAGAGTTTAGAAGAGTAAAAAACAAGTTGATCGTAAGCTTTAAGATCCTGATGGATATTGACAGGGTGGACGTGGGGAGAATATTTCCTCTTGTGGATTACCTAGAATAGGGATCACTGTTTAAAAATAAGAGATCACCCATTTTAGACAGAAAGGAAGAGAAATGTGTCTTTGGAAATCTCTTCCTCGTAGGGCAGTGGACGCAAAACCTATGAAAGTTTTTATGGAAGAGCGAGGTAGATTCTTGATTAACAAGTGATTTTTCAATTAACAAAGAAGTGGAAGGTTATGGGGGGATGGCCAGGAATGTGGGGTTGAGGTTACAATATGATCAGCCATGATCTTGTTCAATGGCAGAGCAGGCTTGAAAGGCCGAGTGGCCTACTCCAGCTTGTAATTCATACGTTCCCGTGGTGAGGCACTGGTGTAGTGATATTGTCACTGGGCTAGTAATCCTGAGACCCAAGGTCATGGTTTAGGGAATCCGGGTTGAAATCCCACCACAGTAGGTGGTGAAATTTGAATTCAATAAAAATCTGGAATTTTAAGCACAATGAGAACCATGAAACCATTGTCAATTGTTTTGGTTCACTAATATCCTGTCCCTCAGGGCCCGTCCCATTGACACTGACCAGTGCAGAGTGGGCACAGCCAGGCTGGAACTGCCAGGGTAGCTCAGCCCATAAGGTACTGCCCCTGACACCCCCCCCATTGGTGGGGACGATCTGTGATCCTCCAGCAGCGAGGCCAGGGAGCTAAGTGAGCCCAGACAATTGCACCCTGAGCTCAATAAAGATATTAAATAGAAACATAGAAAAATTACAGCACAATACAGGCCCTTTGGCCCATAAAGTTGTGCCGAACTTGTCCCTGCCTTACAGATTACTGGGCTTACCTACAACCCTCTGTCTTACTAAGTTCCACGTACTTTTCCAAAAGTCTCTGAAAAGACCCTATCGAATCGGTGCTGGGGCCTCAGCTATTTACCATTTATATAGATGATCTGGAGGAGGGAACCGAGTGCAGGGTGTCGAAATTTGCTGATGACACCAAGATTGGGGGAAAGGCAAATTGTGCGGAGGGTGTGGAGAGTCTGCAGAAGGATCTAGATAGGCTGGGCGAATGGGCCAGGAAATGGCAAATGGAATTTAATGTTGGCAAGTGTGAGGTGGTCCACTTTGGTAGGATGAATGGTAGGAAGGACTATTACTTACGTGGCGAAAAACTGCAGCAGGCGACGGTGCAGAGGGACCTCGGGGTCCTTGTGCATGAGTCGCAAAAACCCAGCTTGCAGGTGCAGCAGGTGGTCAGGAAGGCGAATGGGATGCTGGCCTTCATAGCGAGGGGGATTGAATATAAAAGTAGGGAGGTCTTGCTGCAGCTGTATAGGGCATTGGTGAGGCCGCAGCTGGAGTACTGTGTGCAGTTTTGGGCGCCGCACCTGCGCAAGGATATTTTGGCCCTGGAGGGAGTGCAGAGGAGGTTTACTAGGCTGATACCGGAGTTGAGGGGATTGAGCTATGAGGAGAGGCTGAATAAACTGGGCTTGTACTCGTTAGAGTTTAGAAGAATGAGGGGAGATCTCATTGAGACGTATAAGATGATGAATGGGATGGATAGGATAGAGGTGGAGAGACTCTTCCCGCTCAAAAAAGACAGTAGGACTAGGGGGCACAGCCTCAAGATAAAGGGGAGGCGGTTTAGAACGGAGTTGAGGAGGAACTTCTTCACTCAAAGGGTGGTGAATCTCTGGAATTCTCTGCCCGTTGAAGTGGTGGAGGTTGCCTCGCTAAATATTTTTAAGAAGCGGGTTGATGGGTTCTTGATAAGAGAGGGGATTAAGGGTTATGGGGAGAGGGCGGGAAGGTGGAACTGAGCCACAACAGATCAGCCATGATCTTATTGAATGGCGGGGCAGGCTCGAAGGGCTAGATGGCCTACTCCTGCTCCTATTTCTTATGTTCTTATGTTCTTATGAATCCACCTCCACCACCATTAACGGCAGCCGATTCCAGGCACCCACCACCCTCAGTGAAAAACTTATCTCTGACATTATGTGTTGGAACTTTCTATCAAGATAGATAAGTCGCCGGGACCGGATGTGATGTACCCCAGGTTACTGTGGGAGGTGAGGGAAGCGATTGCAGAGCCCCTGGCGATGATCTTTGCGTCGTCGATGGAGACAGGAGAGGTTCCGGAGGATTGGAGGATTGCGGATGTGGTTCCTATTTTCAAGAAAGGGAACAGGGATAGCCCAGGAAATTACCGACCGGTGAGTCTGACCTCAGTGGTTGGTAAGTTGATGGAGAGGCTTCTGAGGGACAAGATTTATGAGCATTTAGAGAAGTTTAGAATGATCAGAAATAGTCAGCACGGCTTTGTCAAGGGCAGGTCGTGCCTTACGAGCCAAGTTGAGTTCTTTGAAAATGTGACTGAACACATTGACGAAGGAAGTGCAGTGGACGTGGTGTACATGGACTTCAGCAAGGCGTTCAATAACGTCCCCCATGCAAGACTACTTGAGAAGGTGAGAGGGCATGGGATCCAGGGGCCTTTGGCCTTGTGGATCCAGAACTGGCTTGCCTGCAGAAGGCAGAGGGTGGTTGTAGATGAGTCTTTTTCTGCATGGAGGCCAGTCACCAGTGGAGTGCCCCAGGGATCTGTTCTAGGACCCTTGCCGTTTGTCATTTTCATGAATGACCTGGATGAGGAAGTGGAGGGATGGGCTAGTAAGTTTGCAGACGCCACGAAGGTTGGTGGTGTTGTGGATAATCTGGAGGGATGTCAGAAGTTGCAGCGAGACATAGATAGGATGCAAGACTGGGCGGAGAAATGGCAGATGGACTTCAACGCAGATAAATGTGTAGTGGTCCATTTTGGCAGGACCAATGGGATGAACGAGTACACTATCAAGGGCAGGAGTCTTAGCAGTGTTGAAGAGCAGAAGGATCTTGGGCTCCGGGTCCACAGGACTCTTAAATCGGCCTCACAGGTGGAGGATGTGGTCAAGAAGGCGTATGGTGTACTGGCCTTCATTAATCGAGGGATTGAGTTTAGGAGTCAGGAGGTAATGCTGCAACTTTATAAGACCCTTGTCAGACCCCACTTGGAGTACTGTGCGCAGTTCTGGTCACCTCACTACAGGAAGGATGTGGAAGCTATTGAGAGGGTGCAGAGGAGATTTACAAGGATGTTGCCTGGATTGGGAGGCATGCCTTATGAAGATAGGTTGAGGGAGCTAGGTTTCTTCTCCCTGGAGAGATGAAGATTGAGAGGTGACCTGATAGGGGTTTATAAAATGTTGAGAGGAATAGATAGGGTGGATTCTCAGAGGCTATTTCCCAGGGCTGAAATGGTCGCTACGAGAGGACACAGGTTTAAGGTGCTGGGGAGCAGGTACAGAGGAGATGTCAGGGGTAAGTTTTTCACTCAGAGGGTGGTGAGTGAGTGGAATCGGCTGCCGTCGGTGGTGGTGGAGGCGAACTCGCTGGGGTCTTTGAAGAGACTTCTGGATGAGTATATGGGATTTAATGGGATTGAGGGGTATAGATAGGCCTGGTAGGTATGGATATGATCGGCGCAACTTGTGGGCCGAAGGGCTTATTTGTTCTGTAGTGTTCTATGTTTTATCTCCTCTGCACCTGCTCCCCAGCAGCTTAAATCTGTGTCCTCTTGTAGCGACCATTTCAGCGCTGGGAAAAAGCCTCTGAGAATCCACCCTATCTATTCCTCTCAACATTTTATAAACCTCTATCAGGTCACCTCTCATCCTTCGTCTCTCCAGGGAGAAGAGACCTCGCTCCCTCAACCTATCCTCATAAGGCATGCCTCCCAATCCAGGCAACATCGTTGTAAATCTCCTCTGCACCCTTTCTATAGCTTCCACATCCTTCCTGTAACGAGGCGACCAGAACTGAGCACAGTCCTCCAAGTGGGGTCTGACCAGGGTCCTATACAGCTGCAACATTATCTCTCGACTTCGAAACTCAATTCCTCGATTGATGAAGGCCAGTACACCATACGCTTTCTTAACCACAGCTTCAACCTGCACAGCTGCTTTGAGCGTCCTACAAACTCGACCCCAAGATTCTTCTGATCTTCCACACTGCCAAGAGTCCTACCATTAATATTATATTCTGCCATCCTATTTGACCTGCCAAAATGAACCACTTCACACTTATCTGGGTTGAACTCCATCTGCCACTTCTCTGCCCAGTCTTGCATCCTATCAATGTCTCGCTGCAACTTCTGACATCCCTCCACACTATCCACAACACCTCCAACCTTCGTGTCATCAGCAAACTTCCCAACCCATCCCCCCACTTCCTCATCCAGGTCATTTATAAAAATCACAAAGAGTAAGGGTCCCAGAACAGATCCCTGGGGCACTCCACTGGGGACCGACCTCCACCTATAACCACTCTCTGCCTTCTGTGGACAAGCCAGTTCTGGATCCACAAAGCAATGACCCCTTGGATCCCATGCCCCCTCACTTTCTCAATAAGCCTTGCATGGGGCACCTTATCAAATGCCTTGCTGAATTCCATATAAACCACATCTACTGCTCTTCCTTCATCAATGCGTTTAGTCACATCTTCAAAAATTCAACCAGGCTCGAAAGGCATGATCTGCCTTTGACAAAGCTGTGCTGACTATTTTTAATCATATTTTACCTCTCCAAATGTTCATAAATCCTGCCTCTCAGGATCTTCTCCATCAACTTACCAACGACTGAGGTCAGACTCACTGGTCTATAATTTCCAGGGCTATCTCTACTCCCTTTCTTGAATAAAGGAACAACATCCGCAATCCTCCAATCCTCCAGAACCTCCCCCATCTCCATTGATGATGCAAAGATCATCGCCAGAGGCTCAGCAATCTCCTCCCTCACCTCCCACAGTAGCCTGGGGTACATCCCATCAGGTCCCGGCAACTTATTTAACTTAATGCTTTTCAAAAGCTGCAACACATCCTCTTACTTAATGTCTACATGCTCAAGCTTTTCAGTCCGTTGCAAGTCTGCACTACAACCACCAAGATCCTTTTCCCCATAGTGTATACTGAAGTAAAGTATTCATTAAGTACCTCTGCTATTTCTTCTGGTTCCATACAAACTTTCCCACCGTCACACTTGATAGGTCCTATTCTTTCACGTCTTATCCTCTTGCTCTTCACATACTTGTAGAATGCCTTGGGGTTTTCCTTAATCCTGCCTGCCAAGGCCTTCCCATGACCCCTTCTGGCTCTCCTAATTTCCTTTTTAAGATCTTTCCTATTAGCCGTATATTCTCCTAGATCTCTAACATTACATAGCTCTCTGAACCTTTTATAAGCTTTTCTTTTCTTCTTGACTAGATTTATTACAGCCTTTGTACACCACAGTTCCTGTAACCTACCATAACTTCCCTCTCATTGGAATGTTGCTGTGCAGAACTCCAGACAAATATTCCCTGAAAATTTGCCACATTTCTCTGTACATTTCCCCCAGAAAACCTCTTTCCAATTTAAGCCTCCAATTTCCTGCCTGGTAGCCTCATAATTCCCCTTACTCCAATTAAACACTTTTCTAACTTGCCTGATCCTATCTCTCTCCAATGTTATTGTAAAGGAGATAGAATTATGATCACTATCTCTGAAATGTTCTCCCACAGAGATCTGACACCAGGTTCATTTCCCAATACCAAATCAAGTACAGCCTCTCCTCTTGTAGGCTTATCCACATACTGTGTCATGAAACCCTCCTGAACACATCTAACAAACTCCTCCCCATCTAAACCCCGTACTCTAGGGAGATTCCAATCAATATTTGGGAAATTAATATCTCTCATCACGACAACTCTGTTATTATTACACCTTTCCAGGATCTGCTTCCCAATCTGCTCCTCAACATCCCTGTTACTATTGGGTGGCCTAAAGAAAACACCCAGTAAAGTTATTGACCCCTTCCTGTTCCTAACCTCCACCCACAGAGACTCCGTAGACAATCCCTCCATGGGGTCCATCTTTTCTGCAGCAGAGATAGTTGATCACTATCTCTGATCAACAGTGCCACTCCCCCACCTCTTTTGCCTCCCTCCCTGTCCTTTCTGAAACATCTGAAACTCGGCACTTGAAGTACCCAGTCCTGTCCCTGAGTCATCCAAGTCTCTGTAATGGCCACCACATCACATTTCCACGCTCTAAGCTCATCCACTTTGTTCACAACACTCCTTGTGTTAAAATAGACACATCTCAAACCTTTGATCTGAGTGCTCCCCTTCCCCATCACCTGCCTATCCTCCCTCTCACACTGTCGACAAGCTTTCTCTATTTGTGAGCTAACCTCCTCTCTCCCAGTCACTTCAATTTGATTCCCACCCCCCAATCTTTCTAGTTTAAACTCTCCCCAGTAGCCTTAGCAAACCTCCCGCCAGGGTATTGGTCCCCCTGGGATTTGAGTTCAACCCATCCTTTTTGTACAGGTCACACCTGCCCCTAAAGAGGTCCCAATGATCCAGAAACCTGAATCCCTGCCCCCTGCTCCAATCCCTCAGACACGCATTCATCCTCCACCTCTTTCCATTCCTGCCCTCACTGTCTCACAATAAAGATATAAGTCTTACATCAATAAAATTGGCGTGGACCCAAATTCTCAGTTTTTTTGTCTGACGCTGAAATATTCCGTCCTACTACACGACTCAATCACCGCAGTGGGCGGAAAAGTTGCACCTATCATTGCGTTTGAAGCAGTTCAGAGGAGGTTCACTCAACACATTCTTGGGATGAAGGGCTTTCCTTATGAGAAAAGGTTAGACAGGCTGGACTCATTGGAGTTTAAAAAATTGTGGATCTGGCCTGTGGAGATGTGGGAGGCCAGCAAGCAAGGGGTGGGGGAGGTGGGGGTTGGGTGGTGGAGGAGGGGAGGGCCAGCAAGGCGCTTTGTGAGGCTGGCCATCCATTGGGAGCAATTCAGGGCAACTGCGCATGTGCCAATCTCGGCACTGACAGTGCACGGTGCCCACTCGGCACAATGCTGCCAGTCTGTCCATTGGGAATACAGGACTGCCATCCCCTCAGGGAAAGTGGAGAGAGGGGCCCACAGATTTTCAGAGTGAATCATGTTCAGGCACCCTGCGGTGCACAGAGTGTCGGAGATTAATTCTGGAAACCACGCTAAAAAAACTCGCAGGATTTACTCCTGTACATCGGGGAGTTGGAATTCTTTTGGGAGAATCCCGGTTATGGTGTCAAAGTCTCTGGACGTGGATTCCTTCCATTCAGGCCGGCTGAAACACCTTTCCCACAGGAGTGTGAAATGGTGTCTAGAATGGCTGGAACAGCCCAGAGAAATGAACCTGGAAGTGTCTGAGTCTCTGGGTCAGTAGCTGCAAGAGCAGCTCTGTTCATTGGTGAAATATTCATGGATTTTGTCTGTTTTGAGATGTGAATCAATCTTCACTGAAATGGGGATTGTCTACATGTGCTGTATTGCTCAGAGGCTCCCCTCTCTGTCTTATTAAGGTACTGCATGATTATATGCTGCAGTGTCACTGGACAAACCAAAGTTTGTTTTTGTCAATCTTTACAAACCTACAGAAACTTTTACAGTCTGTTTTTGTGTCTCAGCTCATGGTCTATTTTCCACTTCTTAGTCAACCCCTTTACTGAATTTTAAATTGCTCCCAATCCTCAGGTCTGTTGATTTTTCTTGCCAATTTTTATGCTTCTTCTTTGAATCTAATTCTATTTTTAATTTCCCTTCTAAGCCATGGTTTGGCCACAATTCCCTTACCACTCTCGCACCAAACAGAAGTAAATAACTTTTAGAGTTCACCTATTTTGTCCTTTAAATGCCTTCCACTGTCTGTCCACTGTCTGTCCACTGTCTTTCCTTTCAGTAATGTTTCCCAGTCTACCGTGGCCAATTCATGCCTCAAACCATCATAATTCCCTTTATTGAGATTCGGGACCCTGGTCTCAGCATCAGCTATATCTTGATGTGGAAATGCCAGCATTGGGCTGGGATGGGCAGTAAGAAGTCTCACAACACCAGGTTAAAGTCCAACAGTTTGTCTGGAATCATGAGCTTTCGGAATGCTGCTCCTTCATCAGGTGAGTCACTCAAAGACTTTGTCCCTTGGTGTTGCTTAACTCGATCCATAAAGACTCCACATCCACTGTGCTAATATCTTTCCTCAATACATATCTATATCTTCCTTCATCAATATCTGTCCTTCCTAAACATGGAGTAGTCCTCAATGTTTAGTTCCCATCCTTGCTCACCTTGGAGCCATGTCTCTGTAATGCCAACAATATCGTACCCTTTACATCCATCTTCACAATTAGTTCATCCATTTTGTTTTGAATGTTCTGAATGTTCAGGTAAAAAACCGTAAGGTGTGAGCCCTTTTAACATTTCTTACCCCATTCCTACAATTTGTTGCTGTCTTGTGTCTGACTCTGGGACTTGATTTCTCTGCTTGTCTTTTTATTCTCCTTGCTGTCGATTGCTTTCAGCATCTGATTGGCCCTGAGCGGTGAGAGACAAATCCCATCATTTCCCTCATGGGTAATTTTTCTTGAAGCAGAGGAACAGCTGAACAAATTGAATATGATACTTGTGAACTGTGTCCTGGATGTACATTTATATTGTAACCAGAGAGACAAAGTGTTCACTCTTGAAATGAAAATGAATTAATCATCAAATGACTTAATTGGGGGCAATTCCCGGTTAACGTTTGTTCACAGGAGGATGATGCAAAAAGGTCAATATTCACCCTGAATGTTTTCCTCGGGAAAGTGAGTCTGCTTTATGACACCATTAACTTTTTTATTGTCTGTGTTTTTATTTCTTGAGTCCCACATTTTGGGATTGTCCTGTGTTCCAATGTAGAGGCTCCACTACCCACAATGGTCGATTCATATCATACTTCTGATAGGTTACCGAAAGGACACCTATTGTAGAACACTGGATCGTGCAAGAGGCTTTTTGTGATATCCAGGATTTGATTTCTGGAATTGATAGAGTTACATGGAAGCGTAACGTTTGGTCCTTCCTTCTTTATCTGTCCATGGGATGTGTGCATTGTTGGCAAGGCCAGCATTTATTCCCCACATCTTCAAGAGATGGTGACGAGCTGCAATGATTGTAGTCACATGGTGTAGACATAACCACAGTATCATTCATGAGGGAGCTCCAAGATTTTGACCCTGCAGCAACGGTGAGATAGCTGCAAGTCTGGGCTGTTTGTGACTCGATGTACCTTGTGTTTGCTGTCCTGTTTCCTCTGCATGATGGAGATGTTGGGTTTGGAAAGTGCTATTGAAGGAGCCTTGGCAAATTGCTACAAGGCATCGTGTCCATGTTGGTGTTCATCAAACAAGAGCAGCATCCTAATGGCATATGCTTGCACTGTGATTATTCTTTGGGACAGGGGCATCGCTGACCAAGCCAGCATTTATTGCCCCTCCCTACTTACTCTATAGCTGACTAGCTTTGTAGGCCATTTCCTCATCCTTTCCTTTTTGCATCAATGATACATTTCTTATGTTTTTTCTTTTTATAGAATCATAGAATCCTACAGGCCATTGGGTCCATCGAGTCTGCACTGACCACAATCCCACCCAGGCCCTATCCCCATAACCCCATGCATTTACCCTAGCTAGTCCCCTTGACACTGAGGGACAATTTAACATGGCCAATCCACCTAACCCACACATCATTGGACTGTGGGAGGAAACTGGGGCACCTGAAGGAAACCCATGCAGAGACGGGGAGAACATACAAACTCCACACAGACCGTGACCCACTCCAGGAATCGAACCTAGTGCTGTGAGGTAACAGTGCTAAGCACTGTGCCCACTCTGCCACCCTGGTATCTATGGACTCTATGGAATAGAGTGGAGGAGCAGAGGGATCTAGGTGTATGTGTACATAGATCCCTGAAAGTTGGGAATCAAGTAGATAAGGTTGTTAAGAAGGCGTACGGTGTCTTGGCGTTTATTGGTAGGGGGATTGAATTTAGGAGTCGCAGCGTCATGTTGCAACTGTACACAACTCTGGTGCGGCCGCACTTGGAGTACTGTGTGCAGTTCTGGTCCCCACATTACAGGAAGGATGTGGAGGCTTTGGAGAGGGTGCAGAGGAGGTTTACCAGGATGTTGCCTGGTATGCAGGGGAGGTCCTATGAGGAGAGACTGAGGGATTTGGGGTTGTTTTCACTGGAAAGAAGGCGGCTAAGAGGGGATCTAATAGAAACATATAAGATGATTAGAGGTTTAGATAGGGTGGATAGTGATAGCCTGTTTCCTCAGATGGAGAAATCTAGCACGAGGGGGCATGGCTTTAAATTAAGGGGGGGTAGTTATAGGACGGATGTCAGGGGCAGGTTCTTTACCCAGAGGGTGGTGAGGGACTGGAATGCCCTGCCTGCTGCAGTTGTAAATGCGCCTAGTTTGGGGGCGTTTAAGAGATCCGTGGATAGGTTTATGGACGAAAAGGGATTGGTTTAGATGAGTGGGTCAATGTTTTTTTTTAAAAATAAGACTGGTCGGCGCAACATTGTGGGCCGAAGGGCCTGTTCCGCGCTGTAATGTTCTAGGTTCTATGTTCTCCTATTCTCTATGATAATTAGAAACAGTCTGTTCCCAGGAGCAACTGCAATCACCCTGAATGGCCTTTTCACAATTTCTGCACCAAATATGCCTGCCCTGCCCTCCACTCGCCTGCTGGAATGGCTGCAGATGGCATTGCCGCTGTTCACCACCCACTTTTCTTCTCAACTGTCTTCCATCATTATTTGCATTTATGTAAATTGATGAGAGACTGTGACAGAACTGTACTCAATCACAATGGACAAAAGAGCTGAATGCCAGAGATGATGCGAGAGTGACTGTCTTTATCATCATAGCAGAATTTGACTGATTGTCAAAGCTCCCTAGGAAAATCGGAGTCAGTGGTAATTATGAGGAAAACTATCCACTGGTTGTAGTCACATCCAGCACATTCTGCACCAACAACAATCCCACCCAGGCCCTGTAACTCCACATATCTACCCTGCTAGTTCCCCTGACACTGAGGGGAATCTTAGCATGGCCAATCAGCCTAATCTGCGCATCTTTGGGGTGTGGGCAGAAACCGGAGCACCTGCAGGAAACCCACGCGGACATGAGGAGAATGTGCAGACAGGGTCGGAATTGAACCTGGGTCCCTGACGCCGCAAGGCAGCAGCACCAATCATTGTGGAATTGTGCCGTCTGGATGCTGTTGTTGGAAACCAATCATCTCCATGACATCAGGGTAGTGCCCCAGGCCCAACCATCTTCTACTGCCTTATCAATGACCCTTCTTCCATCATAAGGTCAGAGGTTGTGATGTTTGCAGATGACTGCACAATGTTCAGTATCATTTGCAACTCGCCAGACACTGAAGTCCAAGTGCAGTAAGGTTTGGACAATATTCAGGCTTGGGCTGATAAGTTGCAAATTATATTCACATCATGTGAGTGTTAGGCAACAAGCATCTCCAATAAGAGAGAATCTAACCATTGCCCATTCACATTAACATCACTGAATCCCCCACAATCAACAATCTGGGGGGGTTACCATTGACCAGAACTTGAACTGGACCAGTCACGTAAACACTGTGGCTGCACGAGCAGGTCACAGGCACAATTCTGAAGTGAGAACTCACCTCCCTCCCTCCCCCAGGCACCACTGTCAACACAGTACAAATCGAGAGGGTGATGGAACACCTTCCTCACCGGGATGAGTGCAGCTCCAACACCACGCAACAAACTTGACTCTGTCCAGGACAAAGCAGTCCATTTGATTAGCACCCCATCCACCACCTTAAATATTTATTTCCTCCCCACTGAAGCACAGTGACAGCTGTGTATATCATTTACAACTGGATAAAAGCTGTGGATGCTGGAAAATCTCAGCATCTGTAAGGGGAGAAAAGAACTGACATTTCGAGTCCAGATGAGCCTTTGTCAAAAGGCCAGTCTATATTAATGGTTGGTATGATGGCACACCTCACAGCACCAGGAACACAGGTTCAATTCCAGCCTTGGGTCACTCCCTGTATGGAGTTTGCGCATTCTCCCCGTGCCTGTGTGGGTTTAACTCCGGGTGCTCCGGTTTTCTCCCACAGTCCAAAGATGTGCGGGTTAGCTTGATTGGCCGTGCTAAATGGACCCGACTGTCTGGGGGATTAGTGGGGTAAATGTGTGGGGTTATGGGAATAGGGCCTGGGTGGGTTTGCAGTCGGTGCATTTCGATGGGCTGAATGGTCTCCTTCGGCATATGAGGATTGTATGAAAGCTAAAAGGTACAAACAGTGGGAGGTATTTATACTGTAGGGTGAGGAAATAAAAGAGTAGCGTCGCTAAAAATAACAAGGGGAAAGGCTGCTAACGGGAGTGCCTAGACAGAATAGAAGGTGTAAATGGCCAAATATCAAAGAAGCTGGAATCAGAGAGTGAACTGTGACAGATGAAGATGAGGAGAAAGGGGGTAATGGAAGGGAAAGGAGTAAAATTGAGAAAAGGAGAGAAAGGGGAAGCAAAGGGGGAGAAAAGGAAAGGTGGGATAAAATAGGGGGAAAGAGTAGGGGGGAAATGAATTAAAGAAAGATAAATAAATAAAAGGTAGAGAACAGTTAAAAATTATTTAAAATGAAAATAAAGGGGTTGAGCTTTGCTTCCCCCCCCCCCACTTCATCAGTCACTGCTTACCCGCTGATTTCAGCTTCTCTGCCGTCTAACCCGCACAGCTTTTGGACTGTGGGAGGAAACTGGAGCACCTGGAGGAAACCCACACAGACATGAAGAGAATGTGCAAACTCCATACAGACACTGACCCAAGGCTGGGAATTGAACCGAGGTCCCTGGAGGTGTGAAGCAGCAGTGCTAACCCACTGTGCCACCCATTATTTTCAACATTTCAACATCTGGGATTAACTCCCAATTAATTCCCCCAATTTCTGCTAGAGGGAGCCAGAGTCAGTAATTGGGATTTCGGAAACCTGTCTGCAGAATTCCTGATTGTCGTATCTCCATATCTCCAACTCCTTTTAACTAAATCATAATGATCCTGAAAATTAGGATGCAGGGTAGAATTCCCCAATAAATTTTCCTCCACCATGAGGGAACAGGAGTAATGTTCATGAAGTTTTGTTACAGAAGATTAAATGAGACAATTTAAGTTTTCAGTGCACATAAATTTATGACAGTAAAAAAACATACAGTTTAGTGGTTGCTAGTTCTTGTAATCGAGAATCTGTAAAAAAGGTTATCCTAAGGCCCAAAGCCATGAGACTTGTTAGTGTCAAAATAGATTTGAAGCCAATCTAAACAAATCTGGAAAAAAATGAGTTTGAGATATATTGACTTTTATAGAGTCACAGGGGTTTACAGCATGGAAACAAACCCTTCGGCCCAACCTGTCCATGCTGCCTTTTGTTTTACCACTAAGCAAGTCCCAGTTGCCTGTGTTTTGCCATATCCCTCTATACCCATCTTACCCATGTAAGCTGTCTGAATACTTCTTAAAAGACAAAATTGTACAAGTCTTTACCACTGCCTTGGACAGCTTGTTTCAGACACTCACCACCCTCTGTGTGAAACAGTTGCCCCTCTGGACCCTTTTGTATCTTTCCCCTCTCACCTTAAACTGATGCCCTCTAGTTTTGGGAAAAGGTGTTAACTATCTTCGGGTAAGCGTTCTCCAAGGCGGCCTTCATGACACTCAACTGAGCAGAAACTGATAGTCAAGTTCCGCACACATGAGGACGGCCTCAACTGGAATCGTGGGTTCATGTCACACTATCTGTAATCCCCATGACTTGCCTGGGCTTGTAAAATCTCACTAACTGTCCTGTCTGGAGACAATACACATCTCTTTAACCTGTGCTTAACCCTCTCTCCACTCACATTGTCTGTACCTTTAAGACTTGATTCCCTGTAAAAACTCACATTCCAATCATTATCTTGTAAATTGAGTTTGTGTCTATAGATGCCTTGTTTGTGAACAGAACTCCCACTCACCTGATGAAGGGCAGATTTCAAAAGCTTGTGCTGCCAAATAAACCTGTTGGACTTTAATCTGGTGTTGTGAGACTTCTTACTGTGTTTATCCCAGTCCAATGCCGGCATCTCCATATCCAGTTTATTAAACAGTCCTTTGCTTTGCTAATATATCATTCAAACTCCTTGAGCCCTTATTTTGTGTATTTATCTTGTGTGTGGTACCTTATCCAATGATCATCCAATTAAGTACAGTAGATAACTGGTTTTGCAGCTAGCATTGGAAAGTTACAGAACATGAGCATCGCAGCACCAGTGACTCACATTTAATACCAACCTTGAGTGACTGTGCGGAGTTTGTGCATTCTCCCTGTGTCTGTGTGGGTTTCCTCCAGGTGCTCTGGTTTCCTCCTATGGGTAGAGGATGTGTAGGTTGGGTGGATTGGCCATGCTGAATTGTCCCGTAGTGCCCAAAGATGTGTAGATCAAGGGCATTAGAGGGGTAATGGGGTAAGTGTGTGGCTGCACCTATGCCTACGCCCCCACAATGAATAACCCGGAGATGAAAGACAAGTTCTACGAAGAACTAGATGCCCTACTATCAGCAGTGAGCAGTACCGACAAGCTGATCTTGGCGATTTCAATGCAAGAGTAGGGTGTGACTCTGCAATGTGGCAGGGAGTCATTGGGAGGCATGGAGTGGGCAAGTGTAACAGTAACGGCCTATTCTTAATGAAGACCTGTGCAGCACACGACCTCCTCATCACCAACACAACCTTCCGTCTGCCTACCCGGAACAAGACCTCTTGGATGTACCCCCGCTCTAAGCATTGGCATCTTATTGACTATGTCATTGTCAGGAGAAAAGACAGGCAGGATGTCAGAGTGACCAAGGCCGTGTGTGGTGCTGACTGCTGGACAGATCACAGGCTCATTGTCTCCAGAATGAGCTCCGCATCAGACCCAAGAGGCGACCACAAGGAAGCAAGGTTATGAAAAGAATCAATGCGGCCAAGCTAGAGAACCCCAGCATAGCTTCAGCACTGGCTGAAGACTTAGAAATCAAGCTTGCTGACCTACACCTCGCAGGCAGCACTGAGGATGACTGGGAACACTTCAGGGATGCTATCCATACATCTGCACTGAAGATGCTCGGGCCCTCCACCCACAAGCAGCATGATTGGTTCCATGAGAATGATGAGGAGATACAGGCTCTACTTGTTGAAAAGCACCATCTTCATCGGGCCTGTCAGAACGACCCATCTTCAGCTGCCAAGAAAAATGCTTTTACCAATGCTTATAAAATCTCACTAACTGTCCTGTCTGGAGACAATACACATCTCTTTTACCTATGCTAACCCTCTCTCCACTCACATTGTCTGCATCTTTAAGACTTGAATAGCAGGTTAGCTGTAAAGACTTGTATTCTAATCAGTATTCTGTAAACTGTGTGTGTCTTTATGCCCTTCTCTGATCAGAACCTTCCACACACCTGACGAAGGAACAGTGTTTCCGAAAGCTTGTGGGTTTACTATCAAATAAATTGGTTGGACTTAAACCTGGTGTTGTGAGACTTCTTACTGTGCACAGTGCTGACCACAGGCCTCCAGTTTGAAAAACAACCCTCTACAACAACCCCTCTGTCTTCTGTCATCAAGCCAATTTTGTATCCATTTGGCTACCTCACTCTGGATCCCATGCGATTTAACCTTTTGCAACAACCTACCATGCGGTACCTTGTCGAAGGCCTTGCTAATGTCCATGTGGACAACATCAACTGCCCTGCCCTCATCGACCTTCTTGGGTACCCCTTCAAAAAACTCAATCAGAATTGTGAGACATGATTTTCCACTCACAAAGCCATGCTGACTGTCCCTAGGCAGTCCTTGCATCTCTAAATATCTCTAGATCAATTTAACCTCAATGGTGGGAAATATTTTAAAAATGATAATTCGGGGATCAATTAAGAAAAGCCAGCGAGGACCTGTTAAGGGAAATTCAGATTGAAGTAATTTGCTTGTGTTTTTTGAGGAGGGAAAGGAGGGAGCTGATGAAGGTGCATATGGACTTCCAAAAGGAGTTCAATGCAGTGACACAGGGCAGAACCATGAGCAACATTACAGAGCAATGAATGGACCATGGGTGTGAAGTTGGCTGAGTGACATGAAACGCTTGTTTTTGAGACTGGATGAAGTTTGTAGTGGAGTTCCCGAGGAGTCAGTGTTATGACCCCTGCTTTTCCTGATACAGATAAATACTTCCTGTTCAGGACACAATTTTAAAATTTTCCAACGTAACAAATCTTGGAATCGTCATGAGCTCAGGAAGATTGTGTAGAATTTCAAAAGGACAGAGACAAGTTGGTGGAGTGCGCAGATAGATAACAGGTAAAATTTAATGGCAAGAAGCGAGAAGTGATTCATTTTAGCATTATAAAATGTGTACAGCTCTGAATGGGGTGCAGCACTTGTAAATGTTCATAAATTGTAATGACTTTACAGGAGTGTACAAAGTGGACCTGTTAAAACGTGATTGAGGCAGATAATTCTCTCCAATGTCGGAGCCCTGCGGACGTACAGAATGTGGAGTGTCCAGCTTACTGACGCTCAGGGTGTATAGTCTGTACTGGAAAGTAGCTGTCTGAATGTTACTAACTATTGCAAATAAATCTGAATTTGCTGAAGGGACAGCAGCCTCGTGTGAGTTATTTCATAAATCATTAACGGTGGCAGGATAGGTTTAATATACGGTTAATAAAGCACACAAATCATACACCTTCCGGGAGCCGAAACAGCTGGAGCTGCCAGGGACACTGCACTGGGACAGAGGGCTGAGTTTGAAAAACAACCAGGACTGACACCACAGGATAACAATAACTTCATTGGTTGGTAAGTAACCACTAATTTGAAGTACGTATTCTAAGCTGCTTTCAGATGAAAGGTAGAGGAGAAAGATTTTACAGATAAAAGCAGTTAAAAATTTTTTAATAATCTAACTAAATGAATTAGGGATGGAGGACTAGGTGATATTTTGTACCTGTATGATGTGGGAGCTGGTGAATCCCATTCTGTTTTCTGATGACCGTATCTGCAAAAAGTGTTGTTGCTCGAGGAACTGCAGCTCAGAATTAATGAGCAAAGTCTAAGATCCAGACACTGCAACCCATCATGGAGTAGGAGAGGTACACGTATGCTGTGTTTCAGGAAGCAGTCACAGCTCGTAGATTAACTACCTCAATTTGACCAGTAGCCAGGGACGGGTGGATGTGACTGTGAGTGAGGCAAGTAAAGGAATCCAGGAAGCAGGGTTGCAGAGCCTCAACCCTTCTCCCTATCAAACAAGTTCAAGATGTGGACGAGAGCAGGAACTGTAGGGAAGTTGAGCAAACTGACCACAGCACCATGGTACAGGGAGCCATTCAAACAGGGAGAGAGTAGACAAATGTAGTCACAATTGGGGACTCTATAGTTAGGGGCATAGTCACTGTCCTCTGATCTCTTGTGTTGCTTACCTGGTGCCAGGATCCAGGATATTTCATCTGGATTGCAGAGGAACTTGGAGTGGGAGGGTAAAGATTCAGGTGTCATAGTGTATTGATTATATTTCAAATTTCCCTGGATGCAGAAAAGGTCATGATGTGGAGATGCTGGCGTTGGACTGGGGTAAACACAGTAAAAAATCTGACAACACCAGGTTTAAGTCCAACCGATTTATTTGATAGTAAACTCACAAGCTTTCGGGTTAGTCCCTTCGTCAGGTGAATGGAGAGTTCTGGCCTCAGACAGAGCATATAAAGCACAGTAATGTTCTAATGTTCTGTATGTTCTAATCAGTAATCTGTAAACTGTCTGTGCTGTTATATGCTCTGTCTGAGGCCAGAACTCTCCATTCACCTGACGAAGGGACTAACCTGAAAGCTTGTGAGTTTACTATCAAATAAATCGGTTGGACTTAAACCTGGTGTTGTCAGATTTTTTACTGCAGAAAAGGTTCCAGCAGATTGAAAAAAAGCTCATGTAACACTCCTATTCAAAAAGGGAGAGAGACAGAAGTGTATGGGCCAGTTAGTTTAACATCTGTTATTGGGAAATTGTCAGAATTCATTATTAAAGAATCCATAATAGATCATTTGAAAAGTCATTGGGAGGATGGGGCCTGTATAAGAAGGACGGGTTACACCTGAACTGGAGGGGCACCAATATCCTGGCTGGGAGCTTTGCTAGTGTGGTTCAGGTGGGTTTAAACTGATGTGGCAGGGGGATGGGGATCAGAACAATAGGTCAGCAAGCGTAGAGACTGGGGACGAGCATGGGGCCAGGACAAGGCTATCTAAGAGGAAGAGCAATCTAAAGGAGGGTGAACTCAGTGGGCCTGGAGGTCTGGAGTGCATCTGCTTCAATGCAAGGTGTGTAACAGGTAAAACAGATGAACTTAGAGCCTTAATACATGCACGGAACTTGGATGCGATTGCAGTGACGGAGACTTGGTTAAAAGAAGGACAGGACTGGCAGCTAAATATTCCGGGGTATAAGTGTTTTAGGTGAGACATAGGAGGGGCGAGAAGAGGTGGGAGAGTAGCGATACTGGTTAGGGAGCATATTACAGCGGTGCAGAGGGTGGATAATTTAGAGGGGTCATGTAACGAGTCACTGTGGGTGGAGCTCAGAAACAGGAAGGGTGCAGTCACTATGCTGGGGGTATACGACAGGCCTCCCAACAGGCCACAGGAAGTTGAGGAACGGATATGTAAGGAGATTCTGGACAGGTGTAGAAAAAATAGGGTTGTTGGATTGGGAGACTTTAATTTCCCTTGTATAGACTGACAGTCCCTTAGGGCTGGAGGTCTGGACGGGGAGGAATTTATAAAATGTGTCCAGGAAGGTTCTTTGGAACAATATGTTGATAGTCCAACTAGAGAGAGAGTCCAGCTGGACCTAGTATTGGGGAATGAGCCCAGTCAGGTCGTCAAAGTTTCAGTGGGAGAACATGTGGCAAATAGTGACTACAATAGTCATGGAAGAAGATGAGTGTTGTCCGACAGGTAAGGTGCTGAATTGGGGGAAAGCTGACTATAGCTGGATTAGGCAGGAATTGGTGGCTGTTGATTGGGAGAGGCTGTTCGAGGGTAAATCCACATCTGGCATATGGGAGTCTTTCAAGGAGCAGGACAGGTATGTGCCTGTAAAAAGGAAGGACAGGAAAGGGAGGACTCGAGATCTGTGGATAACCTGGGAAATTGTGGGTCTAATCAAAAAGAATAAAAGGCATACATAAGGTCCAGGCAGCTAAAATTCTCTGCCCGTTGAAGTGGTGGAGGCTGCCTCGCTAAATATTTTTAAGTCGCGGGTTGATAGGTTTTTGACAGGCAAGGGGATTAAGGGCTATGTGGAACTGAACCACGACAGATCAGCCATGATCTTATTGAATAGCAGGGCAGGCTCGAAGGGCTAGATGGCCTACTCCTGCTCCTATTTCTTATGTTCCTATGTTCTAAAAACAGATGAACGAATACAGAGAAAGTAGAAAAGAACTCAAATAGGGAGTTAGAAGGGCAAAAAGAGTTTATGAAATGTCCTTGGCAGACAGGATTAAGGAGAATCCCAAGGCATTTTATTCATACGTTAGGAACAAGAGGGTTGTCAGAGAAAGAGTCGGACCTCTCAGGGACAAAGGAGGGGAATTATGCTTAGAACCCAAGGAAGTAGGTGAGATCCTAAATGAATACTTTGCATCAATATTCACAAAGGAGAGGAACACGTTGATTGGTAGTGTCTCAGAGGGATGTGTAGACCCGTTAGAACAAATCACAAGTACAGAGGAGGAAATTACCCCACCACTGATGTGAGGCTCACAGGCCTGTCTTTATCCAGGTTGTCTCTCCTGCCCTTCTTAAGCAGATGAACAATGTTAGCTCCTCTCCGATCCTCTGGCTTCGCCCATGGTTAAAGAGAATATGATGATTTTGGCCAAGGCCTCAGCAATTTCCTTCCTCACCTCCCTCAGTATTGTGAGATATAATCTATCGGACCCTGGAGAATTGTCCACCTTTATGTTTTTCAAAGCTTCCAATACCTTCCCCCTTTTTACCTCACCTTGTCCTAGAATGTCAACATCCTCCTTTCTCCACTCACGACCCGCCACATCCTTCTTCTTTATTAGTACTGATGTGAAGTATCTGTTAAGGACCTTGTTAAGGAGTGGTTCGGATCTGGAACATACTGCCTGAGAGTGTGAAGGAAGCAGGTCCAACTGAGGCTGTTGACAGGGAATTGGATTATTATCTGAAAACAAATTGCAGGAAAAAATGGGACAGATGAATCACTTCTTCAGAGGGCTAGCACAAACATGACAGGCTGAATTGCCTCCTCTGGTGTTTTAATGACACTATGATTCAGTGAGACACAGTGACAATGGTAGTATTTATCTACTTGCTAGATGCTGTAACATCTTTCCTTGATTACTTTTCACTGAGTAGTCTCTGCTGCCACTTCTCTTTATTCTTCAACTCTGAGTGTAGGTGAATGTGGAGAATTTTATTGATCAGTGGCTAAAAGACCTTCTGCAAAGAGTCTGTGTTATATTTTCAGTGTGAGCATCGCTCTCCAGTTTGTTTACTGCATTGTATTTGTTGTCAGTTGTTGTGTTTAATTGTTTATTCTGTGTACACATATGGACTGTGAACTTATTCAAACTGTGTTCCTCGAGACCTGGAGACATACCACAGATCTGTCAATTTGAATCCATAGTCCATTGCAGTTGTCAATATTTCTAAAATTACGTGAAAGTGTAAAGATTTGAATTGCTCGTTGAATATGTTAACTTCAATTGAAGCATCTGCACTCAGAGTCGAGGCAATTTTAGATTATGTTTTCAGTTCAAGAAGTTTTGTTTTATTTATCGTTAGGCGACAGATCAGAAAGCCCAAAGTACGCTGTGAAGCCTGATAGACCCCAAAGGTTTTTCTATTTTGGTATTGGTGTGAGGAAAAGGTGTTTCAATACAAGTGTGATTCTATTGATATACTAGGAAGCTTTTATCAAAACAAATTATTTAACTATAACAAATTAATTAGCTTAGCCTTTACCAATTCAAATACTTAAACATGAAAGATACAATCCTTAACTGCTAACCTATTTCTACTCCTGCTCCTATTTCTTATGTTCTTATGTTCTTATTTCTATTAGTTCCAATTCAGGCAATATTCCTTTCATAGACTTAAATTCCTCTTCAGTTTTTATCTCACATAATTATGTGCTTGTACTTGGGTAGGCATTCCTCAAGCCTACAAGAATACCTCTGGAGAAACAGAGAGAGACCTACTTCCTTTAGCAAATCCCAGACTGTAGTCTCCAGAGAGAGAGAGAGAGAGAAACCCCCTGCTCATTTCAGAACCTGGTCATAAATAACTGCCTGCTTTTCCCTGTAAGCACAACTCATCCCCTTCAACACATGGCTCTGTCAATCAAAACCAAATAAACAAAAATGCATTAACTCAGATTAAAGCGAACACATCCCTAGCTAATCAGCCATTATCTTGCATTCTCAGCATGTGAGCTGCCTGGTGTCCAGACAAATTGGCGCCGTGTAGAACAGAGCTGAATTTTAAACACCTCTTCCAAGAAATATGTTATAAATACAATTCTTAAAAACACAGCAAAATCACATCATTTGCAGGATGTGAGCTTTAGTGGTGGGCTGGCATTTATTGCCCATCCCTAATTCCCCCTTGAGAAAGAGGTGACGAGCTGCCTTTTTGAACCATTGCAGTCCCAGTGATTTAGGTATACCTATAATGCAGCTTGGGTGGGATTTCCAGGATTTTAACCCAATTACAGTGAGCAAATGGCACAATATTTCTAAGTCAGGATGATGAGTGACTTAGAGGGGAACTCTCAGGAGGTGGTGTTGCATGTGCCTGTTACCCTTGTCCGTCTAGATGGTGCTAGTTTTTGGTTTTGGAAGGTGCTGTCCAAGGAGCCTTCATGAGTTTGTGTAGTGCATCTTGTAGATGGTACACACTGATGCGACTGCATGCCATGGTGGAGGGAGTGGATGGTTGTGAAATGGGTGCCAATCCAGCTGCTTTGTTCTGGTGGTGTCAAGCTTCTTGAATGTTGTTGGAATTGCACTCATCCAGGCAAGGGGGGAGTATTCCATGGCACTCTTTACATGTACCTTGTAGATTGTTGACAAGCTTTGGGGAGTCAGGAGGTGAGTTATGCACCACAGGATTCCTTGTCTCTGACCTACTCTTGTAGCCACAGTATTTAGAACATAGAACATAGAAAAGCTACAGCACAAACAGGCCCTTCAGCCCACAAGTTGCGCCAAACATATCCCTACCTACTAGGCTTACCTATAACCCTCTATCTTACTAAGTCCCATGTACTCATCCAAAAGTCTCTTAAAAGACCCACCACTGGCAGCCGATTCCATGCACCCACCACCGTCTGAGTGAAAAACTTACCCCTGACATCTTCTCTGTACTTGCTCCCCAGCACCTTAAACCTGCATCCTCTTGTGGCAGCCATTTCAGCCCTGGGAAAAAGCATAGAAGCGTAGAAACATAGAACGTTACAGCACAGTACAGGCCCTTCGGTCCTCAGTGTTGTGCTGAGCTATGTCCAATCCCAAGATAAGGGGGACCTTATCGAACCTTATCGTCCATGTAAACCACATCCCTCCCTATAATTCTGGAGTATTCCATGGGCCTATCCGATAACCACTTGAAAGTTCCTAAAGCGTCCGACTCCACTATCACAGCAGGCAGTCTCTGAGTGAAGAATCTATCTCGGACATCCCTCCTATATCTCCCAACATGAACCTTATAGTTATGCCCCCTAGTAACAGCTACATCACCCGAGGAAACAGTCTCTGCACGTCCACTCTATCAATCTTTCTCATCATCTTATAAACCTCTATTAAGTCACCTCTCATCCTCCTCCGCTCCAAAGAGAAAAGCCCCAGCTCCCTCAACCTTTCCTCATAAAACCTACCCTCCAAACCAGGCAGCATCCTAGTAAATCTCCTCTGCACTCTCTCCAAAGCTTCCACATCCTTCTTATAGTGAGGTGACCAGAACTGAACACAATATTCCAAATGTGGTCTCACCAACGTCCTGTATAGTTGCAGCATAACCCCATGGCTCTTAAACTCAAACCCCCTGTTAATGAACACTATAAGCCTTCTTCACAGCTCTATCCACTTGAGTGGCAACCTTCAGAGATCTGTGGATATGAACCCCAAGATCTCTCTGTTCCTCCACATTCAAGTTTGTCTACGAAAATGAATCACCTCACACTTATCAGAGTTAAACTCCATCTGCCACTTTTCGGCCCAGCTTTGCATCCTATCAATATCTCTATCCAGAACACCTCCAACCTTTGTGTCATTGGCAAACTTACCAACCCATCCCTCCACTTCCTCATTCAGGTCATTTATAAAAATCACAAAGAGTAAGGGTCCCGGAACAGATCCCTGGGGCACTCACTGGAGATCGACCTCCATGCAGAAAAAGACCCATCTACAATCAATCTCTGCCTTCTGTGGGCAAACCAGTTCTGGATCCACAAAGCAACGTCCCCTTGGATCCCATGCCCCCTCACTTTCTCAATAAGCCTTGCATGAGGGACCTTATCGAACCTTATCGTCCATGTAAACCACATCTACTGCTTTTCCTTCGTCAATGTGTTTAGTCACATCTTCAGAAAGCTCAACCAGGCTCGTAAGGCACGATCTGCCTTTGACAAAGCCGTGCTGACTATTCTTGATCATATTATACCTCTCCAAATGTTCATAAATCCTGTCTCTCAGGATCTTCTCCATCAACTTACCAAACACTTGAGGTTAGACTCACTTGTCGATAATTTCCTGGACTATCTCTACTCCCTTTCTTGAATAGAGGAACAACATCCACAATCCTCCAATCCTCCAGAACCTCTCCCGTCTCCATTGATGATGCAAAGATCATCGCCAGAGGCTCTGCAATCTCTTCCCTCGCCTCCCACAGTAACCTGAGGTACATCTTATCCGGTCCTGGTGACTTATCTAACTTGATTATTTATATGGCTAGTCTAGATATTGTCCAAGTCTTGTGCATTTGGACATTGACTGCTTCAGTATCTGAAAAGTTGTGAATGATGTGGAACATTGTGCAGTCATCACCCAGCATCCCCACTTCTGATCTTATGATGGAAGGAAGATTACTAATGGTTGGACACTACCCTGCAGTGATGTCCTGGAGCTGAGATGATTAACCTTCAACAACCACAACCATCTTCCTCTGTACCAGGTATGACTCCAACTAGTGGTGAGTTTCCCCCCTAATTCCCATTGACTCCAGTTTTCCTATGGCTCCTTCAGTTCGTATCAAGTATTTTCATATCGCACCATTGATATAATGGCTTGGATCATGGACTTGACTTGGACATTGCAATTAACATGAGAAGATTAAGCTTGACATTTATTTCCAACATTTTGAGGTCTGATGCCAACTTGAACATATTCAGTGTGATCCCACATTGGCTGGTGTTGATATTTCTGGAGTTACAATCCGCTGTAACAAGGACAGCTGGAGCATTTACAGGAAGGGTGACCACTGACAAGGCCAGCTCAAACACTCAGGTTGCAAAACAGAAAAAGACAACTTACAATTTTGAAAAGGTTATCCTTTCTGTGAGTTGACAGATGAGATTAGGAGAAATGTAAAATTATTTTAATTTATATATGCTTGAAGTCTTGTCACTACACAGCACCTATACACAGTCGAGAAAATATACACAATGGTAATCTCATTCCAGCTTCAATATTTGCCACAGAAGTTAGTCCTTGACGTGGATTAATTGCATTCAAACTCACTCTGTTTCACTCTCACTGTTTCTCATTCACTCAGAAAATGGGAAGCTGGAGACTTTTTTTGATCCTGTTAAGCACATCTAATGAAAACAATACTCAGAATGTCCATGTTCTCAGTTAAACCTCTCCAAAGCATTTTTCTTTTTGTTTGGTGTATTTGGAATTTTAGTGATGTTTGTACTGTCCCTTATGGTGTGACTGAGAGCAAGCACCCTACTGTCAGAATAAATGTACAGGTGTGTTTCACATGGGATATCTCTGTACAGAAAACCTGCCTCCACCTTGTAAATACAGACAAGAGCAGAAAAATAAAACACCAAATCAAACACCACAGGAATGCATGGCTCACATTCTGACATTCTAACAGGGAGTGGCTGAGGATGGTCACCACCCAGCATTCACCCTGATCGAGCAGACTCGAGGGGACCACTGACTGAGGGAAGCCCCAATTTATTTTACTCTCCATCCTGCTTTACACAGAACACACAGAACCGTACAGTGCAGAAACAGGTCCAGGAAATGGAGAGTTTAGATAGCCTCTGGAATGAGCTTCTGTGAGATATGATTTCTGGAGAGTCACAGTGCTCCACAGGTATAAATGTGGAGAAAAATAGTTTTAACACATAACTTTTAACACAATAAGAACTCGCCATTTGGAACCATTACAGTGGAGAAGGTAGATCAGAATTATTCCTTGAAATGGCTTGATGTAGATTTGTCCATTATTTTAAGATGAATAGACCAGTTGCCAAAAAACTCTGGGGACAAAAGTCTCAGCCAAAGAAAAAACATTCTTCAATTCAATAGATTAAAATATTTGGATAATCAGATAAAAGTATGGTCACAAACATCCCTTGGATGCTGAAGCCAGGAGAAGGAGTCGGGAAAATGACATGACCACTGGTCATGACTTTGACATGAAAGTGATTCACAGCATCCTGTGTTCCTTCAGTTTCAACTGATGGATACTCTGATTTTGTGGAAACACTCAAGGCTGAATAGAAACTTCCTACAGGGAAGGAGGTAAATACTTAAAAAGGGAAAAAAATTGCAGGGACCTGGAGAGAAAGCAGAGCGGCTCTAATTGGATAGCTCTTTCAAACAACTGGGACAAGGAGGAAATGCTGAATGGTTTCTTTCCATGCTGCATGATAAGAGGTATTTGATGTGCTTGAAAACTTATGTTCAACATTCTCTGAAGCCATGCCACTGAAAAACCTCCACACAGATAATTTGTTTGCCCAAATTTTTCTCATGTGGAGAAAAATGGTGTCAGCTTCAGTAGAGATTGAGGACCCCCATGTTTCCAATGTTAATGTCAGCAGGTGAACTTTCAACATGTTAACTTAACATGTTCCAGGTTCAAAGGTCATCTGAGAACCAACCTCTGAGATAGTTGATGACAAGAAACCTCAGAGTCTGTTGTAAACCTTTCTATTTACAACCACAGGCCTGCCATATAGGAGACCATCACACACTCCAAGTAAAGAGAAGACCTGTCTCCATAAAGAACATACTGATTATGGACAGCAAGAGAACAAACATATTCTGTTCATGACAATGCTTTCTGACACATTCCAGATTTTCCACACTATCTAACATGTCCTGAGTGTTCTACACACTCCATTAGATTCTGAAATATTCCGCACCATTCAACACCTCCCAGAATGTTTCACAAACTTGAGTATTTTCTGGAATGTTCCACACTCTCAGATGTTTTCCAGAATTTTCCACACTTTCTTCTTGATCAAAGATCTGTCTAATTCAGCTGTGAATATATTCAATAGTCCAGCCTCCACTCTGTGAGGAAGAAAATTCCAATGACTTTTCCAAAAGATCTTCTGGGAGAAGAAATTGCTCCTCATCCCAGCTTTGGTGTTCCGTTATTTCTAAAGGACACCCCCTGTTGTAGATTCCCCTGTGAGGGGATATATTGCTGGGATCTTCCAGTTGATCACCCCCACCTTACATTTCCCAGCAGTGAAGGATGCATTCAATGGGAAACCTTGTTGCTAATTGAAGGGTCAGGAGATCAGACTGACAGTCATTGGCCTCTGTGAAACATGCACGGAAAATCCCACCTCACCTCACAGCTTCTGCCCTGTCAAACCCTCTTATAAACTTATACCTTTCAATAAGATAACGCCTTATTCTTCAAAACACAAATTAGTACAGACCCAACTTTTCAACATTTCCTCAAAAGACAATCACTTCATTCCCGGAATCAGTTGAGTGTAACTTCACTGAACTGCTTCCAAAACTGTACACAGTACCCCAACTGCATTCTCACCAATACCCAGTGCAGTCACAGTAAGAATTCTTATAATCCAACCCTCTTGTAATGAAGGCCAACGTTCCACTCTAATTATTTGCTGCACCTCGATGCTAACCTTCTGTGATTCATGGAACAAGATACTCAGATCCTTTGGTACGGCAGCATTCTGAAGTCTCTCTCCATTTAAATAAGATTCTTCTTTTCTATCCTTCCTGTCAAACTAAACAATCTCACATTCGCCCACATTATACTCCACCTGCGAAAGAATTTCTCATTCACTTATAACCAATCCTCTATCCAGGCAGATATTATCAGCAATGACACCATGGGTTTGATGTGAATTGGAGATTGTTGTTGCTCAGAGTTCTTCCTGCAAGTTAAACGGTGGAACTGACTTTCCCTTTTATATTGAAAGGGGAGATTTTTCTTAGAAGCACAGATAAGTGTTCTGAGCATTGAAACAGGATTGGATGCAGACTTTATGAAATCTTTCTTGCCTGTTCTTCCAGACTTTCTCTGTGGTGATCCTGTGAATGTGGAGACGAGAGATGTGTCATCCACACACACCATTAGCTCCCACCTAGAATCACAGGATTAAAGAATTCCTACCGTGCTGAAGGATTTGGCCCATCGGGTCGGCACCAACTCTCTGACAGAACATTCCACCCTGCCCTCACCCTGTAATCTCGTGTATTTTAAAGTTTATTTATTAGTCTGTTACATTAACACTGCAATGAAGCTACTGTGAAAATCCCCAAGTTGCGACACTGAAATACCTGTTTGGGTACACTGAGGGAGAGAGGTTAGCATGGTCAGTGCACCTAACTAGCATGTCTTTCAGACTGTGGGAGGAAACCGGAGCACCCGGAGGAAACCCATGCAGACACGGGGTGAACATGCAGACTCTGCACAGTGACCCAAGGCTGGAATTGAACCTGGGTCCTTAAGAACGTAAGAACATAAGAAATAGGAGCAGGAGTAGGCCATCTAACCCTTCGAGCCTGCCCCGCCATTCAATAAGATCATGGCTGATCTGAAGTGGATCAGTTCCACTTTCCCGCTTTCTCCCCATAACCCTTAATTCCCCTGTCTATCAGAAACCTATCTACCCGTGACTTAAATATATTTAGCGAGGCAGCCTCCACCACTTCAACAGGCAGAGAATTCCAGAGATTCACCACCCTTTGAGTGAAGAAGTTCCTCCTCAACTCCGTTCCTTGGTGCTGTACGGCAGTAGTGCTAACCACTGTGCCACCATATCGCTCAGATCTGTTTTCCACCCCTTCTTAACTTCTTTTAAAAATCTGTGAGAGGCACAGACTCCATGAAATTTATAAGGAATGATGTGCAGCTGCCAAAAGTAATTATACCGCTCACCATATTAATCTGCTGTAATTGATCTGTATTTAAAGATTATCATACAGCATGTGTCCAAAGCAGAAAACTGTTTGCATGTACCTCAGATTGATAGAATGATAAAATCCCCGCAGTACAGAAGAGGTTATTCAGCCCCATGAATCTGCACTGACTCCCTGACAGCATATTTAACCCAGGGCCTTCCCTCTGCCTATCCCTGCATGCCCACACATTTACCATGGCTGATCCTTCTAACCTACACATCTCGGGATAGTAGGGGGACAATTTAGCATGGCCAATCCACCCAACCTGTGCATCTTTGGAGTATGGAAGGAAACCGGAGCATCCAGTGGAAACCATTGCAGACATGGGGAGAATGTGCAAACTCTACCCAGTTACCCAAAGCTGGGAGTGAACACGAGTCACTGGCATTGTGAGGCCGCAGTGCCAAGCATTGCGTCACTGAGCCACCAATTCAATGGAAATGAAAGGATTTCTGTGTTTTTGTGTAAGTTTGTATTTAGAATAAGTTTGAGAGAACCTCTATGTTTTGTGTTAAAGCTGCAAACAATTTGCTTGTCATGAAGAAATTAGTTGATACCCAGCAGAATAATGTTCACTGTATCTGAACTGAAGCTATAAGTGTGAGTTCACAATGTCCTGATATTATTTATTCTGCCACCACAGTTCAAGAGTAAATATAGACAGGATACAGGGTAATGTGGAGTGGTTACTGGGAGAGGAGAGAGGACTCACTGTATTTCATCCAGTCAGTCAAGATGTTATTCTTGATTCCTAACACAGATTTGTTTAATATCAATGTGAGGTGGAAAGTTTCACAACAGCCCTTCTCCTATTGAGGCAGGTGTAGGGAATGCAGAGGTTTGGAATCGTTTTGTAAACCCTGTATTGCTGTGAGACTGATCATCTATCCAGATTAGATTTAATTACTGATTATTGATTTCAATAGATTGAAATGTTCAAGGCATTCAGCACGTTTACAAACAATAAAACACCTTGCATTGTTTTAATTAACTTCCAATGAATTGTGTGTATTTTTTACACCATGTGATTACAGTTGGATCTTTCATGCTAACAGTATTTGGAAAACATGATTTCAGTCTGTATTACGTCCTTGCAGTGCCCTCACACTAACGTAATTAAAGAAGAACCTGTAAATATGTGTCTGGACACATCTTGCAGTGCGATTGCCTCAGAATGGTGAAGAAATCAGCTTCCTGAGTTATGCTGAGGAATGTGTCGGCCTCATTTATTTTAATACTGTTAGTGAAGGAGACCTGAAGGGCAGAACGAAGTCTAGACATTCCTTTCTTGGCATCATGACTAATGTGGGTGATTCTGATGATGAATGCAGCCTCATCTATTTGTGCAAGTAGATAATAAATGAAATTAATATTATGAGAGGCTCCAAACTAAGTTGCTGATTGGGTTTCCCTGCCTGCAGTGTGAATTATAGAATTATAGAATCCTTACAGTGCAGATGGAGGCCATTTGGCCCATCAAGTCTGCACTGACCCCAGTCTCACCCAGGCTCTATTCCATAACCCCACATATTTACCCTGCTAATCCCCCTGACATTAGGGTCTATTCAGCGTGGCCAATCAACCTAACCCGTACATTTTTGGACTGTGGGAGGTAACCAGAGCTCCCAGAGGAACCCACGCTGACACAGGAAAAGCACAGATAGTCATCCAAGGCCCGAATTGAACCCGGGTCCCTGGCGCTTTGTGGCTGAACTGTGCCACTGTACCACCCATGTGCATTAGAATGAGCTGGTTATATGTGGACTTTAATGTTTCTAGAATATGAAATTATTTTGTCCACTTTTAATGAGATGTAAGGGTTATTTTGACTGGTGACCATTGCCCAGGATCAGTTATTCCTGTGTCACTGACTTGTTCTGTCGCCCAGGGTAGCCTTGCATCTCTGGCTGACCTCAGTGCTGGGAGGAGACAGGAGAATCAGAAGCAGGTGTGAGGGGTGTAGACCATGAAACAAAAACAGAAAATGCTGGAAAATCTCAGCAGGTCTGACAGCCTCTGTGGAGAGAGAATAGAGCTGACGTTTCGAGTCTGGATGACCCTTTGTCACAGCCACCTCTGTGGTGGGTGGAGAAGTAAGGGGGTGTGGGGTCTGCGTGTAGTATTGCAGCACTTACTCTTCCTGATCTTGTGACCAAGATCCCCATGGATTCATTGGCAATATCGGGGTGGGTCACTTCCTCTGGCCCCATCAGCCTGACCATGTAGATAGAGAACAGAGCTCAGTCCCCAGTGGGCAAAGTGTCACAAGGTTACAGTGAATCAGCACTTGTGACACAGGCAGAGATTTTGTAGCAGATCATCAATTTAACATTGAAAAGCTGAATTATTCCCAGACAAATGTCATCTCCAACAAAAGAGGATTTAACCATTGGCCCTTGACGTTCAATGATATTACAATTGCTGAATCCCCATTATTAACATCCTGGTGATCACCATTGACGTGAAACTGACTATATTATATACCTTGACTACTCAAGCAGGTCAGAGGCAAGGAATCCTGTGACAAGTAACTTACCTCCTGACTCCTCACAACATGTCCACTATCTACAAGGCACAAATCAGGGTGTGATAGAATACTCTCCAATTTTCTGGATAAGTGCAGCTCCAGCTCATAATAAGAATATAAGAACATAAGAAATAGGAGCAGGAGTAGGCCATCGAGCCCCTCGAGCCTGCCCCGCCATTCAGTAAGATCATGGCTGATCTGTCGTGGCTCAGTTCCACATTCCCGCCCTCTCCCCATAACCCTTAATCCCCTCGCTTATCAAAAACCCATCAACTCGCGTCTTAAATATATTTAGTGAGGCAGCCTCCACCACTTCAACGGGCAGAGAATTCCAGAGATTCACCACCCTTTGAGTGAAGAAGTTCCTCCTCAACTCCGTTCTAAACCGCCCCCCCCCCCTTTATCTTGAGGCTGTGCCCCCCAGTCCTACTGTCCTTTCTGAGCGAGAAGAGTCTCTCCACCTCCATCCTATCCATCCCATTCATCATCTTAAACGTCTCAATGAGATCTCCCCTCATTCTTCTAAACTCTAACGAGTACAAGCCTAGTTTATTCAACCTCTCCTCATTGCTCAACCCCCTCAACTGCGGTATCAGCCTAGTAAACCTCCTCTGCACTCCCTCCAAGGCCAAAATATCCTTGTGTAAGTGCGGCGACCAAAACTGCACACAGTACTCCAGCTGCGGCCTCACCAATGCCCTATACAGCCGCAGCAAGACCTCCCTACTTTTATATTCAATCCCCCTCGCTATGAAGGCCAGCATCCCATTAGCCTTCCTGACCACCTGCTGCACCTGCAGGCTGGGTTTTTACAACTCATGCACAAGGACCCCGAGGTCCCTCTGCACCGTCGCCTGCTGCAGTTTTTCGCCCTGTAAGTAATAGTCCTTCCTACCATTATTCCTACCAAAGTGGACCACCTCGCACTTGCCAACATTAAATTCCATTTGCCAGTTCCTGGCCCATTCGCCCAGCCTATCTAGATCCTTCTGCAGACTCTCCACACCCTCTGCACAATTTGCCGTTCCACCAATCTTGGCGTCATCAGCAAATTTCGACACCATACACTCGGTTCCCTCCTCCAGATCATCTATATAAATGGTTAATAGCTGAGGCCCCAGCACCGACCCCTGGGGCACTCCACTAGTCACCAACCGCCAATCCGAATAGCACCCATTAACCCCCACTCTCTGCCTCCTATTTGACAACCAATCCTCTATCCACGCTAACACCCCACCCCCAACTCCATGCCCCCTTACCTTCTGCAATAACCTCTTGTGAGGTACCTTGTCAAACGCCTTCTGAAAATCAAGAAAGACCACATCCACAGGCTCTCCTCTATCTACCGCCCTAGGCACATCCTCATAGAACTCCAATAAGTTTGTCAGACACGACTTCCCCTTAACGAAACCGTGCTGCGTCTGCTCTATCAAGCAATTCCCCTCAAGATGCCTCGCTATTTCCTCCTTGATGACGGATTCTAACATTTTACCTACAACAGACGTTAAACTAACCGGCCTATAATTCCCTGCCTTTTGCCTGCCACCCTTCTTAAACAACGGCGTAACATTAGCCGTTTTCCAATCTTCCGGCACTTCCCCAGAATCCAGCAACGTTTGGAAAATAACCACCAAGGCATCCACTATCACCTCCGCCATTTCTTTCAGAACCCTTGGATGCATTCCATCCGGTCCTGGGGACTTGTCCACAATTAGTCCCTCCAGTCTGTCGAGCACCACCTCTCTAGTAACAATAATGTCATCGAGACCCTCCAGTCCTACCACCTTTCCACCGCTAACACCCGGCAAATTATTCACGTCCTCCTCCGTGAAGACCGAAACAAAAAAGTTATTCAAGACCTCAGCCATTTCCCCATCCCCTACCACTAAGTCCCCCCTCTCATCCTCTAAGGGTCCAACGTTCACCCTAGCCAGCATCTTCCTTTTTATATATTTATAAAAACTCTTGCTATCCTTTTTTATATTAAGCGCTAGCCCAGCTTCATAGTTTCTCCTACCCTTCTTTATCAACTTCTTTGTCAATCTTTGTTGACATTTAAACCTCTCCCAATCCTCTTCTCGCCCACTACTCTTAGCTACTCTAAACGCCTCCTCTTTTAATTTAACACTTTCCTTCACCTCCTTCGTTATCCACGGCTTATTACCTCTCCTCCTACGGTCCTTTTTAACCATCGGAATAAATTTCTGCTGAGCACCAAGAAAGATCTCCTTAAAGATCCTCCACTGTTCCTCAGCAGACCTACCTTCCAACGCGTTCCCCCAGTCAACATTCGCCAATTCTTCTCTCATCCTACCGTACTCCCCTCTGTTCAAACAAAGGACACGCGTCCGGGCACCCACTTTCTCCTCCTCCATCTGCACCAGAAACTCCACCATACAATGATCACTCTCCCCAAGAGGATCCTTCACCACAAGGTCCCTAATTCTACCCGCCTCATTACATAGCATCAGATCCAAGATAGCTCGCTCCCTCGTCGGCTCCAACACACACTGTTCAAGGAAACTATCCCGGCAGCATTCCAAGAACTCCTCCTCGAGCCCCCCGCGTCCAACATGGGTCAACCAATCAATATGCAGATTGAAATCCCCCATAACTACGGCCGTCCCATTCCTGCACGCCGCACTTATTTGCGCGTTAACAGCCCGCCCCACCTCCTGATCATTATTTGGGGGCCTATAGACGACACCCACCAGCGTCTTCCTCCCTTTGCTGTTCCTAATCTCCACCCACAACGATTCCACTTTCTGCTCTTTGGTTCCTATATCATCCCTTGCTACTACCCTGATGCTATCCTTAATCAGCAGAGCTACGCCCCCCCCTTTTTCCTCCTGCCTATCCTTCCTAAACACTTGATATCCCTGGACATGCAGCTCCCAGTCCCTGTCACCTTGCAGCCACGTCTCTGTAATGGCCACCAGATCATATCCATTTGTGCTGATCTGCGCCACCAGCTCATCCACCAGCTCAACGCCATCCTGGACAAAACCACCCACTTGATTGCTACCCCTTCCATAAACACTCACTCCCTCCACCAGCAAGGCACAGTAACAGCCATTTGTATCATCTACAAAATGCATTTCAGGAACTCACCAAAGTTCCTCAGATAGCATCTTCTAAACACACAACCACTGTCATCTAGAAGGACAAAGGCAGCAGATATCAGGAAACACCACCATCTGGAAGTTCCTGTGCAAGTCACTCAACATCCTGACTTGGAAACAGATCACTGTTCCTTTTCTTTTGCTGGGTCAAAGTCCTGGAACTGCATCCCTAAGAGCACTGTGGGTGTACCTTTATGATGTGGAGATGCCGGCGTTGGACTAGGGTAAACACAGGAAGAAGTCTCACAATATCAGATTAACAGATTTATTTGATAGCAAAAGCCACTAGCTTTCAGAGCGCTGTCCCTTTGTCAGGTGAGTGGGAGTCCTATTCACAAACAGGGCCTACAAAGACACAAACTCAATTTACAAAATAATGGTTGGAATGCAAGTCTTTACAAGTCTTCAAGTCTTAAAGGTACAGACAATGTGGGTGAAGAGAGGGTTAAGTACAGGTTAAAGAGATGTGTATTGTCTGCAGACAGGACAGTAAGTGAGGTTTTGCAAGTCCAGGCAAGTTGTTACAGATGGGGGTTACAGATAGTGCGACATGAACCCAAGATCCCGGTTGAGGCTGTCCTCGTGTTTGCGGAACTTGGCTATCAGTCTCTGCTTAGCGACTCTGCGCTGTCGTGTGTCGTGAAGGCCACCTTGGAGAATGCTTACCTGAAGATCAGAGGCTGAATGCCCGTGATCAGCTTCCACCCTAAACACGTTAAAGAAGCCATCCCCTACGGACAAGCCCTCCGTATACACAGGATCTCTCAGATGAGGAGGATCACAACAGACACCTCCAGACCCTCATAAGAACAGGATATGGCGCTCGATTCAACGATTGACAGTTCCAAGCGCGACAGTGAAAAACCGCACCGACTTCCTCAGGAGACAAACATGGGACACAGTGGACAGAGTACCCTTCGTCATCCAGTATTTCCCCAGAGCGGTGAAGCTACGACATCTTCTCTGGACTCTTCAAGTTGATAAAGATGAACATCTCGCCAGGGCCATCCCCACACCCCTGCTTCTTGCCTTCAAACAACTGCACAACCTCAAACAGACCATTGTCTGCAGCAAACTACCCAGCCTTCAGGAGAACAGTGACCACGACACCACACAACCCTGCCACAGCAACCTCTGTAAGACATGCCGGATCATCGACACGGATACCATCATCTCACATGAGAACACCATCCACCAGGTACACGGTAAATACTCTTGCAACTCGGCCAATGTTGTCTACCTGATATGCTGCAGGAAAGGATGTCCCGAAGCATGGTACATTGGGGAGACCGTGCAGCCGCTACAACAACGGATGAATGAACATCGCTCGACAATCACCAGGCAAGACTGTTCCCTTCCTGTTGGTGAACACTTCAGCGGTCACGGGCATTCAGCCTCTGATCTTCAGGTAAGCATTCTCCAAGGCGGCCTTCACGACACACGACAGCGCAGAGTCGCTGAGCAGAGACTGATAGCCAAGTTCCACACACATGAGGACGATCTCAACAGGGATCTTGGGTTCATGTCACACTATCTGTAACCCCCATGACTTGCCTGTCGTGTCTGGAGACAGTACATACCTCTTTAATCTGTGCTTAACGCTCTCTCACATTGTCTGTACCTTTAAGACTTGATTACCTGTAAAGACATGCATTTCAATCATTATTTTGTAAATTGAGTTTGTGTCTTTACATGCCCTGTTTGTGAACTAAACTCCCACTCACCTGATGAAGAGGCAGTGCTCTGAAGGCTAGTGGCTTTTGCTACCAAATGAACCTGTTGGACTTTAACCTGGTGTTCTTACTGGGTGTACCTATATGTCAGAGAATGCAGTGGTTCAAGAAGGCAGCTCAACACCACTACAGCAAATTGAACATATTTCCTTCAAATTAGAGGTTGAAATTGCTCTGGCTTTCAATCATTCTCACGCTAATACTGGGTGATAGTCCATAAGAAAGATATGTGGTGGAGTGGGACTTAAAGTTAGTCTTAGTAATAGCCATCATGATTATTTTAAAAGCACATATTGTTCTTCAGGGAAGTAACTCTGCCATCCTTACCCACAAACTGAAGGAAGATCTCCCAGTCTGTCTGTACCACTCTTTAACAAACCTCTTTTCAAATTACTATGCAATTATCTTTCGAATGTGTGGACTTTATCCCAGCATCAGATTGCTGCACAGTATCTTTTTGTTGAAAAAATTGTTTTTTGAACTTCTTTTAATTCTGTGATCATTGTCAAGATGTGGAGATGCTGGCGTTGGACTGTAGTAAAGACAGTAAGAAGTCTCACAACACCAGGTTAGAGTCCAACCAGTTGATTTGATAGTGATCCCACAAGCTTTCGGAAACGGTGTTCCTTCATCAGGTTCATTCCATACACCTGACGAAGGAACACCGTTTCCGAAAGCTTGTGGGTTTACTATCAAATAAATTGGTTGGACTTTAACCTGGTGTTGTGAGACTACTTATCATTGTCAATATAGTCTTACTAGCCAGTGGAAACCATGGAAACTTGGAGACCTTGATCAGGTTTTCTCTTTAACTTTTATAATTCCAGTGAAAAAGAAACTTCTCAAATCTCACAGGTGACACATCATCCACATCAACACAGTCCATTGAGTGTTTGCTGCATCTTTCCAACATTCATTTCTTATTCTTAGTCGCAATGCCCAGACTTTGCAGATTCCATCTGGGAAATAGCCATTTGCTAGTTCAGTTTGTTGTGAGATTAAGCTAATACTAATCATTCTTTGATGTTGGCGTGTTAAGCAAATTATTCATGTAATCTAGAATTCACTGCAGCCCTTTGGGAGTTTGTGTTTTGCACAAGATAAAATTTCTGGAGTAACATAGTAACTTTATAGTAACTTTGACCATAATTCAGTCAAATAGCAAATTTTTTATTTAGATTGTTTCGTTTGATGTGATGTTGTAGTCATGTTGAATGTAATTAAAATTCAGTTACGGCTGTAGTTGTTTATGTAACATTTTGAATATTGGTGAATGTTGCCAGGGGCCCAGGACCAGTAATATCAGTCCCTCCCAGCAGCTGCCTCTGGGCCTGCGTTGTCATCAAGAGCTCAGCTTCCACCTCCGTGAGCCTTGAAATTCCTGTTGCTGTGAGGCAGCAGTGCTAGTCACTGCCGCCGTGCTGCTCCAAAGACACCCTTTCCGGACACAGTCAGGAAATTCCTGACGGGGAGTTGAGCCCTGATCTGCCACGTGACAGATGCGGTACTGACCATTATAACAACCTGTCCTGTCACTCTTTCCTTAAGTTTCCCTAACTTCTTTAGATAACCACAGGTGGTAGATCATCCCTTTAGAATTTTTCTTTATGGTAGGATGCACTTATTCTGAAATATCCTTTTAAATGTCTGCCATTGTTTCTCTGTTGACCTACCCACTAGGCTTTTATCTCAGCTTTTATGCCCAGATAATTAATGTAAAGTTCTAGCCTCAGACCCACTTTTCTCCTTTCCAAACTCAACGTAAAGTTCAATTCTATTGTAGCTGCTGCCTTTAATCTGAGGTCATTAATTAATGCTGCAACATTACATAATAGCAAATCTAATATGATTGACCTCTGGTTAGTTCCAGAATGTATTCTTCTAAGAAACCATCTCAAAAGCATTCTATGAATTCTTCATCCAAGTTATTACTGCCAATCTGATTTTTCCCGTTAAAATATAGATTCAAGTTACCCATTATTTTTGCCATTCCTTTATCACAAGCACACAATATTTATTCTCATAACTTTGTCCTACATTGTGGTTACTGTTAGGAGACTGGTAGACCATTCCCACTGGTGACCTCTTTCCCCGAATGTCCCTCATCTCCACACAAACCAATTCTATATGCTGATCTCGTGAACTAAGGTCAAATCTAGATATTGCTAAAATATCATCCTTGACTAAGAGAGCTACCCCTCCACCATTTCCTAGTCACAACCGCTCGATACTCAGAGCTCAATCCTTGTCATCCTGCAGCCACTTCATCGTAATGGCTATGAGGTCATATTGATTTACTTTGGGGCAGCATAGTGGTTAGCACTGCTGCCCCACAGCAACAGAGACCCAGGTTCAATTCAAGCCTTGTGTGTGTGTGGAGCTTGCATGTTCTCCCTGTGTCTGGGTGGGTTTCCTCCGGGTGCTCTGGTTGCCTCTCACAATCCAAAGATGTGTGGGTTTGGTTGGTTGGCCATGCTAAATTTCCCCTGAGTGTCAGGGGATTAGCGGGGTAAATACGTGGGGTTACAGCGATAGGGCCCCAGTGGGAATGTTGTCAGTGTGGGTTCGATGGGCCAAATGGCCTTCTTCTGCACTGAAGGGATTCTGTGATTCTATACTTCAACGTGCATTATCAGTTCATGACATTGTTATGAATGCGACGTTAATTGAGATACAGAACCTTTAGTTTTGACATTTGGCTATCTTTACAACATCTCGTCTTGACTGTGCATTCTTAGGTTTTTCTCTCTCTCCCTTGCTGCCATTCTCTGATCCTCATTTCTCATGTTACTATTTTATTCTCCTGCTTTAACTGTACCCCATGAGGTGCAACTTCAATCCACGCTTGATCCCTCACTTCATTATTAATTTTAAAACACTCTGGACTTCCCTAGTTTTACAGTTCACTGGAACACTGGTCCCTGCACTGTTCAAGTATAAACTGTTCCAACAGTGCAGCCCGACTATTTCCAGTACTGGTGCCAACGCCCACAAACCAAAACCCACTTCTCTCACACTTTGAGCCATGTATTCACCTCTCCAATCTTATTTGTCCTAAGTCAATTTGTATTTTACATTTCCAATGTAATTATGGAATTATAATACAGCATTAATTAAATCAAAATGCATAAAAATTATACATCCGTACAATCAAACCTCATAAGTGTCATTCTCTGTCTTGTCTCTACACTAAACTAATCTCAAGCACATCATCCAAAAGTATACTCATCTTACCCAAAAGACTTTCAATGGGAGATGAGCTCCATGAAAATGTGTATCTTCTTCCTGCTTTTGGTTATTATCTTCAGCTAGGGTATGGCCAGCTAATATTGTCTCCTGAGCTAGGATTTTTTTAACCCCTAGAGAAGGATCAAGATCGCTGCTTCCACTCTCCTTCAAATGAATATGGCAGGGGCGATGGGTACCTGAGTGGGCAGTTAGAGGAGATGGAACTTGGGCTATAGAAACAAAAGAAGAAAAAGTGAAAGTAAAACAAAAGGCACAGGAATAAAAGGCAAGAAACAAACCCTGACTCGATTGTCCCTAGAGGTGGCTATTAGGAAAAGTGGGAGCGAATTACAATTAAGAGCTCTGTATCTTAATGTGTTTAACATATTAAAAAAAATGAAGGAACTGACAGCACAAAGAGATTTCAATGGGTATGATCTGATAGCCAATACTGAGACATGATTGTAGGGAGAGCGAAGTTAAGAAATCAATATTCAGGGTGATTTGACTTTTAGGAAGGACAGACAGGAAGGGAAAGTCGGTGGAGTAGCTCTGTGAATAAGAGAGGTAAAAAGTACCATCCTGAGGGACAATCTGAGCTCAGAGAATTTGGGTTGGATTTAGGTGGAAGGAAGAGAGTGATAGGAGTATTTTAAAGGCCCCCCAAAAGTAGTCACGCTGTAAGAAAAGAGTTTAAATCAAGAAATAACACTTATATGTAAAAGAAGATTGATTTATCACAGTCAAATTTAATTTTCATATAGATTGGGCTGATCAAATTGGAAATCACAGCCAATGAATTTATTGTGTATTCGGGATGGCCTCTTGGAGTAATATGGAGCCAGCTGGGGATCAGCCTATTTTAGATCTGGTAGTGTGTTATGAGGTAAGTTTAATAAATGATCACCATGTTAAGGGTCCCCTAGAATGTAATGATCGCAGCATGATAGAATTTAGCATTCAACTAGAGTGTAAGAAAACTGGGACTCGGATATCAGTGTTAAATTTAAAGAAGGGGAATTGTGAAAGTATGAAGATTGAATTGGCCAAGGTGGACCTAGATTCAGAAAAAGCTGGAGTAACTCAGCACATCTGACAACATCTGTGGAGAGAGAATAGAGTAAGAAGTCTCACAACACCAGGTTAAAGTCCAACAGGTTTATTTGATAGCAAAAGCCACTCAGCAAAAGCCACTTGGGTAGCAAAAACCACAGTTGTGAGACTTCTTACTATGTTTACCCCAGTCCAACACCATCATCTCCACATCCAGAGAGAATAGAGCCAACCTTTCGAATCTGGATGACACGAAGGATCACACTCAGCCCACTTCACACCCATGGTGCTCCTGTACCTTTATTGCTCTGTAACTCACGGTTGTGCTGTGTGTCACTGCATTGAACTCCATTTGGAGGCCCACGTGCACCTTCATCAGCTCTCTCCTTTCCCTCCTCAAAAAACACAAGCAAATTAGTTAAGTATAAGTTTCCTTCCACAAATCCTTGCTGATTTCCTTTAATTAACCTGCATTTTATGAAGTGACTATGGATTCTGTCCTGAATTGTCATTTTTAAAAGATTCTCGACAATTGAAGTTAAACTGACTTTGACCTTCCTCTCATCAGAAAGAAAACCCATGAAATACTACTCTGTTTCTTGTCACCCAGCCAAAGCCATGTCCATGTTGCTGCCACCCTTTTCCTTCCTATATATCTTCACTCGCAATCTGCTGTGAGACTTTTTTATCAAATGCCATTCAGAAGTCCATGTACACCACATCAATAGCATTTCCCTCATCAACCTTCACTGTTACTTCAAGAAACACTTGTAAGTTAACACAATTTAACAAATTAAACAAATTTAGTTTAATAAATCTGCGCTGACTTTAATTAATCCATACTTGCCCAAGTGCCTGTTAATTTAGTTTCTGTGTCTTATCATTTTTAGAAGGGTCTGTACATCAAGGTTAAACTAACCAGCTGGCGGTTGCTGTGTTTACTCTTTGTCACGATTGGTCCCCAGATGAGGTTTCCCAAATATGTTAACCAGGACAAAATCCCTCAATTTGTTAGCATCAGGCTTGGATTCTCCCAAATTGTTGTGTTCCAGGTGAGGTGGGGAACTGGCTCCCTTTCCCTGCTCACAGAAAGATTAATCTAAAACAGACCCTTACCTGTCACAGCTTTACCCAATTCCAATATTTACACTTTAAAAAGAGCCGATTTAACTGAGCTTTCTTGTATTATAGAGTTAATTAACTGCTAAAGGTGAAAGAAAAAAACATGCACATACATTCATACAGATTGGAAATGAGAATTGACTCCAAAGTAACTAAGTAAAATAAAAGGTATATGAAACAGTCCATAACACACAATGAGTAGATGATGAGTTTTATGGTCATTATGAGTCAAGATTCCATATCTATTAGCGGTCAAACCAACCAACAAGATTTTTAAGATTCCAGTGTTCTACAGTTTGGTGGAGAAACTTCCTAGTTTTCTTTTCAGCTGTGATCTTTGCTGCTACAAAAACAGAAAATGCTGGAAAACCTCAGCAGGTCTGACAGCACCTGTGGAGAGAGTAGAGCTAAGCTTTTGAGTCAGGATGACATAAGAACATAATAAGAACATAAGAAATAGGAGCAGGAGTAGGCCATCCAGCCCTTCAAGCCTGCCCCGCCATTCAGTAAGATCATGGCTGATCTGTCGTGGCTCAGTTCCACATTCCCGCCCTCTCCCCATAACCCTTAATCCCCTCGCTTATCAAAAACCCATCAACCCGCGTCTTAAAAATATTTAGCGAGACAGCCTCCACCACTTCAACGGGCAGAGAATTCCAGAGATTCACCACCCTTTGAGTGAAGAAGTTCCTCCTCAACTCTGTTCTAAACCGCCCCCCCTTTATCTTGAGGCTGTGCCCCCTAGTCCTACTGTCCTTTCTGAGCGGGAAGAGTCTCTCCACCTCTATCCTATCCATCCCCTTCATCATCTTATACGTCTCAATGAGATCTCCCCTCATTCTTCTAAACTGTAACGAGCACAAGCCTAGTTTATTCAGCCTCTCCTCATAGCTCAACCCCCTCAACTCCGGTATCAGCCTAGTAAACCTCCTCTGCACTCCATCCAAGGCCAAAATATCCTTACGTAAGTGCAGCGACCAAAACTACACAGAGTACTCCAGCTGCAGCCTCACCAATGCCCTATACAGCTGCAGCAAGACCTCCCTACTTCTATATTCAACCCCCCTCGCTATGAAGGCCAGCATCCCATTAGCCTTCCTGACCACCTGCTGCACCTGCAGGCTGGGTTTTTACGACTCATGCACAAGGACCCCGAGGTCCCTCTGCCCCATCGCCTGCTGCAGTTTTTCACCACATAAGTAATAGTCCTTCCTACCATTATCCCTACCAAAGTGGACCACCTCACACTTGCCAACATTAAATTCCATTTGCCAGTTCCTGGCCCATTCGCCCAACCTATCTAGATCCTTCTGCAGACTCTCCACACCCTCCGCGCAATTTGCCATTCCACCAATCTTGGTGTCATCAGCAAATTTCGACACCATACACTCGGTTCCCTCCTCCAGATCATCTATATAAATGGTAAATAGCTGAGGCCCCAGCACCGACCCTTGGGGCACTCCACTAGTCACCATCCGCCAATCCGAATAGCACCCATTAACCCCCACTCTCTGCCTCCTATTTGACAACCAATCCTCTATCCACGCTAACACCCTACCCCCAACTCCATGCCCCCTTACCTTCTGCAATAACCTCTTGTGAGGTACCTTGTCAAACGCCTTCTGAAAATCAAGAAAGACCATATCCACCGGCTCTCCTCTATCCCTTGGTCAGAGCTTCCATCTTTGCTGATGTGGCTTTCATCAACAATCAGAGTAAGAGATATAACTTAAAACTTCTGTAGGAGTCCACACACACATGCGCATATATATGTGCATGCATGTGCATCCCAAGCACACATGCATGCCTCACACATGCACATCCTATGCAAACCATACGTACCCCACACACACTCTGTGCCCATGTGCCCTGTGCACACTGCATCTCACATCTGACACACCACATAATTCATAACTCTCTGGTCTTCTGGCACTACCATTGAGTCTACAGAAGATGAAAAGGTTATGGCCAGTGCCTTTGCAATCTCCACCCTCACTTTCCTCAGTATTCTTGGATGCATCTTATCTCATTCCTGTCTTATCAACTCTCAATATAGACTGCTTATCCATGCATTGACCCTCTTTGTCTTTCTAGTATCCATGCATGTGACACAGGGAGTAAACACAGTAAGAAGTCTCACAACACCAGGTTGTGTTGCCATGGAAACCAAGATAGAATACATATTCTCATTGAAAGGGCTACAGATCACAAACCCACTCAGGTCAACCTATAACACCGACTACACTAAGAGACTTTGCCATCACACCTCTCTCACACTCCTCAACCATCTCATATACCAGCAAACACCGCATCCTGAAAACCAAGATAGAACAAAGAACAAAAACAGCCTGGGAAACAGGCCCTTCGGCACAACGAGCCCGCGCCGCCATCTCAACACCACCAGTCCCCCTCTCTACCCATGACCCCTGTCTAATGTTTTATGGCCATCCAGATTGAGGGAAACTGATTTAGGGGCAATTTATTCCTGCCAATCAGCCTAACAGCACATCTTTGGGGTGTGGGAGGAAACCGGAGCACCCGGAGAAAACCCACGCAAGCACGGGGAGAATGCGCAAACTCCCACAGACACCGGCCCAAATCCATGTGTCTGCACAGCAAACAGCGATAGTCACTGAGCTGTCGTCTTGCCCAGTATCTTGTCCAGTTTAGGCACACACTAACGACATGAAGCACTAGGCCAATCTCAAACAACCAAGAGCAGCCCCAGTACGACCCATCGCGTGTATGCCCCTCATTGGACACGAGGTGGACCGACTTAAAACCTGTGAATGAAAGAGAAAAAAAACATTATTTTCATACTATACCCATTTACCTTACCAGGGACGCCCCAATGCTAATGACCCTTATTTAAAAGGTTCTCCTATATCCACCCATCTCCAACTCAGTCATGTGCCTGTCTAAGTTACTCTTAAAGGACTCTAGTGTGTTTGCCTCCACCACCTTACTTGGCAGAGCATTCCATACCCCCACTACCCTCTGTGTGAAAAACCTCCCTCTAATATCTGTGTTGTACCGCTCCCCCCTCACCTTAAGTCCGTGGCCCCTTGTCCGACGTGTCTCTATTATAGGAAATAGCTTACCTCTGTTTATTCTATCTATACCCTTCATAATCTTATATACCTCTATTAGATCCCCCCTCAGTCGGCGTCTTTCAAGGGAAAAGAGCCCCAATTTCTTCAATCTTTCCTCATATTCCAGTCCTTCCATACCAGGCAACATCCTGGTAAACCTCCTCTGCACTCTCTCCAGAGTCTCCACGTCCTCCCGGTAGTAAGGCGACTAGAACTGTACGCAGTACTCCAAATGCAGCCTAACCAACATTCTGTACAACTGCAACATTAGACTCCAGCTCTTATATTCTATACCCCTTCCTATAAAGGCTAACATACCACAGGCTTTCTTCACCACACTCTCCACTTGCACTGCCACCTTCAAAGACTTGTGCACTTGCACCCCCAGGTCTCGCTGCCAGCATCTCTACATCACACAGGGAGTAATCCAGAGATTATTGTTCTCCAGGTCTGACTTTATACCTTCCTTCCTAGCTTTTGAAAATCCTACCTTAGAACATTAATGCCTGCTGTTTGTATGTGTACTACATGACACGATATAACAGGAAGAGTTATCACCAGCAGGAGATGGGCTATACACACTCGCTGGTCTAACCTGCTGAAGTTACACCTTCAGTGAACCATACGGAGAACGGCACTGCAGTTTTGGAAAGCTCTCAGTCTGCTGAAGGAACTGAGAGCTTTCCGGTGCGTTAGTTTATTTCACTTTGACCAGCTGGCTGGGCTGTTGGAGGTTGTTTCTCGAGTGGAATAGTGCATACCCGCAGAGGAGAAGGGACACTTCCAGAACTGACAGCTCATTTCTTTATCTGGTGAATAGTATTGGTTGGTGGATGGGAGAGAGGGACAAATGATTTCTGTCTGTGCAGTTAAACAATATGAAATCTGACACGATATGTAATTAGTAGTAATATGCACAGCTGGGCAGACACAAAATGAGCACAAGGGATTGATAATTCAATATTGAACTTCAGTCACTGGTACAAAATTACAATTATCTGTCACTGGAGGTAACACGGACATTATCATAGGATTTGTAAATTCAAACTTAATTTGCAGACACATTAAGAGAACAGTTTGAAGCTGAAAATTATCATGTTCTTTTCCCTAGAACCTGAGATGTTTTAAAAAAGCAATATCATTGCTGAAGTTACTCACTTCACCAGGCTGCTGAGAAATGATTGCAGTTAAATTCTCAAAGGTATAAAAGGAATTGGAAAGTTTTGTCAGACAGGCTCACCTGGGAAACTTGTACCTGGCTTGGACAGACCAAAATGAAGAAGATTTATTCTGGGAAGGCACCAAACAGCGCAGGTTGAGCAACTTTATTTGTAATGTGTATAGAGTTATTAAAAGTTCATCTACCCAATCCTTCAAATACAACCTGCCTGAATGGCAGAATTTGCAGATTTCACATCAGAGTGATCAGCCATCTCAGAACCCTGAGAAGCCGAGTGGGAGAAAGTCCTTCTTGATCTGACAGGCTGCGTAAGTAAAAGAAGATGTGGGCTAAAATTTTCCATTCCCTTCTACTATGGGACCAACAAACCTTTGGCTGAACAGAGTGAAACCAGTTCTCCAACAGATGTTTCTGAGAATTAGATTTTGGAGATCGTGGAAACTGAAATAATGTCTCGGATAGCAGATGGAGCAGGATAGCTTGAGTCAACGTGTGGGTGGCAGGCAGGGTAAGGATTTGCAGCGTTTGTGAAGACAGCTGCCAGGATAATGTCCATCAAAGACCGGATGATGGTGTAGAGGAAAAACATTTTTAATAGACAATGAATCAGAAAGAAGGAAAAGGAGAAACACAGAAGGGAACATAAAGCGAATGTCGTATAAAGTGCTGCAGTGGAGAGTAGGTGAAGGTAAAGTCACCATATTCCCAGATGACCATACAGCACTGACTGGTGGTGAGGATCACCTTACCTCAGGCAAGGTTGTGAAGGCAGAGCCTTCATGAATAATCTCAGCTGATACAAGAATTGAACCTGCGCTGTTAGCATCACTCTGCTTCACTAACCAGTCATCCAGCCAATTGAGCTAAACAGACAGGAGATGGCTCAATGGTGGAAAGTATCCACCTGAAGAAATAGGAAGGAGAATAAGAGAATTTTAATAAATTAAATAATTTCACGTGGTCAACGGCAGAGTCAGTAACGCTGAGCATTTCAGGATCAATAAAATTCAGTGAAAAATCATCTTTGTGCTGGGAAATTGGAGATCAGTGCTGAGGTCTCAACCATTCTCAATACATATTCATGATTTGGATGAAGGGAGCCGCTGTATTGTGGCCATGTATGCTGAGGATACAAAGCTGGGTAAGATATCAGGTTCTAGGGAGGATATCGGGATCTGCAGAGGATAGAAATAAGTTCATGCTGCAGGACAGATGGATCTGGACGTGTTTGTAGGTGGTAACAGGAGGTTAGCAAGCAGTAAGTAATTAGGGAGGCAAATGGAATGTTTATTGCAAAGTGGATGGAATATAAAGTAGGGAAAAGGGCATCTCGGCCACACTTGCTGCATTGTGTCCAGTTTTGGTCTTCTTGCTTAAGAAAGGATATTCTTGCATGGGAATTATTTCAAGCAGATTCACCCAGCGGATTCCTGTGATGATTCCTTGTCTAATGATTGAGCAGATTGGGCTTATACTCATCGGAGTTTAAAAAAATGAGAGGTGATCTTATCAAAACACCAAATTCTGAGGGGGCTTGATAGGATATTTGCTCTTGTGGTGATATCTAGAACAGGGCATGATTTACAAGTAAGATTATTGAAATCAGATTGTTAAGGTATTTATTTGAGGTGTGCACCATTTTATTGTGGCTTGATCCCCGTCATTTAATGCTTCCCACACCCCATAACAAGCTATGGGGTGCAGTACAACAATACTAACATCTCCATGTCAAAGAACAAAGAACAAAGATTGAACAAAGAAAATTACAGCACAGGAACAGGCCCTTCGGCCCTCCAAGTCTGTACCAACCATGCTGCCTGAGTGAACTAAAACCCCCTACCCTTGCGGGGATCATATCCCTCTATCCCATCCTATTCATGTATTTATCAAGACGTCCTTTGAAAGTCACTACCGTATCCGCTTCCACTGCCTCCCCCGGCAACGAGTTCCAGGCACCCACCATCCTGTTTAAAAAAAGCTTGCCTCGTACACTCTCAAACTACAACAGACACAGACACACACACAGAGACACACACACAATTGCAACATTCCAGAAGCAGCCAGCATAGATATATATATATATATATATGTCAATATAGAACATTTCCAGGTATGTCCTATCCACAATAAGCAGGAGAAATCCAATCCAGCCACTTACCAGTCTAACAGACTACCCTCAATCAGCAAAGAAATAGAGAGTGTTGACAACAGTGCTATTAAATGATACTTACTCAGCAATAACTTGCTCATTGACACTCTGTTTGGCTTCCACCAGAATCATTTAGCTCCTGACCTCATCATAGCTGTGGTTCAATTGTGGAAGAAAGAGGTGAGGTGAGAGTACCAGACAGATCAGGGCAAAAACAGAGCAGAGAGCAAGGGAAGTGCAGATTAAACTGCATTTATTTCAGTGCAAGAGACCTGATAGGCAAGGCGGATAAACTCAGGGCACAGATGGGTACATGGGACTGGGATATTACAGCAATTACTGAAACATGGCTAAGGGAGGGACAGGACTGGTTCCAGAGTACAGACGCCAAAGGAAAGATAGAACAGGAGGTAAGAGAGGAGGAGGAGTTGCGCTTTTGATTAGGGAAAACATGATTTAAAAAAAAGAGTAGCTTAGGGGTTTAAAAAAAAAGGGTGGCATGGACAAGTTGGGCCGAAGGGTCTGTTTCTGTACTGTAAACCTCTATAACTCACTGAGAGTGACTGCCCTTGGCATCACAGAATTCTTATAATGCAGAAAGAGATCATTTGGCACATCCTCTCTGCACCAGCTCTGCATTTCAGTAACTCACCTAATTCCGTTCTCCTGCCTTCTCCTGTGAAAGGATCAAGGACAAGGATAAGCGCAGATTTAAAGTAGTAAATTTCATTTCTCTGCCTTCTTCCTGTAACCCTACACAGTTTTCCTATTCAGATAAGAGTCCAATTCCATTTTGAATGCTTCAGTTGAATATGCCACCAGCAAACTCTTAGGCAATATATTCCGGACCTTAATCACTCGTTATATGGAAATATTTTTCCTCAAGTCACTTTGTACGCCTTTAAATCTATGCCCTTTCATTCTTAATGCGTTGGACAGAAGGAACTCTGTCCGAACCCTCAAGATTTTGACCATCTCTACCAAGTCTCCTTTCAGTCTCTTTTTCCAAAGTTCTAATTTCAATTTAACTGCCTAACTGAAGTTCCTCACGCTGGAACCATTCATTTGACTCCGCACCCTCTCCAATGCCTCCAATCCTCCCGGAGCTGGATGCAACCGTTCAGCTGAGTACTTATGTACCCTGGAAAGCAGTTGACAGACTCTGGTAAAAGTGGAGTCAGTGGGAATCGGGAAAACTCTCCACAGGAATCTAATCCAGAACGAAGGAGGATGGTTGTGGTGATGGGGATGGGAATTTTAATCTAAATGTTGATTGGTCAAACCAGATTGGTCAAGGCAGCCTTGAAGAGGAGTTCAAGAATGTATCCGTGATAGTTCCCTTGAACAGTATATAATGGAACTTATGAGGGAGCAAGCTATCCTAGATCTGATCCTGTAAAGAGACAGAAATAGTTAATGGTCTTACAGTTAGGGATCCTCTCAGAAATAGCAGTCACAGTATGGTTGAATCTAAAATACAGATGGACCGTGAGAATCCAATCCCAGTGTCTTGTGCTTAAACAAAGGAGACTACAATGGAATGAGGGAGAAGTTGGCTAAGGTAGACTGGGAGCAAAAACTTTATGGTGGGACAATTGAGGAACAGTGGAGGGGTTTCAAAGCAATTTTCCACAGCGCTCAGCAAAAGTATATCCCAGTGATAAGGAAGGACTGCAGAGAAAGAGATAATCAGCCATGGATATCGAAGGAAATAAAGGAGGGATCAAATTTTTAAAAATGCATACAAAGTGGCAAAGCTTAGTGGGAAACCTTTAAAGGTCAACTGAAAGCCACGAGAAAAGCTATAAAGAAAAGTGAGATAGATTATGAGAGTAAACTAACCCAGAATATAAAAACAGGTAGCAAAAGTTACTACAAATTTTTAAAACGAGAAACAATGGCTAAAGTAAACATTGGTCCTCGAGCGGATGAGAAGGGAAATGTAATAACTGGAAATGAGGAAATGGCCAGGGCATCGCAAAGATATTTTGTGTCGGTCTTCACAGTGGAAAACACAAAAAACATGCCAAAAATTGATGACAGGAAGGCTATGGCAGGTGAGAACCTAGAATCTATCATTATCACTAAAGAGGTAGTGTTAGGCAAGTTAATGGGTCTAAAGGTAGACAAGTCTCCTGGTCCTGATGGAATGCATCCCAGGGTATTAAAAGAAATGGCGGGAGAAATAGCAAATGCACTAGTGGCAATTTACCAGAATTCACTGGACTCTGGAGTGGTTCCCATAGATTGGAAAACAGCTAATGTGACGCCACTGTTTAAAAAAGGAGATAGTCAAAAAGTGGGTAACTATAGGCCAGTTAGCTTAACTTCTGTGGTAGGGAAAATGCTTGAATCTATCAACAAGGAAGAAATAGCGAGACATCTGGATACAAATTGCCCCACTGGTAAGACACAGCATGGGTTCATGGAAGGCAGGTCATGTTTGATTAATTTGGTGGAATTCTTTGAGAACATTACATGTGCAGTGGACAATGGGGAACCTGTAGATGTGGTGTATCTGGAATTCCAGAAGGCATTTGACAAGTTGCCGCACCAAAGACTGCTACATAAGATAAAGGTGCACGGTGTTACAGATAATATATTAGCATGGATAGAGGATTGGTTAACTAACAGAAAGCAAAGAGTAGGGGTAAATGGGTGTTTTTCCGGTTGGCGATCAGTAACTAGGGGTGTGCCTCAGGGATCAGTGTTGGAAACACAAGTTACGTCGATGATTTGGAGTTGGGGACCAAGTGTAGTGTGTCAAAATTCACAGATGACGCTAAGGTAGAGTAAAGTATGCAGAAGACACTGGAAGTCTGTAAAGGGACATAAATAGTTTTAGTGAGTGGGTGAGGGTCTGTCAGATGGAGTACAATGTTGGTAAATGTGAGGTCATCCATTTTGGTAGGAATAACAGCAAAATGGACTATTATTTAAATGGTAAAAAATTGCAGCATGCTGCTGTGCAGAGGGACCTGGGTGTCTTTCTGCATGAATCACAAAAGGTTTGTTTGCAGGTGCAGCAGGTAATTAAGAAGGCAAATGGAATTTTGCCCTTCATTGAGAGAGGGTTGGAGTTTAAAAACAGCGCGGTTAAGTTTGCAGCTGTATGAGGTACTGATGAGGCCACATCTGGAGTACTGTGTACAGTTTTGGTCTCCTTACTTGAGAAAGGATTCACTGGCACTGGAGGGGGTGCAGAGGAGATTCACTTGTTTGATTCCGAAGTTGCGAGGCTTAATCATACAGTCAAAGAGGTTTATAGCATGGAAACAGGCCCTTCGATCCAACTTATCCATTCTCCTTTTTTTTAAACCCTAAGCTAGTCCCAATTGCCTGCATTCAGCCCATACCCATCTATACCCATCTTAACCCATGTAACTATCGAAGTGCTTTTTAAAAGACAAAAGTTTTACCCGCATCTACTACTCCCTCACCACCCTGTGTGTGAAACAGTTGCCCCTCTAGGCACTTTTATGTCTCTCCCTCCTCACCTTATACCTATGCGCTCCCCTATCTTTGGAAAAAGATACTGACTATCTAGCTGATCTGTGCCCCTCGTTATTTTATAGACCTCTATAAGATCACCCCTCAGCCCCCTACACTCCAAAAACAAAAGTCCCAGTCTATTCAGCCTCTCTGTATGACTTAAACCATCAAGTCCCGGTAGCATCTTAGTAGATCTTTTCTACACTCATTCTAGTTTAACAATATCCTTTCTATAATAGGATGACTAGAACTATACACAATATTCCAAGTGTGGCCTTACCAATGTCTTGTACAACTTCAACAAGACGTCCCAACTCCTGTACTCAGTGTTTTGATCAATGAAACCAAGCATGCCGAATGCCTTCTTCACCACTCTGTCCACCTGTGACTCCACTTTCAAAGAGCTATGAACCTGTACCCCTAGATTTCTTTTGTTCTATAACTCTCCCCAACACCCTACCATTAACTGAGTAAGTCCTGCCCTGGTTCAGTCTACCAAAATGCATCACCTCGCATTTATCTAAATTAAACTCCATCTTCCATTCATCAGCCCACTGGCCCAATCGATCAAGATCCTGTTGCAATCGAGATAACTTTCTTCACTGTCCACTATGCCACCAATCTTGGTGTCATCTACAAACTTACTAACCATGCCTCCTATATTTTCATCCAAATCATTAATATAAATGACAAATATCAGTGGACCCAGCACTGATCCCTGAGGCACATCGCTGGTCACAGGCCTCTGGTTTGAAAAACAACTCTCTACAACCAGCCTCTTCTGTCATCAAGCCAATTTTGTATCCATTTAGCCTGGATCCCACGAGATTTAACCTTCTGCAACAATATACCATGCGGTTCCTTGTCAGAGATTTTGCTAAGATCCATGTAGACAACATCAACTGCACTGCTCTCATCTACCTTCTTAGTTACCTCTTCAAAATACTCAATCAACTTTGTGAGACGTGATTTTTCCACTCACAAAGCCATGCTGACTGTTTCTAATCATTCCTTGCATTCCCTAAATGCCTGTAGATCCTGTGTCTCAGAATACCTTCCAACAACTTACCCAGCACAGATGTTATGCTCACTGGCCTGTAGTTCCCAGGTTCTTTCCTGCAGCCCTTTCTAAACAAAGGCACAACATTTGCCACCTTCCAATCTTCAGGTACCTCACCCGTGACTATCGATGATTCACATATCTCTGCAAGGGGACCAGCAATTTCCTCCCTAGCCTCCCACAATGTCCTGAGATACACTTCATCAGATTCCAGGGATTTATCTACCTTGATGCACTTTAAGACTTCTGACACCTCCTTCTCTGTAATATGTACAATCCTCAAGACATCACTATTTATTGCCCCAAATTCTCTAACATCCATGCTTTTCTCAACAGTAAATACTGATGAGAAATATTCATTTAGGATCTCACCCATCTCTTGTGGATCTGCACATAAATGACCTTGTTGATCCTTAAGAAGCCCTATTCTCCCCTAGTTATTCTTTTGCCCTTTATGAGCTTTTGAGGAGAGACTGAGTAGGCCGGGACTGGACTCATTGGAATTCAGAAGAATAAGGGGAGATCTTATGGAAACATACAAGATCATGAAGGGAATGAATAAAACAAAAGCAATGAGGTTGTTTCCATTGGCGGGTGAAACTAGAACTGGGGCCTCAAAGTAAGGGTTAGCAGATTTAGGACTGAGTTGAGGAGGAACTTCTTCACCCAAAGGGTTGTAAAACGGTGGTATTCCCTGCCCATTGAAGCAATTGAGGCTTCCTTATTTTTAAGGCAAGATAAATTTTTGAACAATAAAGGAATTAAGGGTTATGGTGAGCGGGTGGGAAAGTGGAGCTGAGTCCATGAAAAGATCAGCCATGATCTTATTGAACGGCGGAGCAGGCTCAGGACACGAGATGGCCCACTCCTGCTCCTAGTTCTTACGTTCTTATTTTTATTGTGGCTGTGACAAAGGGGTAATTTTACAGTTTGAGAGTAGCTGGAGGTGTGTTTGGCTCGGCTTGGAGAGTGCTTTAGTGGGATTAATAATTCTTTTGTGCAGAGATTCAACAGCTAATAGAGAACACTGGGTGTGCTTCCATCTGAATGTACTTTTCTCTGCTTTGAGCAGGTGAACATTTCCTGGCCGCCTCTAGATGGCGTGGATTAGCACCATCTGAAAGCAAGTGGCCCATTCAAGCCAGAAGATATTGGCTTTTCCCCCATGCTTCACTGTTTCTGTGTTCACTGGACTCTCAAACATAAAAAAATCACTTGAATTCTGCTCTTAATTCTTTGTCTACTCAAAAATCCCTCAAGTTGCAAGGTTTATGTGACTGTAAAACACAAAGTGAGAGTTTTGAACCGAGTATGAGAGCAGGCAAACTTTACAATCATCTATTCTCAATAAAAAACAGACTCTTCCCCCTCTCCTTTAACCTAAAGGACATGTTGTAATTGAATGTTGTCCAAGATAACTTTCAGTTCACGTTTGTCCCGAGCCTGCTTGTAAATGACTGGCACAGTGGCACAGTGACTAGCACTGCTGCCTCACAGCACCAAGGATTTCCCGCTTGGGTGACTGTGTGGAGTCTGCACCTTCTCCCCGTGTCTGCATGGGTTTTGCTCTGGGTGCTCCAGTTTCCTCCCACAGTCTAAAAGACGTGCTAGTTAGGTGCATTGGCCGTGCTAAATTCTCTCTCAGTGTACCTGAACAGGTGCCGGAGGGGGGATTTTTACAGAAACTTCATTGCAGTGTTAATGTCAGGCTACTTGTGACACTAATAAATAAACTTTTAAAAAACTTATTTATTTTCCTTCAAAAACATTTTGGTCTCATTCTTAAAATCACTCAGCGTTCTTGGAATATTCCATTGCAACATATTGTGCAGTTCCCAGGAGCACACAGGAAATGTGAGCAAGGATTTTCTGCATTATTTTTTCACCCAGAGCTGGCTCTTCCGATTCTGTCTGTTAGACTTGCAGCTGAACCATTCCACAGTTTGAACTGCAGCAATGAATGCAAACAGACCCCAGTAAAGAGCATGAGTGTTCAGGGTGGACGGGAAGAGAGGAGAGAGGGGTGGGAAGACCTTGGGATTGGGGCAGAGATATTTGTCCACCACCAGCACAACCCAGTGAATGTTGCAGGCTTTGTGCTTGGTGTTGGTTGTAAAATCACTGATCATGAATCAGAGCTTGTGATTCTAAGCCAGAGGTATGGGAATCCAGCATCAGCCCTTCATTTTGACCTTCTGATTTTGGTGCCCATTTGGATGAAAATAGAGGTGTGCAAGGTAGATATACAAACTGACAATGGTGCCACAGTTTACTATACCATTGAAATGGTAGAAATGGAAGGGAATGTGTCAGCAATAGGGGACATTATAGACAGAAAGATACCTTTTTCTGTAGCTGTGACAAGGAACTTTGAACGTTATGTTGCCTGCCTGCTGCCTGGTTAGAGATGTATCCTTGTGACAGAAGGCAATCTTTGAATGGGAAGGGGAAGGTTCAGTACTTGGAGTCCACATAGAAACCAACCAACACAGGTAGAAATATTCTACTGAGAGACGTTAATAATTTGATTCCAAGATAAAACAGATTAGGGAATTAGGCACATGGCTCAGAGAATGGTGTGGGAAGGGCACTTCCATGGGGCACTGTGATCAACACTCACAAAAGAAGATGCTGTTCCATTAGGCAAGTCTCCCCATAAACTGGGTTGAGATCAGTGTCCTGGGGAATAACTCAAGCTGTGGGTGAAGCTTTAAAGTAAGAAGGGGAAGGGAGGGGTAGGTTTAGGTGAAGGGAAATTTAGAAATGTCAAGAAAAGTTGAGGTAGTAGAATAGTGTCACTATTTTGGCAGACAGGCAGAATTGGGCATGAAGGAACATAATGTTTATCATTGTACAACTGTTAACAAATATGTCAATTCAAATAATAGTCATAATGGTCATAAAAATTAAATTAACATCTCTTTATCTGAATGGGTGAAGCGTTTGTAATTGGATAGATGAAATAATGGCACAGATAGAGATCAAATCACCATTACAAACGTATGATTACAAAGTGACTAAGGTTGGGAAATAAATATTCCGGACACACAACTTTTCAAGCAGATAGGCAGAATGGAGAAAGAATAGATGTGATGTACAGAATGACATGAGGACATTTGTGAGGATGGATCTTAGACTCGGAAGATCCAGGCTCGTAAGGCACGGTCTGCCTTTGACAAAGCCGTGCTGAGTATTTTTCATCATGCTATACTTCTCTAAATGTTTCATTGGCCAAAACTTTGAATTTATCCCAGGGAGGCAGAAATATGCAAAGGATAGAACAAGGCATCCATGGGTGACAAGGGAAGTCAAAGACAACATAAAAGCAAAAGAAAAAGCACACCAAGTGGCAAGGATTAGTGGGAAGCCAGAAGATTGTGAAGCCTTTAAAAGCAAACAGAGGTCAACTAAAAAAGCAATAAGGGGGGGAGATGAAATATGAGGGTAAGCTAGTCAGTAATATAAAAGAAGATACGAAGAGTTTTTCTCAATATTTAAAAGTTAAGAAAGAGGCAAAAATAGCCATTGGAACACTGGAAAATTGAACTGGAGAAGAATAATAGGAAACAAAGCAATGGCAGAAGAGTTGAATCCCGTTACTTTGCGTCAGTTTTCACAGTGGCAGACACCAGTGGGATGCCAGAGCTCCAGGAAAATCAGGGGGCACAGGCGGGTGTAGTGACCATCACTAAGGAGAAGGTTCTGATGAAACTGAAAGTTCTGAAGGTGGATAGATTACCTGGACTGGATGGACTACACCCCAGGATTCTAAAAGAGATAGCTGAGGAAATGGTGGAGACATTGGCAGTGATCTTTCAGGAATCACTGGAGGCAGAGAGAATACCAGAGGACTGGAAAGTAGCAAATGTAACACTGTTGTCTAAGAAGGGAAGGAGGTAGCAGACAGGAAGTTATACTCCGGTTAGCCCAACTTGGCTCATTGGCAAGATTTTAGAGTCCATTATTAAAGATGAGATCGCAGAGTAGTTGGAAAGTGCATGATAAAGTAGGACTGAGTCAGCATGGCTTTGTCAAGGGAGGTCATGTCTGACAAATCTATTCTTTGAGGAGATAACAAGGAAGTTAGATAAAGGAGTGAACATGATTTATTTAGGTTTCCAGAAGGCCTTTGACAAGGTGCCGCATAGGAATCTGTTAAATAAGTTAAGGGTAAGATCCTGGCATGGATAGAGGATTGGCCAACCAGCAGAACACAGTAAGAAGTCTCACAACACCAGGTTAAAGTCCAACAGGTTTATTTGGTAGCAAAAGCCACCAGCTTTTGGAACGCCTCTCTTTCGCCAGGTAAGTAGGATCCCACTCACCTGATGGAGGAGCAGTGCTGTGAAAGCTAGTGGCTTTTGCTACCAAATAAACCTGTTGGACTTTAATTTGGTGTTGTGAGACTTCTTACTGTGTTTATCCCAGTCCAACGCCGGCATCTCCACACCACAACTGGCAGAAGGCAGAGAATGGGGATAAAGGGGTCTTTCTCAGGATGGCAGCCAGTGACTAGTGGTGTGCCTCAGGGGTCAGTGCTGGGACCACAACTTCTCACAATATACATTAACAATTTGCTTCGTGTGTTCCCAACCTCCTAACTTTGACAAATGCTTCCTTTTCTTCCTTGACTAGGCTCACAATATCTCTCATTATCCAAGGTTCCCAAAACTTGCCATACTTCTCCTTCATCCTTACAGGAATGTGCCGGTTCTGAATTCCTACCAACTTACACCTGAAAGCCTCCCACATGCCAGATGTCGATTTGCCCTCAACATCATAGTTCCAAGTCCTAATCCAAGCTCTAAGTTCATCTGTCTTACCTGTTACACTTCTCACATTGAAACAGATGATCTTCAGTCCACCAGACCCTCTCTGATCAGCAATCCCACCCTGCCTGCTGTTTCTCTGAGTCTTACTGACCCTACTCTCTGGTTCCCCTTCAGTTAATTGATCTTTGCTTTGGTTCCCACCTCCCTGCCAAACTAGTTTAAATCCTCCCGTGTGACATTTGCAAACTTCCCGGCCAGAATATTTAAATTTTCAATTTAGATGCAACCCGTCCTTCTTGTACAGGTCCCACCTGCCCAGAAGTAGACCCCAATGGTCCAGATATCCAAAACCCTCCCCCTACATCACCTGTTTAGCCACGTGTTGAGCTGCACTATCTTCCTATTCCTAGCCTCACTGGCACGTGGCACAGGGAGTAATCCTGAGACGACAATCCTGGAGATCCTGCTTTTTAACTTTCTACCTAACTCCCTAAACTGCAGCTGCAGGACCTCATCACTCTTCCTCCCTCTGTCGTTATTTCCAATATATATCACGATCTCTGGCTGTTCACCCTCTCCCTTCAGAATGCTTTCTGTCCGTTCAGAGACATCCTGGACTCTGGCACCAGGGAGGCAACATACCATCCTGGAGTCTCTTTCATGTCCACAGAAGTGCCTATCTGTATCCTGAATTATAGAGTCTCCTATAACTATTGCTCTTGTTCTCTTTGTCCATCCCTGCTTAACAACAGAGCCAGCTGTGGTGCCACTGCTTTGGCTGCTGCTGCTTTTACCCCCTGATAGCCTATTCCTCCTCAACAGTATCCAAAAGGGTGTACTTGTTAGAGAGGGGGATGACCACAGGGGATTCCTGCACTGACTGCCCTTCGAGTGGTCACCCATCTATCTGCCTGCACCTTGGGTGTGACCACGCCTCTAAAGCTCCTATCTATGACTTTCCGCCTCCTTCATGCTCCTCAGTGCATCCAGCTGCTGCTCCAATCTATCCATGGGGTCTGTAAGGAGCTGCAATTGGGTGCACTTCCTGCAGCTGTAGTCATCCGAGACCTTTCAATCTTTTGCCAGTTATTCAAACACTGTCCTCTGGTTATCAACCCTTCTGCCAATTTTGTTTCTTATTCATTCATGGGACATAGGTGTTGATGGCTAGGCCAGAATTTAAGGCTTATCCTTAATTGCCCTTGAGAAGGTGGTGGTGAGCTGTCTCTTGAACCACTGCAGTCCATATGGTGTAGATACACATACAGTGCTGTTAGGGAGGGTGTTCCAGGACTTTGACCAAACAATAGTAAAGGAACAGTGATACTTTTCCAAGTCAGGATGGTGGCCTAACTAACAATCCCCAAATCCCACAATTAGAACATAGAACATTACAGCGCAGAACAGGCCCTTCGGCCCACGATGTTGCGCCGACCAATTAAAAAGCAATGACCCTCTAACCTAAACCAATCCCTTTCCATCCATAAACCTATCCACGGATCTCTTAAACGCCCCCAAACTAGGCGCATTTACAACTGCAGCAGGCAGGGCATTCCAATCCCTCACCACCCTCTGGGTAAAGAACCTACCTCTGACATCCGTCCTATAACTACCACCCCTTAATTTAAAGCTATGCCCCCTCGTGCTAGCTTTCTCCATCAGAGGAAAAAGGCTATCACCGTCCACCCTATCTAAACCTCTAATCATCTTATATGTTTCAATAAGGTCCCCTCTTAGCTGCCTTCTTTCTAATGAAAACATCCTCAAATCCCTCAGTCTTTGTACAGAGCTTTGTACAGTTGCAACATGACGCTGCGGCTCCTAAATTCAATCCCCCTACCAATAAACGCCAAGACACCGTATGCCTTCCTAACAACCGTATCTACTTGATTCCCAACTTTCAGGGATCTATGTACACATACACCTAGATCCCTCTGTTCATCAACACTATTCAGAATCCTACCGTTAGCCCTATACTCTACACATCCGTTATTCCTGCCAAAGTGAATTACCTCGCACTTTTCCGCATTAAACTCCATCCGTCACCTCTCGGCCCAGCTCTGCAACTTATCCAAGTCTCTCTGTAAACTATGACACCCCTCCTCACTATCTACCACACCTCCGACTTTGGTGTCATCAGCAAATTTACTAATCCACCCAACTATACCCTCATCCAGATCATTTATAAAAATTACAAACAGCAGTGGCCCCAAAACAGATCCCTGAGGCACACCACTTGACGAATACTTACCATCAACCACCACCCTCTGCCTCCTATCTGCTAGCCAATTCCTGATCCAATTAACTAGATCACCCTCAATCCCATACATCTGCATTTTCTGCAGAAGCCTTCCATGGTGAACCTTATCAAACGCCTTACTAAAGTCCATATACACCACGTCAACTGCCTTACCCCCATCCACCTCTTTGGTCACTTTCTCAAAAAACTCAATAAGGTTAGTAAGGCACGACCTACCCTCCACAAAACCATGCTGACTATCTCCAATCAATTCATTATTCTCTAAATAACTATAAATCCTATCCCTAATAATTTTTTCTAAAACCTTGCCCACAACAGAACAATTGGATAAATAAAAAGCTCTAGTCTCAGTATAATACCCACCCCAAAAACTGTCTTTGTGTAATACTCACTCCACAATGACTGCCAATGCGATACCAATCCAGAATTAGTCTAACCACTCCAGAAGTAGCCCCAGTAACAGACTTGCTCCAACACCAATTCCAGTGCAATAGCCACTCCTGAACTCATTCCAATGCAAGATTTGCTCCAGCACTGGTCCCACTACAATGTGCACTCTGTACCAGTTCCAGTGTGAGATTTGCGACAGATGTATTTTACCTGAAGCCAGTACCAATTAACTGATAAAGGTTGGAAGAGATACCAAAACTACTGTGAGAAGTCTTAGCTGTGAAGCATAGAATCATAGAAGCACACAGTGCAAAAGAAACCCTTCGCTCCATCAAGACACCTGAACTCTCACCTTATCCCATCTGCCAGCACTTGGACCTTATCCCTGAATGTTATGATGTGCAAAGTGCTCACCCAGGTATGTTTCAAAGGATGTGACGCATCCCACCTCCACCACCCTCCCAGGCAGCGCATTCCAGACCATCACCATCCCCCCGAAACCTCCTGCCACTAAGCTTGAACCTATGTCCCTTTGTGACTGACCCTTCAACGAAGAGGAACAGCTGCTCCTTATACACTCTGTCCATGTCTCTGGGCAATAATTCTTTGGCTGTGGCCTCAGCAAATTTCTCAAAAACTCTAACATGACTTCCCTGCTTTTATAATCAATGCCTCGACTGATAAAGACAAATGTCCCATATGCTTTTTTTCCCATCCTACTAACAGGCCCTTGGCTTTTAGAGATCTGTGAACAGACACGCCATAGTCCCTTAGTTTCACAGAACTTCTGAGTGTCACATCATTCTTTGAATACTTTCTTGTCAAATTACTCCTTTCTAAGTGTATCACCTCACACTTTTCAGGCTTAAATTCCATCTGCCACTTATCTGCCCATTTGACCATTCTGTTTACATCATCTATGTCTACATGGATTTCAGTAAGACCTTTGACAAAGTCCTTCATGGCAGACTGGTGCAGAAGGTGAAGTCACATTTGATCAGAGGTGAGCTCGCAATGAGGATACTAAACTGGCTCGGCCAAAGAAGACAGAGGGTAGTGGTGGAAGGGTGTGTTTCTGAATGGAGGGCTGTGATAAGTGGTATTCCTCAGGGATCAGTGCTGGGACCTTTGCTATTTGTAAAATATATAAATGATTTGGAGGAAAATGTAACTGGATTGATTTGTAAGTTTGCAGATGACACAAAGGTTAATGGATTTGCAGATAACGATGAGGACCATCAGAGGATGCAGCAGGATATAGAGCAGTTGGAGACTTGGGCAGAGAGATGGCAGGTGGAGTTTAATCCAGACAGATGTGACATAATCCATTTTGGAAGGTCTAATACAGACAGGAAATATACAGTAAATGGCAGAACCCTTAAGAGTATTGATAGGCAAAGGGATCTGGGCGTACAGGTACACAGGTCACTGAAAGTGGCAATGCAGGTGGGGAAGGTAGTCAAGAAGGCATGCTTGCCTTCATTGGCCGGGGCATTGAGTTTAAAAGTTGGCAAGTCATGTTGTAGCTTTATAGAATCTTAGTGAGGCCACACTTGGAATATAGTGTTCAATCCTGATTGCTACACTACCAGAAGGATGTGGAGGCTTTGGAGAGGGTACTGAAGGGATTTACCAGGATGTTGCCCTGGTATGGAGGGCATTAGCTATGAGGAGAGGTTGGAGAAACTTGGTTTGTTCTCACTGGAAGGACAGAGGAGGTGCGACCTGGTAGAAGTCTACAAGATTATGAGAGACATGGACAGAGTGGATAGTCAGAAGCTTTTCCCCAGGGTGGAAGAGTCAATTACTAGGGGGGGGACACAGGTTTAAGGTGCGAGGGGGAAGGTTTAAAGGAGATGTACGAGGCAGATTTTTTACACAGAGGGTGGTGGGTGCCTGGAACTCGTTGCCGGGGGAGGGAGTGGAAGCAGATACGGTAGTAACTTTTAAGGGGCGTCTTGACAAATATATGAATAGGATGGGAATAGAGGGATATGGTCCCCGGAAGAGGGGGTTTTGGTTAAGTCGGGCAGCATGGTCGGTGTGGGATTGGAGGGCCGAAGGGCCTGTTCCTGTGCTGTAATTTTCTTTGTTTTTTGTGATGTGGTAAAAACCTTTTGCATAGCATGTTGTTAGGATCTGGAATACACTGTCTGAGAGTGTGGTGGAGGCAGATCCAGATGCAACTTCAAAGAGCTGAAGGAAATAGATGCAGAGCTACGGGGTGGGGGAGAAAGGTGAGGTGAGTTGTTCTTGCAGAGATCACGGGAGGGTCAAAAATCCTCATTCTTTGCTGTAATCATTCTATGATTTTGTGATTTGAACCTTCTGTAGACAAATTTTAAACATTTCTTTACATTTTCCCAATATGTCCCTTTGTCTTGCATTGTGAGTTATTTTATCATGTAATCTTTACTAGAATAGAATAGGATAGGATCCCTACAGTGTAGAAGGAGGCCACTGGGCCCATCAAATCTGCTCTGACAACAATTCCATCCCAGGCCCTATCCCCACAAATTTACCCACTAATCCCTCTAACCTACACATTCCCTGACACCAAGGAGCAATTCAGCATGGCCAATCAACCTAACCCGCACATCTTTGGACTGTGGGAGGAAACTGAAGCACCCGGAGGAAACCCATGCAGACACGGGGAGAATGTGCAAACTCCACACAGACAGCGACCCAAGCCGAGGATCGAACCTGGGTCCCTGGAGCTGTGGGGCAGCAGTGCTAACCCACTGTGCTACCCAAATTTCCTCTTCAAACTTTTCCTGTTTCTGGTAAAAGGTTATCAATCTGAGACAGTAACTCTTTCTCCAGACATTCTGCCTGACTTGCTGAGTATTTCCAGCACTTTCAGTTTTCCAGCAGCTGTTGAATTTTGCATTTGAATAAAGGGGATTGGCTAACTAACAGCAAATAGAGTTGGGATAAATGGGTCATTTTCAGATTAGCAAACTGCTCACGACAGAGCTGCCCTCCTTTGATTGGCTGGCAGCATGGGAATTTAGAAAAACGAGAGATGATCTCAATGAAACCTATCAAAGGTCCTGAAGGGGTTTGACAGGGCAGATGCTGAAAGGTGTCTCCCCCAATGAGTAATCTAGAACAGTAAGAAGTCTCACAACACCAGGTTAAAGCCCAACATGTTTATTTGGTAGCACAAGCCACAAACTTTCGGAGCACTGCCCCTTCATCAGGTAAGTAGGAGTCATGTTCACAAAAACGGCATATAAAGACACAAACTCAATTTACAAGATAATGATTGGAATGCGAAGCTTTACACGTAATCAAGTCTTAAAGCTTCAGACAATGTGAGTGGAGAGAGGGTTAAGCACAGGTTGAAGAGATGTGTGTTGTCTCCAGATAGGACAGTTAGTGAGGTTTTACAAGCCCAGGCAACTCGTGGCAGAATCAAACTTTGGGGACAGGAATCGAATCACACAAACGTGAGCAAATGATTTTGTAATGACCCATGTAACATCCCATGTGCCAATGGATGATTGAAGCCAGATGGAGACAGCAGCTGCCAATACAGTCCTCGCAAATGTCAACAACCACCTGAGGGACAATCCATAACAGGCTCTCCTTTTACTGAGCCACTGGTAGCCCAGGCTGCATGTTTTATGGAACATCAAATTCAGATGTGAGGCTTAACGCTGGTTTCATTTTAACAACAACTAAAGGTTTACATGCTGTCATACTGTAGTCAGAATTTATTCCCTGTACTAGCCTTGCAAATTATACGAAAGGAGACGGACAGGACTCTGCATTCTGAATTCCGACTTAACAAGACACCAAATTCAGTGTCAACAATTCAACATCAGATTGACACTTCAAACAGTGATTAACATTAACCACAACTTTCTCCCTTTTGGCAGCAGGATATATTGATAAAGCTCAGTACAGGAACACATTAAGGTTAATTTAATATTATCTATGATCTATGCTGGAATTGCACATTGTTTACAAAACTTCATACTGTGGAACTGTACAGAACCCACCAGCAGCTGTAATTTCATTCTAACGGACTCCAATAGCCAGGGGCTGAGCTTCATCCTGGACTCAATCGTGGAGGTTTTCCTCACATTTTGGCTGGCCTATCAGTGAGCTTTTCTGTGCTGAAGATGAGAGGTAAATGTGCGAGAAAGTAGATGACAGACAGCTCATAGAGTCACAGGGCCCTATTTTACCATTTTGATTCTAAGTGCCGGCCGTACTTAAAACTACAAGTGTTTCAGATCCGACTTTTAGACCTGTTATCAGGCTCCCTCCCCATACACACTCTGCCTGCAAAAATATCGTAAGAAGTCTGACAACACCAGGTTTAAGTCCAACCGATTTATTTGATAGTAAACTCACAAGCTTTCGAGGTTTGTCCCTTCATCAGGTGAATGGAGAGTGGAGAATGGAGAACTCTCCATTCACCTGACGAAGAGGGAGTCCCCTCGAAAGCTTGTGAGTTTACTATCAAATAAATCGGTTGGACTAAAACCTGGTGTTGTCAGACTTTTCACTGTGTTTACCCCAGTCCAACGCCGGCATATCCACATCATGGAAAAATATCAGCAATTCCAAACTGTGCTGCAGAAGCCTGTGTGACAGGACCTACATCCTGGTAAATCTCCTCTGCACTATCTCCAATGCTTCCACATCCTTCTTATAGTGAGGTGACCAGAACTGCACACAATATTCCAAATGTGGTCTCACCAAGGTCCTGTATAGTTGCAGCGTAACCCCACTGCTCTTAATAAACCCCTGTTAATAAACACTAACACACTATAAGCTTTCTTCACAGCTACATCCATTTGAATGGCAACCTTCAGAGATCTGTGGATATGAACCCCAAGATCCCTCTGTTCCTCAGAATCCTGCTGTTGACCCTGTAATCGGCATTCAAATTTGTCCTACCAAAGTGAATCACCTCGCACTCATCAGGGTTAAACTCCATCTGCCACTTTTCGGCCCAGCTCTGCATCCTATCAATGTCTCTTTGCAGCCTGCAGGAGCCCTCCACCTCATCCACTGCTCCACCAATCTTGGTGTCATCAGCAAATGTACTGACCCACCCTTCAATCCCCTCTTCCAAGTCATTGATAAAAATCACAAAAAGCAGAGGACCCAGCACTGACCCCTGTGGTGCACCGCTGGTAACTGGTCTCCAGTCTGAAAATTTTCCATCCACCACCACCCTCTGTCTTCTATGAGACAGCCAGTTACTAATCCAATCAGCCAAATTTCCCTTTATCCCACACCTCCTTACTATCTTTGTGAACCTACCATGGGGAACCTTATCAAACACCTTACTAAAATCCATATATACAACAGCAACTGCTCTACCTTCATCCACACACGTAGTTACCTTCTCAAAGAATTCAATCAAATTTGTGAGGCAAGACTTACCCTTCATGAATCCGTGCTGACTATCCCGGATTAAACTGCATCTTTCCAAATGGTTATAAATCCTATCCGTCAGGACCTTTTTCATTAACTTATCAATCATGGAAGTAAAACTGACAGACCTATAGTTCTGTAAGAAGTCTCACACTTTAACCTGGTGTTATGAGACCAGTGTTTACCCCAGTCCAACACTGGAATCTCCACATCATTGGCCTATAATTACCAGGGTCATTCCTATTTTCTTTCTTGAACAGAGGAACAACATTCACCACTCTCCAGTCCTCTGGCACAATCCCCATGGACAGTGAGGACCAAAGATCAAAGCCAAAGGCTCTGCAATTTCAACCCTTGCCTCCCAAAGAATCCTAAGATGTATCCCATCTGGCCCAGAGGACTTATCAACCTTCAGGTTTTTCAAAATTGCTAATACATCTTCCCTCAGAACATCTATCTCCTCCAGCCTATCAGCCTGTATCACACACTCATAGAACATAGAACATTACAGCGCGGAACAGGCCCTTCGGCCCACAATGTTGCGCCGACCAGTCTTATTTTTAAAAAAAAAACATTGACCCACTAATCTAAACCACTCCTTTTTCGTCCATAAACCTATCCACTCATCCTCAAAAGCATATGAACACTGAAGGAAAGGGTGCCACAGGGATCCGTGCTGGGACCCCAGCGATTCACAAGTTCGATTAATTTGGATGAGGGAACAAAATGTGACATCTCAAAGTTTGCAGATGATACCAAGTTGGGTGGGAGGGTGAACTATGATGAGGATGCAGAGATCTTTCAGCATGATCTGGACAGGTTGGGTGAGTGGGCAAATCAATGGCAAATGCAGTATAATTTGGATAAATGTGAGATTATTCACTTTGGAAGCTAAACCAAGAAGGCAGATCACTACCTGAATGGCTGTAAATTGTGAGGGGGAGTGTGCAGCGGGACCTGGGTGTCCTTGTGCACCAGTCACTGAAGGTAAGCATGCAGGCGATAAAGAAGGTAAATGGTATGTTGGCCTTCATGGCGAGAGGTTTCGAGTACAGGAGCAGGGATGTGTTGCAATTATACAGGGCCACGGTGAGGCCACACCCAGAGTATAGTGTGCAGTTTTGGTCTCCTTTCCTGAGGAGATTGCTCTCGAGGGAGTGCAGCGAATTCCAGGGGTGGTGGCACTGATATATGAGGAGAGATTGACAAGGTTAGGATTGTTTTCACTGAGGGGGGATCTCACTGATGGGGTTTTGTCTGCACAACTAGTTTCACGAAGTTCAAACATCTCAGTTTCAGACTGTTCATTTATAGCTCGGAAATAGATTCAGCATCAACAATGACAGCTCTACATCCTCGCTGTGACTGTAACACTACGTTCTGCACCCTCTCCTTTTCTTCCCTATGAACGGGATGCTTTGTCTGTATAGTATTCAAGAAACAATACTTTTCACTGTACACCAATACCTGGGACAATAATAAATCAAGTGACTGACCCTTTAGCTAAGGGGAATCTTATGCACTCTGTCCATGCCTGTCATAATCTTGTACACCTTGATCAAGTCGTCCCTCAATCTTCTCTGCTCCACCGAAAACAATCAAAGCCGACCCAAACTTTCTTCATACCTTACATGTTCCATCCCAGGCAGCACCCTGGTGAATCTCCTCTGTACCCTCTCCAGTGCAATCACATCCTTCTGATAATGTGGTAGCCAGAACTGCACACAGTACTCCAGCTGTGGCCTCACCAAAGTTCTATACAACTCCAACAGGACTTCCCTGCTTTTGTAATCTATACCTTGATTGATAAAGGCATAAAGTCCCAATTGCCTTTTTCAGCACCGTACTAACATACCCTTCCACTTTCAGAGATCTGTAGACAAACACACCAAAGTCCCTTTGCTCCACAGAATTTCCTAGTATCCTATCATTCATTGAGTACTTTCTTTTTAAATTACCCCTTCCACCGCACACTTTTCAGGGTTAAACTCCATCTGTCACTTATCTGCTAATTTGGCCATTCCATCTATAACTTAATGTAGCCCAAGACTTTCCACCTCACTGCTAATCACCCGAGCAATCTTTGTGTCGTCCACAAAATTATTAATTTTGCCCCCCATATAGTCATCAATGCCATTTATATAAATAATGAATAATAAGGGGCCCCAACACAGATCCTTGTGGTACACCACTGGACACAGGCTTCCAGTCACTAAAGCACCTTCTGTCATCACTCACTGTCTCCTGCAATTGCGCCAATTTTGAATCCACTTTATCAAATTACCCTGTATCCCATGTGAATTTACCTTCTTTGCAAGTCTCCCATATGAGACCTTGTCAAAGGCTTTGGTGAAATTGTTTGAGATCCGACCCACTACAGTGGTGTCACTAGCAAACTTGAAAATCGAGTTGAAGAGGAATTTGGCCACATATTCGTAAGTGTATATGGAGTAGAGTGACACAGCCTTACAGGGCACTGGTGTTGAGGGTAATCGTGGAGGAGGTGTCATTCTTATCCACTTCTGATGTCGCTTTTGTAAAACAGGAATAAGGTACAACAATCTGAATAACAACACAAGCTCACACAAATAACCATGCAGCAAATAATCTGAGTAGCACACACACACACACACACACACACACAACTGCATGTGCACAGACAAAAACATGCACACTCATTCACATACTCAAACACTGAGGTATGAATACTCTGTTAGGGACCTGGCCCCAAAACCCGAGGTATGAATCATAGAACCTTACAGTGCAGAAAGAGGCCCTTCGAGTCTGCACCAAACACAATCCCACCCAGGCCCTACCCCCATATCCCTACATATTATACCCACTAATCCCTCTAACCTACACATCCCTGGATACTAAGGGGCAAATTCTTAGCATGGCCAATCAACTTTACCCGCACATCTTTGGACTGTGGGAGGAAACCGGAGGGAGCCCACCCAGACACAAGGAGAATGTGCAAACTCCACACAGACGGTGACCTGAGTTGGGAATCGAACCCAGGACCCTGCAGCTGTGAAGCAGCAGTGCTAACCACTGTGCTACCACACCACCCACGTTAGTGTGTTAGGAAGCCAGACTAGACCCTAGTGATTTTTCTATTCTGGCATAAATGTAAGAATAGGCTGCTTCACGCCAGGAGTAATCCCACTGACAAATTAGTATTTTTTACCAAAACAAGCTTTATTCATAACATGGTTTAAAGATAATGATAATGAAATGAAGCAGTTTAATTCTTAACAGTTAAACAATCTATAAACAGGAAAACAAACAACTCTAATGTTTAACTTATCACAATCCAAATAAGCAACATTTTTCTTAGAGACTTAAAACCCCCCCTTTTAATATAGTTAGAAATCACAAACACATTTACTGTAATGAGTAGAGGCAGCCTTAGATTTTCCTTGAGGATGTGGAGCTTTCAGAAGCCTGCACAACTTTCCGAACTTCAACCTTATCTGAAGAAGAGACATGGACTCGAAACATTTACTCTTTTTCACACTCCACAGATGATGCCGGACCTGTTGAGTTTTTCCAGCATTCTGTTTTATTTCATGTCTAATTTAGATAGCCAATATGATAGCAACTTAATTTCAATGATTCATCAAATATGAATTGAAATGAAGCAACAATGGAAACCTGAGCCAATATATATCCTTGAATGAAAACGTTTGAAAAATCAAATCAGTTCTGTAGACAAAACAATTAAAACTGAAATGCATCACTCAGGTTCAATAAATTGCTCCAATGTAGATACAATTATTTGATTTTCGTTCAGATTTTAAGTTGATTTTTTTGATTTTAAGTTTTCCAGATTTTGATTTCCGGCACATTACCGTTCAACACATTTGTTCACAAATTGATTTGCCAGTGTTCTTCACTCCATGTGCGATTTTGGTTCATTATAACTGACTTGGCTCTATTCAATCCCACATTTGTTTGATTTCCTTTCCTTGTCCTTTTAGCAGGGTAAATATTTTGGTTTATGGGAATAGGCCCCTGGGTGGAATTGTGGTTGGTGCAGACTCGCTGGGCCAAATACACAGTAGGGGTTCTATGAACACCTAAGAACTGTAACATTGTGAAGCTGCAGTCGGAGTCTGACAGTGAGGAGACATGAAGAAAGTCCGTCTCAAATCCATTCTCTACCCATTCCCACTCTCAGCTCAGCTTTATTTCCCTCTTTATTTTCCAGGTTGTCCATCAGGATCATTTAAACCCAACCAAGGGGAGGATCCCTGTTTGAACTGTCCAGTCAACAGCAGGACCACATCGGAAGGTGCCACAAACTGTGTTTGCAGAAATCGATACTTTCGGACAGACACCGACCCACTTGACATGCCATGCACCAGTAAGTTTGCTAATGTTCCCTCATGGTGCTGACTGTTGGATTGAGGCAGACATGGAGAGACAGAAAAGGGAACCATAGAATGGTTGCAGCAGCAGAAGAAGGCCACTCAGCTTATCCTGTCTTTGCTAGTTCTCTGTAAGCGCAACTTGCCCTGTTTCACTCCCCTTCCTTTTCCCCATAGCTCTGCAAATCTTTTGTGTTCAGACAATGATTCAATTCTCTTTTGAAAGTCACAGTTGAATCTGCTGCCATCACAAACTCAAGCAGTACAATCCAGATCCACATGCTGTGTAAAACATGTTCCTCCTGTCACTGATACATCTTTTCCCAATTACCTTAAGTTATTGTCCTCAGGTACTTCATCCTTTGACCAATTGGAACGGTTTATCCCATGTCCAAAGTTCTAATGATTTTGCCCTCTATCAAATCTGGAGACAAATGGACAAAAGAGTGACAATGTAGAGATGCTGGCGTGGGACTGGGGTAAACACAGTAAGAAGTCTCACAACACCAGGTTAGAGTCCAACCAGTTTATTTGATAGTAACCCCACAAGCTTTCAGAAACAGTGTTCCTTCGTCAGGTGTGTGGAAGGTTCTCAACCTTATTACTATCAAATAAACTGGTTGGACTCTAACCTGGTGTTGTGAGACTTCTTAAAGAGTGACAGACAGAGACAGAATTAGAATGACAGACAGAGGGTCGGATTCTCTGACCCCGCCTACACTTGGGATTCTCAAGTCCTGCTGTAGTAAATGGAGTTTTGGCTGAGTGCCAAATTCTCCATTCCCACTGGCAGTAGAGGCGGGGCATGGAGAATTCTAGCCAGAGGAGTAGGGATTAAAGTTGCCACAAAGACAGGCTGGATACAGACTGGTGTCCAGGTACATTCCCATTGTAACTACTGTCAGCCAGTTTCAGTTCTACTAGGTTATAAGGAAAGACTCAAAATTATATCTAACCATTCACAACCTGAGGATGGCCAAAGTATGCGACAGACAATGGAATATTTTTAAAAATATTGTCACTGTTGTAGAGATTTTGTGTACAGAAAGCTCCCACAAATAGCAATGTGGTAATGACCAGTTGTTTGTTTGCTTTTGGGGAAGATACTGACCAGGGCACTGAGCATAACTCCCCTAACCTTCAAAATAGTGCATGGGATGTTGTCCCCCTGCCTGTGAGAAAGGACTTTATTCCCTGGAGCGTAGAAGAATGAGGGGAGATTTGATAGAGGTGTATAAGATTTTGATGGGTACAGATACAGTGAATGCAAGCAGGCTTTTTCCACTGAGGCTAGGGGAGATAAAAACCAGAGGGCATGGGTTAAGGGTGAAAGGAGAAAAGTTTAAAGGGAATACTGGGGGAGGGTGCTTCACGCATTGCAGCCTCACTGTACAGAATACTGGGAATCACTGCACAGAGTGGTGAAGAAGGCATTCAGCATGCTTGGGTTCACCAGTCAGAACTGGGGTGGCACAGTAGCACAGTGGTCAGCACTGCTGCTTCACAGCTCTACGGTCCTGGGTTCAATTCCCGGCTCGGGTCACTGTCTGTCTGGAGTTTGCACATTCTCCTCAAGTCTGTGTGGGTTTCCTCCAGTGCTCAGGTTTCCTCCCACAGTCCAAAGTTGTGCAGGTTAGGTTGATTGGCCATGCTAAGAAATTGCCCCTTAGTGTCCAGGGATGCGTAGGTTAGAGGGATTAGTGGGTATAATATGTAGGGATATGGGGGTAGGACCTGGGTGGGATTGTGTTCGGTGCAGACTCATAGAACATAGAACATTACAGCGCAGAACAGGCCCTTCGGCCCACGATGTTGCGCCGACCAGTTAAAAAACAATGACCCACTAACCTAAACCAATCCCTTTCCATCCATAAACCTATCCACAGATCTCTTAAACGCCCCCAAACTAGGCGCATTTACAACCTCAGCAGGCAGGGTATTCCAATCCCTCACCACCCTCTGGGTAAAGAACCTACCCCTGACATCCATCCTATAACTACCCCCCCTTAATTTAAAGCCATGCCCCCTCGTGCTAGCTTTCTCCATCTGAGGAAAAAGGCTGTCACTATCCACCCTATCTAAACCTCTAATCATCTTATATGTTTCAATAAGATCCCCTCTTAGCCGCCTTCTTTCTGCACCGTAGGGTTCTATGATATATGAACATCGAATACAGGAGTTGGGACATCTTGTTGAAATTGTACAAAACATTGGTAAGGCCACACTTGGAAATCTGTGTCCATTTTGATCACCCTATTATAGAAAAGATATTATTCAACTAGAAAGAGCACAGAAAAGATTTACTAGAATGCTATCGAGATTTGATGGCTTGAGTTATAAGGAGAGGCTGGATAGACTAGGACTTTTATCTCTGGAGTGTAGAAGGCAGAGCTGATCTTACTGAGGTCTATAAAATAATGAGGGGCATAGACAAGATAGATAGTCAATATCTTTTTCCAAAGGTAGGGGAGTCTAAAACTAGAGGGCATAGGTTTAAGGTGAGAGGGGAGAGATACAAAAGGGTCCAGAGGGGCAATTTCTTCACAGAGGGTGGTGAATGTCTGGAACGAGCTGCCAGAGGTAGTAATAGAGGCGGGTACAATTTTATCTTTTAAAAAGCATTTAGACAATCACATGGTACGATGGGTATAGAGGGATATGGGCCAAATGCAGGCAACTGGAACTAGCTTAGGGCTTCAAAAAAGGGGCAACAAGGACAAGTTGGTTGAAGGGCCTGTTTCCATGTTGGAAACCTGTATGACTCTGTGACTCACTGCATGGACACCAGGAACCACTGTACCCTTACTCTATAAAATACTGGGAATCGCTGCACCCTCACTGTACAGAATACTGGGAAACACTGCACCCTCACTGTACAGAATACTGGGAATCACTGCACCCTCACTGTACAGAATACTGGGAAACACTGGACCCTCACTGTACAGAATACTGGGAATCACTGCACCCTCACTGTACAGAATACTGGGAAACACTGGACCCTCACTGTACAGAATACTGGGAATCGCTGCACCCTCACTGTACAGAATACTGGGAATCACTGCACCCTCACTGTACAGAATACTGGGAATCACTGGACCCTCACTGTACAGAATACTGGGAAACACTGGACCCTCACTGTACAGAATACTGGGAATCGCTGCACCCTCACTGTACAGAATACTGGGAAACACTGGACCCTCACTGTACAGAATACTGGGAATCACTGGACCCTCACTGTACAGAATACTGGGAATCACTGGACCTTCACTGTATGGAATACTGGGAATCACTGGACCCTCACTGTACAGAATACTGGGAATCACTGGACCCTCACTGTACAGAATACTGGGAATCACTGGACCTTCACTGTACAGAATACTGGGAATCACTGGACCCTCACTGTATGGAATACTGGGAATCACTGGACCTTCACTGTATGGAATACTGGGAATCACTGGACCCTCACTGTACAGAATACTGGGAATCGCTGCACCCTCACTGTACAGAATACTGGGAATAAAACAATACAGTTAATGCTGGCACCTGCTGGAATTTGTCACTTTTACTATTAACTACGTTTAGGAGTCATAGATTTATGAGGTACGTTTCAAGCACTGAGTATGAATTTGGAACCAACAACTTGAATTTTTGTGTTTTTTTTCCAAAGCAACACCCTCAGCACCAACGGCAGTAATCTCCAGTGTGAATGAAACATCCCTGAACTTGGAGTGGTCTCCTCCCTATGAGACAGGTGGACGGGAAGATGTGGTTTACAATGTGATCTGTAAGAGCTGCAATTCGGGCGGAGGGGCCTGTACCCGGTGTGGGGACAATGTGCAATTTGTTCCCCGTCAACTGGGCCTGACTGAGCCTCGTGTATACATCAGTGATCTTCTGGCACACACGCAGTACACCTTCGAGATCCAGGCTGTGAACGGAGTGTCTGATCAGAGCCCTTACCCGCCTCACTTTGCTTCTGTCAACATTACCACCAATCAAGCTGGTAAGAAATCTAATCATAAACAAGCTTGTCTCTGGCTGACATTGAGTTTGCGTGTGTGTGTGTGTGTGTGTGTGTGGGTGTGTGTGTGGGTGGGGGGAGGGGGCGGGCAGGGGGGTGTGGGTGTGGGGCGGGGGTGTGGGGGTGTGTGTGTGGGGGGATGTGGGTGGGGGGTGTGGGTGTGGGGCTGGGGGGGCGGGGGTGGGGGGTGTGGGTTGGGGGGTGTGGGTGTGGGGCTGGGGGGGGGCGGGGGTGGGGGGTGTGGGTGGGGGGTGTGTGTGTGTGGGGGGGGGGGGGGGCAGGGGTGGGGGGGTGTGAGTGTAGGGGGGGGAGGTGAAAAGGATGCCTGGTCAATGAGGAGACTAAATCACCTCAGATGACCCCACTGTATCTCAGTTGCAGTTCTCTAAACATTCTCCCTGTGCCTCCATGGGTTTTCTCCGGGTTGCTCTGGTTTCCTTCCAAGTCCAAAAGAAATGCTGATTTAGTGCATTGACCTTGTTAAATTCTCCCTCAGCGTACGCAAACAGATCGCTGACATTCACACTGACAGATCACTGATATTCACACTGAGAGATTGCTAACATTCATTTCAGCAAAATTCTTTCAGATAGAACAAGTATTCAATAAGAAGTGCGGAGTAAATACAAAGGCAGTCTGCCTTTCTCTGGGCTCCTGCTCTCCGTCAGTACAGGTTTCCTATGTGATGTTGCTGCTGAGTTGTCAGTTGTCACTGCTTACAAAGTTTCATTCTGAAACCCTGTGCATTGGCTGTGCAAGACTCACAGACCATAATCAGTAAGGATAGGCAACAGCACCTCCTCCACAATCATCCTCAACACCGCTGCCCCACAAGGCTGTGTTCTCAGCCCCCTGCTATAACTCCTTACACACCTATCACTGTGTGGCCAAATTCCCCTCTAATTTGATTTTCAAGTTTGCTGACGACACCACCGTAGTGGGTCGAATCTCAAACAATGAAGAGATAGAGTACAAGAATGAGATAGAGCGTCTGGTGAACTGATGCAGTGACAATAATCTCTCCCTCAACGTCAACAAACTTCAGGAAGCGTACAGGAGAACATATCCCTGTCTGCATCAACGGGGATGAAGTGGAAATGGTCGAGAGCTTCAACTTTTTAGGTGAACAGGTCTTCAACAACCTGCCCTGGTCCCACTATGCCAACACTATAGTTAAGAAAGCCCACCAACGCCTCTACTTTCTCAGAAGTGTTTGGAAATTTCATATGTCGGCTACGAATCTCACCAAGTTTTACAAATGCACCATACAAAGCATTCTTTCTGGTTGTATCACAGCTTGGTTATGGGCTCCTGCTCTGCCCAAGCCCTCGAGGAACTACAAAATGTCGTGACTGTACCCAAATCCATCACACAAACCAACCTCCTATCCACTGATCCTGTCTACACTTCCCGCTGCCTCGGGAAAAGCAGCCGGTATAATTAAGGACCCCACACACCCCGGACATTCTCTCTCCCACCTTCTTCCATTGGGAAGAAGATACAGAAGTCTGAGGTCACGTACCAACCAATTCAAGATCAGCTTCTTCCCTGCTGCTGTCAGACTTTTGAATGGACCTACCTTGCATTAAGTTGATATTTCTCTACACCCTAGCTATAACTGTAACACTACACTCTGCACTCTCTCATTTCCTCCTCTATGAATAGTATGGTCTGTCTGTATAGTGTGTAAGAAACATTACTTTTCACTGTATGCTAATACATGTGACAATAATAAATCAAATCAAATCAGGTACTGACCATTCCGGACTTCACCAGGCCTGATTTGGAATTACTTGGGGACGGGTTTCTTGGGTGGCACAGTGGCATAATGGTTAGCACTGTTGCCTCATGGCACCAGGGACCAGGTTTGATTCCTGCCTTGAATCACTGTCTGTGTGGAGTCTGCACGTTCTCGTGTCTGTGTGAGTTTCCTCCTGGGTGCTCCGGTTTCCTTCCACAGTTTGAAAGACTTGCTGGTTAAGTGCATTGACCGTGCTAAATTCTCCCTCAGTGTACCCGAACAGGCACCGGAGTGTGGCAACTCAGGGATTTTCTCAGTAACTTGTCTCTGTCTCTGTGGAGAGAGAAAATATGAGTGAACAACAATGTTACTTTTATGAGTTATTCACAATAGGAATATGATTGAGGAAAGAACTAGTCTAATCAGGGGGCTAGAGAAACTGCAGCGTGACAGTGAGGACCAATAACAAAATGCTATTTTAATTGCCATCCAATATTGTAGCTGTATATGTGAGTTGGTGTATGTTTATGCATGTGTGTGCATGTCTGTGCATGGGAATGTTGTGTGTGCACGTGTCTGTGAGAATGAGTGTGCATGTGTCTGTTATGTTTGTGTGTGTCAGCGAGAGTGTGCATTTAGCTGCTTTGCTCAATTGTTCTGTTTCTGTTTCAGCTCCATCTGCAGTTTCATTTATGCACCAAGTGAGTCGTACAGTGGACAGTGTAACTCTATCCTGGTCTCAGCCTGACCAGCCCAATGGAGTGATCCTGGACTACGAGCTCCAGTATTATGAGAAGGTATGGAATGTGGGATGTGGAAGAGGAAGTTAATATGAAAGTTCTTCAGATTGTTGCATTTAAATACACTTGTAGCTACGTTGGGAGTCTTTTAGAGGCAGGTCCCACTCCAGTGCAGTACTGAGGGACTGATCATGGGCCCTGTCTTTTGGGTCACAGGTTAAATTAAGGCTCTGTATGCACATTCAGACAGATTTAAAATATTGCGAGGATACACTTCAAAACAGCATAATTAATTGCAGAACACTTGAAATGCCCTGAGATTGTGAAGGTTGCTATGCAAATGCAAACCTTTATTTTTTATTTCAAGTTGATAGATTTACTTAGAATCATAGATGTTTACAGCATGGAAACCTTTGGCCCAACTTGTACATGCTGCCTTTTTTAAAGCACCAAGGTAATCCCAGTTGCCCGTGTTTGGCCCATGTCCGTCTATACCCATCTTACCCATATAACTGTTTTTTAAAAGACAGAATTGTACCCGCCTCTGCTACTACCTCTGGCAGCTTGTTCCAGACTCTCATCACCCCCTGTGTGAAAAATATTATCCCTCTGGACCCTTATGTATCTCTCCCCTCTCACCTTAAACTTATGTCCTCGAGTTTTAAACTCCCCTATCTTTGGGAAAAGATGTTGACTACCCAGCTAATCTATGCCCCTCATTATTTTATAGACCTCTATAAGATCACCCCTAAGCCTCCTACACGTCAGGGAAAAATGTCTTAGCCTATCCAGTTCTCTTTGTATCTCAGGTCATCAATTCCTAGTAGCACCCTAGTAAACCTTTTCTGTACACTTTCTAATATAATAATATTGTTTTTATAATAGTGACCAGAACTGTACACAGTATTCCAAGTGTGGCCCTACCAATGTCTTGTACAACTTCAACAAGACATCCCAATTCTTGTTTTCAGTGTTCTGACTAATTAAACCAAGCATGCTTAATGCCTTCTTCATCACACTATACACCTGTGACTCTACTTTCAAGGAGCTATGAACCTGTACCCTAGATCTCTTTGTTCTATAACTCTCCCCAACACCCTGCCATTAACTGAGTAAGTCCTGCCCTGCTCTGATTGACCAAAATGCATCACCTCATATTTATCTAAATTAAACTGCATCTGCCATTCGCCAGCCCATTGGCCCAATTGATCAAGATCCCATTGCAATCTTAGATAACCTTCTTCACTGTCCACTGTGCACCAATCTTGATGTCATCTACAAACTTACAAACCATGCCTCCTAAATTCTCACCCAAGTCATTAATATAAATGACAAATAACAGTGGACCCAGCTCTGATCCCTGAGGCACACCGCTGGTCACAGGCTCCAGTTTAAAAAACAAACCTCTATAACCACCCTCTGTCTTCTGTCATCAAGCCAATTTTGTATCCATTTGTCTACCTCACCTGGATCCCATGAGATTTAACCTTATGCAACAACCTACCATGTGGTCCTTTGTCAAAGGCTTTGCTAAATCCATGTAGACAACATCAGCTGTACTGCCCTCATCTATCTTCATGGTTACCCCCTTTGTGAGACATTTTCCACTCACAAAGCCATGTTGACTGCCTAATCAGTCCTTGTCTCTCGAAATGCCTGTAGATCCTGTCTCTCAAAATATCTTCTGACAACTTACCCACTGCAGATGTTAGGCTCAGCAGCCTGTAGTTCTAAGCTATTCCCTGCAGCCCTTAAACAAGAAGCCCAAGAGATTTCTAAACCAAACTGCTCACATCTTATACTCCTTAGTATAAGATGTGAGCACGTTCTGGTATTCAGCATCAAGGCAAATACTCATGTGCTATCATTGTAAGTTAGGCCTGGCGGGGAGGGACTTTTGAAAATGCAGTTCTATCCAAAGACTTAGATTACTGAACTAAAAGGTTTGAGGATTTAAATGGCCTTTTCTCATTCCTCTGCTGATAAGTTGTAACCCAGATATGTGGGATAAAAATAGAATGTTTTCCTGGATAGATTTATATGTAAATATATTTTAAAAGCATCAGTAGGCAAGTTTAATATGGAAGGGCAGAGGAATTGGGAATGTGAAAAGGTCATTCTATTCAGCAATGAGTTACATTAAAGGTGATTTAATTGTTAATATAACTAAAGGAGTTAAGGCAGGAGCTGGAATTCTCTGCTTTCCCTTTCCATGAACAAATTTCAAGCGGTCTTCAACTTCACATATGATGTTACATTTATACCAGCATTAATCACAACCTCCTCCCATCCATTTGGGCTCACCCTATCCCATATCCTTTTATCCCATTTTCCCTCCAAATGCTTCTTCAGCATCCTCTTAAATGTATCGATACTATTCATACACACACTCATTTTCACCATCCTCTGGGTAAATTCTCCTGAATTCTTGAGTGATTGTTTTATTTATGCTCCCTTGGTTTCGATTGCCACAAGCAGAAATATCTTATCCATGTCTGGTTGAAATCTGTTACCCAAATAATCTTCTCTAAATATCTCCATATCCGAATGCACTTACTGAATTTTTTTTGGATATTTTAGTACAACTCTTGCAATGCGTGAGCTTGTCTCAAGAACCTCAGGTTTGATGGAATAGTTGTGCCACCCATCCTTTAAAGAAAGCTTTCAATTACAGTGACAGTCTTCATAAACTACTGCACTTCTTGTGATGCAGATCCTCTCAGGTGCTGGTAGAGAAGAAGATCCAGTATCCTGATGTTCTGATGATGAAGGAACAGCCAATATAGTAGCAAGTAGGACGGTACATAACCTGGAAGAGAAGGGTTGTGGTTCTGCCATGTACCTGTCACCCTTTAACACTTGTACCTTCAATATCTTTTGGCTGTGATTTTGATTGGTGCAGTAGATGAAGTCTTGACAAGTTGCTGCAGTGGAATTTGTAGATTGATGATACTGCAGCCAGGCTATTGGAGTTGCACAATAAGCAAATGGAGAGAAGGATGAAGAACATAAGAACTAGGAGCAGGAGTACGCCTAGTTTGGGGGCGTTTAAGAGATCCGTGGGTAGGTTTATGGATGAAAAGGGATTGGTTTAGGTTAGAGGGTCATTGTTTTTTAACTGGTCGGCACAACATCGTGGGCCGAAGGGCCTGTTCTGCGCTGTAATGTTCTATGTTCTATGTTCTATATGTTCTATCTCAGCTTCACTTACCTGCCCACTCACCTTAACCCTTAATTCCTTTACTGTTCAAAAATCTATCTATCCTTGTCTTAAAAACATTCAATGAGGGAGCCTCAACTGCTTCACTGGGCAGGGAATTCCACAGATTCACAACTCTTTGTGTGAAAAAGTTCCTCCTCAACTCAGTCCTAAATCTGCTTCCCCTTATTTTGAGGCCATGCCCCCTAGTTCTAGTTTCACCCACCAGTGGAAACAACTTCCCTGCTTCTATCTTATCTCTTCTCTTCATAATCTTATGTTTCTATAAGACCTCCCCTCATTCTTCTGAATTCCAATGAGTACAGCCCCAGTCTATTCAGCCTCTCCTAAGCCAACCCTCTCAAATCCGGAATCAACCTAGTGAATCTCCTCTGCACCCCCTCCAGTGCCAGTATATCCTTTCTCAAGTAAGGAGACCAAAACTGTACACAGTAACTCCAGGTGTGGCCTCACCAGCACCTTATACAGCTGCAACCGGCAGACACTAAATTAAAATGATTGGGTAACACAGCACATGACAGGAGGACAAATATCTTTAAACGGCAAGTGTGGCTCAAAACTGAAATGAATTGCCTGACCCTGTGGTTCGGGCAGGTTCACAAAAAACAAGTTTAATTTATTCATTATTGTCACAAGTAGGCTTACATTAACACTGCAATGAAGTTACTGTGAAAATCCCCTAGTCACCACAGTCTGCCGCCACCTGTTCGGGTACACTGAGGGAGAATTTAACATTGCCAATGCACTGAGCCAGCACGTCTTTCGGATTGCAGGAGGAAACCAGTGCACCCAGAGGAAACCCACACAGACATGGGGAGAATGTGCAAACTCCACACAGATAGTGACCCAGCCAGGAATCGAACTTGAATCCCTGGCACTCTGAGGCAGCAGTGTTAACAACTGTGCTGCTGTGCCACTCACAGTGAATAACTAACTTCCTGTGGGTGAATATAGAAATATAGAAAATAACAGAAGCAGTAGGCCCTTCACCTGCTCCACCATCCAACATGAACATGGCTGATCCTCTATCTCAGCACCAGACTCCAGTACTCCCCCCTTAAAGTGTAGAAACCGATTTCTTTCTGAAATATATTCAGTGATTTGGCCTCCACGCCTTCTGTGGTAGAGAATTCCACAGGCTCACCCCCTTCTGAGTGAAGAAATGTTATCCTCATTTCAGTCCCAAAAAGCTTACCCAATATCTTGACAGAGGAAGCAACGTCTCAGCATCCAGTTTGTCCAGCCCTCTCAGAATTTCACATGTTTCAATTAGATTCCCTCTCCCCCTAAATTACAGGCCTAATTGACACAATGCCTCCTCATATAACAATCCTGGAATCCTACCAGGAGTCAACCTGGACAGCATTCACAGCACTACCTCTGTGTTAAGCATGTCCTTTCTTAGACAAGGAGACCAAAACTGTTCACCAGCTCCAAATGTGGTCTCACCAAGGCCTTGTACAACTGCAATAGGGCATCCTTCCTCCTGTACCGCAATCCTTTTTCGATGAAGACCAACATGCCATTTGCTTTACAAACTGTGCCTATGTTTTAATTGATGTTTGTGTTAGGGAATATGCGCTAACTTTTCGTCAATATGTGATTGATGAGGTGTCTGATTGACTGTGTTAATTGATGTGTGTTAGTGAATAGTTGTTCGTTGCTCTGTGTGTTTGTGAATGGTTGTAATTATGACAGTCTTCAAAAAGGAGACGAGCCCGATTACAGTAACTACAGTAACTGTTGTCTGTCAGTGGGGAAGGTCACAGTAAAACTTTTCTCAATTGCCTGCTCCCTGTGGCTGAAGAAACATTGAAACTAGAAGCAGGAAGAGGCCATTCAGCCCTTTAAACCTGCTCCGTCATTCATTATGATCGTGGCTGATCATCGGATTCAATATCCTGATTTATCCCACTTTCCTCCCTTCTCCCTTGATCCCTTTAGCCCCAAGGCTATATCTAATTTCTTCTTGAAATCAACCAACAGTTTGACCTCAACTACATTCTGTGGTACTGAATTCCACACATTCACCACTCTCTGGATGAAGAAATTTCTCCTGAAAGTTCTCAAAGCTTTACGCCTTATCCTCAAACTATAACCTTTAGTTCTGGACTCCCCGCCAGTTTAAAAATGGGCAAGTCATGTTGCAGCTTTATAGAACCTTAGTGAAGCCGCACTTGGAATGTAGTGTTCAATTCTGGTCACCACACTACCAGAAGGATGTGGAGGCTTTGGAGAGGGTACAGAAAAGGTTTACCAGGATGTTGCTTGGTATGGAGGGCATTAGCTGTGAGGAGAGGTTGGAGAAACTTGGTTTGTTCTCACTGGAACGACAGAGGTTGAGGGGAGACCTGATAGAAGTCAACAAGATTGTGAGAGGCATGGACAGAGTGGATGGTCAAAAGCTTTTTCCCAGGGTGGAAATTATTAGGGGGCGCAGGTTTAAGGTGCGAGGGACAAGGTTTAAAAGAGATAGACGAGGCAGAATTTTTACACAGAGAGTAGTGGGTGCCTGGAACTCGTTACCGGGGAAGTAATGGAAGCTGATATGGTAGTGATTTTTAAGGGGTGTCTTGACAAGTACATGAATGAGACAGGAATAGAGGGATATGGTCCCCGGAAGGGTAGGGGTTTAGTTAAGTTGGGCAGCATGGTCGGTGCAGGCTTGGAGGGCTGAAAGGCCTGTTCCTGTGCTGTAATTTTCTTTGTTCTTTATACCTCTGGAAGCTTGTTCCAGACACTCACCACCCCATGTGTGATACAAGTGTCCTCTGGACACTTGCATCACTCCCCTCTTACCTTAAACCTCTGCCCTCTAGTTTTAGACTCCACTATCATTGGGAAAAGATATTGACTATCCAGCTGATCTATGTCCCTCATTATTTTATGGACTTCTATAAGATCACCCCTCAGCCTCCTCCACTCCAGAGGGAAAAGGTCCCAGTCTATCCAGCCTCTCCCTATAATTTAAATCATCAAGTCCCGGTAGCATCCCAGTAAACCTTTTAAATAACATCCTTTCTATAATTGGGTTTAATAATATCCTTTCTATAATATGACGACCAGAACTGTACACAGTATTCCAAGTGTGGCCTTACCAGTGTCTTGTACAACTTCAGTGTGATGTCCCAACTCCTGTATTCAATGTTCTGACCAATGAAACCAAGGCTGCTGAATGCCTTCTTCACCACTCTGTCCACCTGTGATTCCACTTTCAAGGAGTTATGAACCTGTACCCTCGAACACTTTGTCCTATAACTGTCTCAACACCCTACCATTAGCTGAGTAAGTCCTGCTGTGTTTCGATCTACCAAAATACATCACCTCGCATTTGTCTAAATTAAACTCCATCTACCATTGATCAGCCCACTGGCCCAATTGATCAAGATCCTGTTGCAATCCTTGATAATAGAACATAGAACGTAGAACATTACAGCGCAGTACAGGCCCTTCGGCCCTCGATGTTGCGCCGATCAGTGACCCTCTAACCTAAACTATTCCAGTGTTATCCATTTGCCTATCCACTGACCATTTGAACGCCCTTAAAGTTGGCGAGTCCACAACTGCTGCAGGCAGGGCATTCCACGACCTTACTACCCTCTGAGTAAAGAACCTACCTCTGACATCTGTCCTATAATTACCACCCCGTAATTTAAAGCTATGTCCCCTCGTGTTAGCCATCACCATCCGAGGAAAAAGGCTCTCACTGTCCACCCTATCCAATCCTTTGATCATCTTGTATGCCTCAATCAGGTCACCTCGTGACCTTCTTCTCTCCAATGAAAATAACCTCAAGTCCCTCAGCCTTTCCTCATAAGACCTTCCCACCATACCAGGCAACATCCTGGTAAACCTCCTCTGCACCCTTTCCAATGCCTCCACATCTTTCTTATAATGCGGCGACCAGAACTGTACGCAATACTCCAAGTGCGGCCGCACCAGAGTTTTGTACAGTTGTAACATGATCCCATGGCTCCAAAATTCAATCCCTCTACCAATAAAAGCTAACACACCGTACGCCTTCTTAACAACCTTATCAACCTGGGTGCCAACTTTCAGGGATCTATGCACATGTACCCCGAGATGTCTCTGCTCGTCAACACTACGAAGAGTCCTTCCATTAGCCCTATATTCTGTACTCCTGCTATTCTTACCAAAGTGAATCACCTCACACTTTTCTGCATTAAACTCCATTTGCCACCTCTCGGCCCAGCTCTGCAACTTATCTATGTCCCTCTGCAAACTGTAACATCCATCCTCACTGTCTACAACTCCTCCGACTTTGGTGCCTTCAGCAAATTTACTAATCCATCCTTCTACACCCTCATCTAGGTCATTTATAAAAACGACAAACAGCAGTGGCCCCAAAACAGATCCCTGAGGTACACCACTTGTAACTGAACTCCATCAACCACCACCCTCTGTCTTCCATCAGCTAACCAATTCCTGATCCAAACTTCTAAATCACCCTCAATCCCATGCATCTGCATTTTCTGCAGTAGCCTACCATGGGGAACCTTATCAAATGCTTTGCTAAAATCCATATACACCACATCAACTGCCTTACCCTTATCCACCTCTTTGGTCACCTTTTCAAAAAACTCGATACGGTTTGTGAGGCATGACCTACCCTTCACAAAACTGTGTTGACTATCCCTAATCAATTTATTTCTCTCTAGATGATTATAAATCCTATCCCTTATAATTCTTTCCAAAACTTTTCCCACAACAGAAGTAAGGCTCACTGGTCTAGAATTCCCAGGATGGTCTCTACTCCCCTTCTTGAACAAGGGGACAACATTTGCTATCCTCCAGTCTTCTGGCACCTATACCTGAAGCCAATGACGACATGAAGATCAAAGCCAAAGGCTCTGCAATCTCCTCCCTAGCATCCCAGAGAACCCTAGGGTAAATCCCATCCGGCCCAGGGGACTTATCTATTTTCACACTCTGAAGAATTGCCAACACCTCCTCCTTACGTACCTCAATCCCATCTGGTCTACGACCTGGTATCGCAGTATTCTCCTCGACTACACTGACTTTTTTCTTCAGTGTCCACTATGTCATCAATCTCGGTGTCATCCGCAAGCTTACTAATCATGCCTCCTATATTCTCATCCAAATCATTAATTACGACAAGTAACAGTGGACACGGCGTTGACCCCTGTGGCACACCACTGTTCACAGGTCTCCAGTTTGAAAAACAATTCTCTACAATCGCCCTCGGTCATCCAGCCACTTTTGTATCCATTTGGCTACCTCACCCTGGATCCCGTGAGATTTAACTTTATGCAAAACCCTACCATGCGGTCCCTTTTCAAAGGCCTTGCCAAAGTCCATGTAGACAACATCAACTGCACTGCTCTCATTGACCTTCTTCAAATAACTCAATCAAATTTGTGAGACATGATTTTCCACTCACAAAGCCATGCTGACTGCCCCTAATTAGTCCTTGCCTGTCTAAATGCCTGTAGGTTCCGTCTCTGAGAATACCTTCTAATAACTTACTACAGATGAGAGGTTCACCAGCCTGTAGTTCCCAGGCTTTTCCCTGCAGCTCTTTTTAAACAAAGGCACAACATTTGCCACCCACCAATCTTCAGGCACCTCACCCTGGCTGTCGATGATCCAAATATCTCTACAAGGGGACCCACAATTTCCTTCCTAGCCTCTCACAACATCCTGGGATACACTTCACCAGGTCCTGAGGATGTGCTTTAAGATTTTGAGCATCTCCTTCTCTGTTATATGTACACTCCTCGAGACATCACTATTTATTTCCCCCAGTTCCCTAACAGCCATGCCTTCCTCAACAGTAAATACTGATGGGAAATATTCATCTTTTGTGGATCCGCACATATATGTGCTTTAACTTAATAGTCTTCGAGACTTTGTCAAAAGCCTTCTGAAAGTCTAAATAAACCACATCCACTGGTTCTTCTCAGTCAACACGACCAGTTACATCCTCAAAAGGATGTAACTACCCATCAAGGAGCACACTGGGTATGATCTTCACAGCAAGACAAATCCAAGAAAAATGCAGAGGGCAGCAGCAATCACTAATGGCCTTTTTTGACCTTAAGAAGTCTCACAACACCAGGTTAAAGTCCAACAGGTTTATTTGGTAGCACTGGCATTTGGAGTCTCAGGGTCCTTCATCAGTTGAATGAGGACTTGTGTTCTCAAACAGGTCACATAAAGACACAAACTAAATTTACAAGACAATGGTTAGAATGTGAGACTTTACAGGTAATCAAGTCTTAAAGGTACAGACAATGTGAGTGGAGAGAGGGTTAAGCACAGGTTAAAGGGATGTGTATTGTCTCCAGATCGGACAGTAAGTGAGATTTTGCAAGCCCAGGCAAGTCGTGGGGGTTACAGATAGTGCAACATGAACCCAAGATCCCGGTTGAGGCCGTCCTCATGTGTGCGGAATTTGACTATCAGTTTCTGCTCAATGTCTAGGACATCTTCCTAAAATTTCAACATAAAACCTTTTTAAAACATAAAATAAAACCTCACAACGGATTAAGGAACGTCTTCCTAAAAATTGGCCGTCGGCAAAAGTTCATCGGTGTCGTCTGCCTGCTGCGTGATGACACAGAAACCATGATCCTTATCAACAGATTTGCAACAGACCTAATACAAGTGCAAACTGGGGTCAAGCAAGGCGATGTCATCACCACCTTTTTCATCTTCCTCGCTCATCACCATGACACTCCCTGCCAGAGTGGAGCTATTCAACTTGTACCACCTTCAGTCCAGAACCAAGGTCACCCCAACTCCTGTCATTGAGCTGCAGTATGCTGATGACACTTTTGTATGTACACACTCAGAGGCCAAGCTCCAAGCTAGCATTGAAGCATTCACACAGACATATGAAAGGAAGGGCCTAAGGCTGAACATCCTGAACGTAAGGCCCTCTACCAGTCTGCTCCCATACTGCAACACTGACCCCCATCCACCAGCTATCAGGATGCATTGTGAACGATACAACGTACAACATTTCTTAGGCCTTGGGAGCCGCCTCTCAGTGAGGAAAGGAATCAACAATGAAGCTCAATATCACCTCCAGTGTGCCCCAGAGCAGCCTCCAGTTATCTGAGGAAGAGCGTCTGATACGAAAAAGCAGTTCCTGTCAGAACTCTTTTTCTCATCAGGCCGTGGCAGCAGAGACTTCTGATCAGCAAGGTGGTGAAAGGTATCGGGGGTAGGTGAGAATGTGGAGTTGAGGTTAAAATTAAATTAAACATGATCTTATTGAATGCTGAAGCTCAAAGAGCCTGAGTGGTCTACCCCTGCTCCTAATATGTGTGCTCAGAACTCCATAGACTTCAAACCTGCCTCCAAGCTCATGGTCTATAAGGCTTCAGTTCCCCCTGTCTTCCTGTGTTCATCAGCGACATGGACAACATACAGCAGGCACCTCAAATCCCTGGAGAAATATCACCATCGATGCCACTGCAAAATCCCAGAAACGCCAGTTAGGTGCTGTAACATTGATACTCTCTCAGGTCAACATCTGCAGTATCAAGGCACCAATTATGGATAATTGTTGACCCATTGGATGGGACACGTCATCTGCATGCCTGGCACAAGACTCCCAAAGCAAGCTCCGTATTCTGAGCTTCATCATGGCCAGCAGTTACCAGGAAGGCAGAGGAAACCTTTCAAGGATGTTCTCTAAGCCTCCCTGAGAAAATGCACGATTCCCACCAATCGTTGGGAAGCTCTTGCTTGAGACTGCAAACTGGAACTTGCAGGATGCTGCAGGGTTCAGTTCTCAGACCTCAACTACTTACAATCTATATAAATGAGGGTCATATAGGAAAATTTGCAGTTGACACTAAAATATGTGGGAAAATAGGCTGTGATGAAGAGATAAAAAGCTTACAAATGGACATTGATAGGCTAGGAGAATGGGCCGGAATCTGCCAGATACAGCCCTATTTTACCATTGGACCGTGCCCAAAAATGGACACAAAACTTGGTAAAGTCAGGCATGAGGCCATTAGCACAACCCACGCCCGCATCCACGCAGATGCCCACCCTACCAAGGACCGAAATGGCTGCAATCTGAAACGCACCCAAAATGTGCGCAACAGTGATTTAATTGTATTTGCATGTATTTAAATTGAATTAATGAGCTGCCCGTCCACCTTTACTGGCATTTTCCCCCTTTACCATCGCGTTCGCGCATCCAAATTCGGCACGAAACAGATCGGCAAAGGTCTGTTTCAGGCTCCCCAGCTTCTGAAGAGGTCAGTTCAGAGCTTCCAGTGGCTCCCTGACTCAGATCGGTGGTGAGGGGAGGGTGTGGGGGGGGGGGCCTGATCATTCTCTGTAAGGAGAAGGAGGGGGTGGGGAAGGAGGGAGGCCAGATGGTTCTCTGGTGGATTGCTCTCTCGTGGGGAAAAGATCATTCTCTGATGGGGGTGGTGGGGGGGGTGTAGGAGGCCTGATTATTCTCTGGTGGCGTGGGGAAGGAAGGCCAGATGGATCTCTGGTGGGGCAGGATGGGGAGGGGCAAGGGAGAGACCGCTGCCACTCTATGGGCAATCGATAGGGGGTAAGGGGGCAGGGAGTCGCAATGGGTCTGGGTAGTGGGGGGGGAGTGGGTAGGTAAGAGGGGCAGTTATGTTGTGGGGGTGGGGCGATATCTATGGGGGCCATCGCTCCCAGATCTCTTTATCCGCCCGGGAGCAATGTGACAGAGGCACGTTTTTTCAAATTTTTTTTCCCACTGCATATGCGCAATTCAAAGCTCCAATCAGAGCTGCAGCATTTCAGATACGATAAACCCCTCCCACAGCGTGATTCAGACTTGTGGATTTTTTTTTCAGGCTGCGTGCGTATGGGGGCACCTGGGAACAGGTTTCCAAGTCCATTGCACCCAGATTCAGCACTTAGAGTGAAAATGGTAAAATCAGACCCATAGAGTTTAATGTGGATCAGCTATCTACTTTGGCCGGAAAAATAAAAGGGCATTATTATTTAAATGGGAAGCAAATTCAAAGTGCATCAGTGCAGAGGGATCTGGGTGTCCTTGTGTATGAATTGCAGGAAGTCGCTATGCTGGTGTAGCATGTAATAAGAAAGGCAAATGGAATCTTCATATGTATTGCAAAATGACTGGATTTTAAAAGAAATGTTGTTACAATTGTATAAGGTGTTGGTGAGACCATACCTTGAGTATTGTTTCCCTTTTTACTCTCCTTACTTGAGGAAGGATGTGGTGGCATTGGAGGAAGTTTGCCAGATTGACTCTGGGATGAAAGGAGCAGTTGAATCGCTTGGGCTTGTTCTCACTGGAGTTCAGAAGAACGAGGGGGGATCTGACCGAGGTATATAAGATGCTAAAGGGGATTAATAACATGGATGTTGAATAGATGTTTCCCCCTTGAGGAACAGTCTAGAGCAAGAGGTCATAGACAGAGTGAGAGGAGATAGGTTCAAAACTGAGATGAGGAGAACCTACTTCTGTCAGAGGGTTGTGAAACTGTGGAACTCACTACCTAGAGCAGTGGAGGCAGAATCAATCAGCAGATTCGGGATAGAGATGGATATGTTTCTGGTGAAATTTGAGATAAAGGGCTATGGGGTCCGGCAGGAAGCTGGAGTTGAGATCGGGATAAGATCTGTCAAGATCATATTAAGTGACAGAATGGGCTCGAAGGGCTGGATTGCCCATTCCCGCTCCTAATTCTTACGTTCCTAACATCCATGCAAGTGTCAACCATTTTGAGTGATTTTGGCAGATTCAGCTACAGACAAAGTGCAAACAGCAGAAGGACGGGACTAAAGTCCAAGCATCCCACCCAACCATCTGATCAAACACTACTGGTTCCAATCTGTGGCAGGAGTGCGGATCCAGCATCGGACTTTTTAATCTTCCCATGACCTACACCCCTGATTAGAAGAAGGCCACCCTGAGGGACTGCCTAAGAAGTCAACAACTGATAGATAGTGGGAAATCTTCCCAACCCAGAACAGGTCACACCTTACCCAAAGGAAGATCCAAATGGTTTCCCAACGTGGAAACCAAACCAGAAACCAAATGCCACTTTGGCACGGAACTGAGAAAGCTCGTCATATCTACAGCAGGGATTCTCAGATTGATTTGACATTGAAGGAGTTATCCGTGGATAGGTTTATGGATGGAAAGGGATTGGTTTAGGTTAGAGGGTCATTGTTTATTAACTGGTCAGCGCAACATCGTGGGCCGAAGGGCCTGTTCTGCGCTGTAATGTTCTATGTTCTATAACTAATGAATTAACAGTGGGAACAAGGATAGGATGTGAATTAGGAATGCTATGTGGCCAGATTGAGAAGTGCCTGAAAAATATTTCTTCCCTTCTCTTGTGTAGGATCAAAGTGAACACAACTCCTCGGCTGTGAGGAGCCAGACAAACACCCTGACCATCCGTAACCTGCGTGCTGGCACCATCTACGTCTTCCAGGTGCGGGCACGGACAGTGGCTGGCTTTGGCCAATACAGTGGCAAGATGTATTTTCAGACAATGACAGAAGGTAAACAAACGCATGCTGGAATTCAAATGAAAAGTGATCCCAAGGGGGTTGTATTCATGATTTAAAATGTTATACAACCAAAAAATCTTTGTGAATTATTTCACAAAATGACCAGGTTCTGATACCACCATCACAGAGCAATGCTGCTGATTTGGGCTGTAATGTACCAATACTGAGGCTGGAATTCTCCCCAAAACATTCAAAGTGTCAAATTCGCATGAAAACTGGAGTAATTCACTCTGTCTTTTTCAGTGGGGAGTTCAGGCTAGAACTCCCAAACTCTGTGCACTGCACAGGCCACCAGTCTGGATATCATTAAAACCGAGGGGGTGCTGCCTGTCCCCGCTGGAGAGACTGAAATTAATATGCTGAGCGAGCTACCTGTGCTCGCACTGACCGGTCAATGCTGAGACCGGTGCAAGTGCAGTGACCCCACACTGATCGCCTCCCGATTACCGGTCAGCCCCATGATGGCCACAACACTTGTTCTCTGACCACCCCCTCACCACTGCCTGATCATTGACCAGGCCCAGCCCCAAGTACTGCCCCCCAAGACCACCCCCCCAGCCCTCCCCAGCATTCCCAATCCATGCCCCGCAGTCCCTCACCCCCCTCTCCTGCAGTGCTGACCCACAGCAGGCTGACTGCCTCCCCCCCTCAACCACCAATCCCAACTGCAGAGCGGCAGCAGTTCCTCCCTCCCCATCCCTACCCCCATCCATTGCCCCCTCTGCCCCGTCTCCTTGGAAATGCCCATGGCTTGATGGGCATTTCCAAAGTGCCAATGCCCCCGGCATTGGCACTTTGCCCCACAGGCAGGTACTGCCAGGTTGCTAATGCTCAGGGGAACCCCCCCCCCCCAGTGCCCGACCCTCTGGAGGGCTCCAATGCCTCCCCCCCTTCACTGCAATGGGGTCAGGTCAGTAGTTCCTGAAAGTGAGGAGCTACTGTAAACCCCGCTGGAGTGAAATATTCCTGGTGGGAGGAGGAAGGCTAGCGAGATTTTAGCCCCAGGCCCCATTGCATTTAAATCACATGCAAAATAAGTTTAAAATTACTCCTCTGCCGATTTCTGGTGTGGAGCAGCAGCCGGCCGAAATCGGCCCTGGGAGACGCTATCATCTGTGGAAAGTGTGCGCAGATCCTACGCATCGCGAGATTCTCCCGACTCGCTGCACAAAAGAATTAGCACAGCAGGATCGGAGAATCACGGCCTAAATGTTTAAACTTACAAATCTACAGCTGTTGCTTTCAAATCCTCTTTTGGAACTGTAGCTATCCCTCGTTAAGAGCTGTTCCCTGTTCTTGGACACTATGCATTTAGGACCATTGCTAAGAAGCAGATTGGTTTAATTTTCAGTCAGATTCTCCCCTCTTAATCTTTTTCAGAATGTCGATAACAGATTGGTATGTGTCACTAGTTATTCGGAGAATAGATTGGTGAATTCCTACTTTCTTTCCCTGGTTAGCTCATGACTAAACACTTGAAGACAGATACTCTGAGTGAGAATGAAAAGCATTAAGGTGAGTTCATCGCCAACAACCCAGTGCAACAGCACTAGAAATAGAGCCAGTGTCCTGTAACAAGCTGTCCTGGGAGGAACAGTGGTTAGCACTGCTGTCTCACACTGCCAGGGACCCGGGGCAGCGCACGGTGACACGGTGGTTAGCACTGCTGTCTCACACTGCCAGGGACCCGGGGCAGTACGGTGACACAGTGGTTAGCACTGCTGTCTCACACTGCCAGGGACCCGGGTTCAATTCCAGCCTCGGGTGATTGTCTGTGTGGAGTTTGCACATTCTCCCCGTGTCTGTGGGTTTTCTTTGGGTGCACCGGTTTCCTCCCACAGCCCAAAAGACGTGCTGATTAGGTGGATTGGCCAGGCCAAATTGCCCCTGAGTGTCCCATGATGTGGAGGTTAGATGGATTAGCCATGGTAAAGGTGAGGGATAGGGCCTGAGTAAGATGCTCTGCTAGAGAGTCGGTACAGCCTTGATGGGCTGAATGGCCTCGTTCTGCAATGTCTGGATTCAATAATTCTATGAATTACCTCAATGGACTGAAACGGTTCCTGGTCCTTGTTCAGACAAAGGAGCAGAAAACAAAAAGGCTAAAATTGGTGAACAAAGTATTCAGTTATCACTTGTACACTCAGGATATGAGAATTCGGTGTGAAGATAAAGGTTTGATCTTCATGGGAGGGGTTTAGATGGGGACAGCAGGGCCTGAACCTTTCTGTTAGCTGTGTCCAGCAGCAGGAGTGGGGCTGAAGGGCATCTGCTCATGTCCCTGACACTGACCCCAACAATCCCCTGGACACTGTGCACGTCCCAGTGATCATCCACCCCCCCCACCCCCGAGTACAGCTCACCCCCCCAACACTGCTCACTCCCCCCCCCGACACTGCTCACTCCCCCCCCAACACTGCTCACTCCCCCCCCCCACCGACACTGCTCACTCCCCCCACCGACACTGCTCACTACCCCCCCCGACACTGCTCACTCCCCCCCCAACACCCGGTGCTGCTCCCCCCCCATCCCCCAGCACTGCTCACTTCCCCCAAGACACTGTTTGCCCTCCACCCCCCCCCCCCCCCCGCCCCCCCCCCCGCTAACCCCGGCACTGCTTACTCCCCCTCCCCATCTCCAGCACTGCTCGCTTCTCCACCACCCCCTCCCCCTCCCCCCTTCCCCATCCACCCCCTTCCCCCTCTCCTGTTCCCCTCTCCCCCCTCCGCCCCCCCTTATCCCCCTGCCCCCTCTCACCTGCTCTCCCCTCCCCTTCCCACCTCCTCCCTCCCCCTCCCCTCCCCCTCCCACCTCCCCACTCCCCCACCCGTCTACCCACCCTTCTACACACCTCTCCCACCCCTCAGCTGTCCCCTCTCCCCCTCCCCTCCCCCCTTCCTCTACACCCTTCCCGCCTTCCCCCACCCCCTTGCCCTCCCTCTCTCCATCCCCCTACTCACCCCACTTCCCTTCCCTGCCCCATTCCCCCCAGATCCCACCCCCTCCTCACCCCTCCCCTCCCCCACATCCACACCCCACCCCTCCACCCCACCCACCTCCCCCTCCCTGCACCCCCCTCCCCATCCCCCTCCCCGTCTGCCTCCTTCCTTTCCCTCCCCCTTTCCCTCCTCCACTCCCCCCTCCCCCTTCCCTTTCTCTCCCTTCCTGCTCTCCTCCCCCCTCCATAGAAACCATAGAAAATTACAGCTCAGAAACAGGCCTTTTGGCCCTTCTTGTCTGTGCCGAACCACTTTTTGCCTAGTCCCACTGACCTGCACTTGGACCATATCCCTCCACACCCCTCTCATCTATGAACCCGTCCAAGTTTTTCTTAAATGTTAAAAGTGACCCCGCATTTACCACTTTATCTGGCAGCCCATTCCACACCCCCACCACTCTCTGTGTGAAGAATCCCCCCCTAATATTCCCTTTAAACTTTTCCCCTTTCACCCTTAACCCATGCCCTCTGGTTTTTTTTCTCCCCTAGCCTCAGTGGAAAAAGCCTGCTTGCATTCACTCTATCGATACCCATCAAAATCTTATACACCTCTATCAAATCTCCCCTCATTCTTCTACGCTCCAGGGAATGAAGTCCTAACCTATTCAATCTCTCTCTGTAAATCAGCTTCTCAAGTCCTGACAACATCCTTGTGAACCTTCTCTGCACTCTTTCAACCTTATTTACATCCTTCCTGTAACTAGGTGACCAAAACTGTACACAATACTCTAAATTCAGCCTCACCAATGCCTTATACAACCTCACCATAACACTCCAACTTTTATACTCGATACTCCAATTTATAAAGGCCTCCCCCCCTCCCCCCCTCCCCCGTCCCTTCCCGCTCTCTTCTCCCTCCTGACCCTCCCCCTCTCCCTCCTCCCCTCCCCCTCTCCCCTCCTTGGCCTTCTCCCCTCCCCACCTCTCTCCCAGGCACTGCTCACCCCTCCACACCCCTTGCACCACCCCCCCCTCAATCTCCAACCCCCAGCAGTGTTCCTTCACTTCGCAAACAGCAGCTATATTTGATTTGATTTGTTATTGTCACAGATATTAACATACAGTGAAAGGTATTGTTTCTTGCACACGTATACAGACAATGCATACCTTTCACAGAGAACGAAACAAGAGAGTGTAGAATGGAGTATTACAGTCATAGCTAGGGTGTAGAGAAAGATCAACTTAATGCGAGGTAGGTCCATTCAAAAGTCTGACCGCAGCAGGGAAGAAGCTGTTCTTGAGTTGATTGGTACGTGACCTCAGACTTTTGTATCTTTTTCCCAACGGAAGAAGGTGCAAGAGAGAAAGTCCACGGTGCGTGAGATCCTTAATTATGCCGGCTGCTTTTCCTGAGGCAGCGGGAAGTGTAGACAGAGTCAATGGATGGGAGGCTGGTTTGCGTGATGGATTGGGCTTCGATCGTGACCTTTTGTAGTTTCTCATGTCTTGGGCAGAGCAGGATCCCATACCAAGCTGTGATACAACCAGAAGAATGCTTTCTATGATGCATTTATAAAAGTTGGTGAGAGTCGTAGCTGACATGCCAAATTTCCTTAGTCCTTATAAACCTATTAATCAAATCTAGCCAGTGATTACCTCACTGTGCAGCTTAAGTGACCAAAGAAAATGATCTTTTGCACAAACTGGCTGACCTTTAGCACTGCCTGTCAAGCTGATCTGTTTCCTGAAGATGGCTGCCTCGCTCTCCTGCTCTCTTCAGTCCCGAATCACTCAGTAACTGACTCCTATGGAGGCTACTTCTCTCTATTGCTGCTGCTTCTTCAATGCCTCATCTGTGTCCAAACTGCTTCCTGGCTCACAGCACTGTGACTACTAACTGTATAAATTGCAAAGAACAACCTGTTTCCTGTTTCTTCTTGTCTCTTATTTGCTGCTGAGGCATGATTTACGAAATACACAGCTAAAATTCATTTTATAAACAGTCCAAAGATGTGTGTGTTAGATGGATTAGCCATTGCCACTTAGTGTCGGGGGATTAGTAAGATAAATACTTGGAGTTATGGGGATAGGATCTCGGTGGGATTGTGATTGGTACAGAACCGATGGCCCGAATGGGCTCCTTCTGCACTGTAGGGATTATATGACAGGCATCCTATCATCTGGAAAGACTAATTTAACCTTCTTTGGATCACCTGGGGCTAGAAACATGAGTACACGTATCTCTGAACTTAATTTCATTAGTGATTTATTTGCCTTAAACACCATCTCAACTGTAATGCTCCAGCATTGCATAATTGGCAATGGGGCGGGGTGGAGTTTTCCCATCCCACCCACCATGGGAATCGTTACAGGAAAGGCACGGTTTTGGGGAGAGCACAGCCAGAAAATGCTACCCATAATGTCTGTCTGAGTGCTGTTAGGGACCAGATCAGAAACTCCAAGGGATATTATGGAGTTAGTCTTGACCCCAACACTTTTTTGATTTCTACATTAGGGCGAGCAGAAGGCGTTTCACTCCATAGCGTCATACAGGACAGAAAAGGCCTTTCGACTCATCAAACCTGCATCAAAAATAACTGCCACTAAAGGCAAACTGATCTTATTTTCCTGCACTTGTCCCATATGTTTGAATTTTATGATATTCCAAGCGCTCATCCAAATATTTTTTAAAGGTTGTCAGGTTTCCGGTCTCTATTATCTCTTCAGGCAGCGCTTTCCAGATTCTCACCACCTTTCCTCAAATCCCTTCTGAATCTCCTTACCCTAAAACCATACTCCCTCGTGATTGACCCCTCAGCCAGCTGCTCCCGACTCGCCCTGCCCATACCCCTCACTATCTTACACACCTCGATCATTTCCCCCTTCAGCCTCTCTGCTCTAATAAAATCCAAGCCGATCCAGTCGCTCCTTAAAGCTCAAATGCTTCATCCCAGGGAACATCCTGGTGAATCTCCTCTGCGCCAATTCTACTGCTGTCACATCCTTTCGATAGTGAGGTGACCAGAACTGTACACACTAATTCAGCTGTGACATCATCAACCTCTTTACAACATTACCTCCTCGCTCTTATACTCTCTGTCACAACTGATAAAAGCAAGTGTCCCATAAGCCTTCTTAACTTTTCTATTCACTTGCTCTGCTGATTTCAGAGATCTGTGAATAAGTACTCAAGATCCATTTGTTGCTCTGAGATTCCCTCTGTCCTGCCATTTATTAAATACGCCTTCATCTTGTTTCTTCTTCCAAAGAGCCACACCTTGCACTTTTAAAGGTTAAATACCATTTGCTACTGCGCTGCCCATTCAACCAACCCATCGATTTCTTCCTGTAACCTACAATCTAACTACCCTGCCAATCTTGGTGTCATGTATAGGCTTCCATAACATTGTGTAACAGAGGGCAGCATGGCGACACAGTGGTTAGCACTGCTGCCTCATAACACTGGGGACCTGGGTTCAATTCCTGGCTTGGGTCATTGACTTTGTGGAGGCTGCACATTCTCCCATGTCTGTGTAGGTTTCAAAGACAGTAAAAAGTCTGACAACACCAGGTTTCAAAGAACAAAGAAAATTACAGCTCAGGAACAGGCCCTTCGGCCCTCCAAGCCTGCACCGACCATGCTGCCCAACTTAATTGAAACTCCCTACTCTTCCGGGGATCATTTCCCTCTATTCCCATCCTGTTCATGTATTTGTCAAGACGCCCATTAAAAGTCACTACCGTATCTGCTTCCACTCCCTCCCCCGGCAGTGAGTTCCAGGCACCCACTATTCTCTGTGTAAAAAATCTGCCTCATACATCACCTTTAAACCTTGCCCCTCACACCTTAAGCCTATGGTCCCTAGTAATTGACTCTTCCACCCTGGGAAAAAGCTTCTGACTCTGTCCATACCTCTCATAATCTTGTAGAATTCTATCAGGTCTCCCCTCAACATCTGTCACTCCAGTGGGAAGAAACCAAGTTTCTCCAATCTTTCCTCATAGCTGATGCCCTCCAAATAAGGCAATATCCTGGTAAATCTTTTCTGTACCCTCTCCAAAGCCTCCACATCCTTCTGGTAGTGTGGAGACCAGAATTGAACATTATATTCCAAGTGCGGCCTAACTAAGGTTCCATAAAGCTACATCATGACTTGCCAATTTTTAATCTCAGTTCTCCGGCCGATGAAGGCAAACATGCCGTATGTCTTCTTGACTACCTTCTCCACCTGCATTGCCACTTTCAGTGACCTGTGTACCTGTACACCCAGATCCCTCTGCCTATCAATACTCTTAAGGGTTCTGCCATTTACTGTATATTTCCTATCCGTATTAGACCTTCCAAAATGCATTGCCTCACATTTCATAGAAATCGTAGAACCCTACAGTGCAGAAAGAGGCCCTTCAGCCCATCGAGTCTGCACCGAACACAATCCCACCCAGGCCCTACCCCCATATCATACCCACTAATCGACACATCCCTGGACACTAAGGGGCAATTTCTTAGCATGGCCAATCAACCTAACCCGCACATCTTTGGACTGTGGGAGGAAACCGGAGCACCCGGAGGAAACCCACACAGACACGAGGAGAATGTACAAACTCCACACAGACAGTGACCTAAGCCGGCAATCGAACCCAGGACCCTGGAGCTGTGAAGCAGCAGTGCTGACCACTGTGCTACCGTGCCGCCGTTTGTCAGGCTTCAACTCCATCTGCCATCTCCCCGCCCAAGTCTGCAACTGATCTATATCCCGCCGTATCCTCTGATGGTTCTCATCACTATCTGCAAATCCACCAACCTTTGTGTTGTCCGCAAACTTACTAATCAATCCAGTTTCCTCCGGGTACCCCAGTTTCCTTCCTCAGTCTGAAAGACGTGCTAGTCAGGGGAATTTAGCACAGTCAATGCACTTCAGTGTATCCAAACGAGCACCAGAGTGCACTGACTAGTGGATTTTCACAGTTGCTTCTTTGCAGTGTTAATGTAAACCTACTTGTGACACTAATACCTAAACATAAACATTTTTCCCACATTTTCATCAACATCATTTATGTATGTAAAGAACAGTAGGATCCCATTACTGATCCTTGTGGTTCACCACTGGACACTTGCCTCCAGTCACTCAAATAGCCCTTTGTGCATGATTCAATTAACCAACTAAGAAGCTTCTTTTAAAACAAACTTTATTTTCAACAATATCATTAAAACATAACAATACAATTAGCATAACCTTTACCAATTGGAAATACTTAAGCATGACGAGGTGTATCTCTACAGTTCCAATCCAAGTAGTATCCTTACAGACATAACTTCCTCTTCAGAATCAGCACAAAAATAAACATATTCACACGGGTGCAATGTTTCCAGCCTTTTAACTCCTCTGGATAGATGGAAATGGACACCTGTCTTCTGACTCTCATGCAGGAACCTCCAGAGAAAGATACACCCCAAACAGCAGAATCTCAGAGAAAGAGACTGACTTTTTACAGAACCCAATCTCTGAATCCAGACAGGACACTGCTCTCTAACACTTACAAACTGCAACAAAGCTTGACTTCTTTGTGTAGGCCTTGCTCTGCCCAGTCACATGATTTGTTCCCTATCAATCATCCTAATGAAGCCCCACTCTGCAAAACTCTAGGGGAAGTCACTAAAATAATGGAACAGCATTAGCCCAGGATAAAACAAACATTCAAGCAACTCAGAGCAGTTTTTTTGCTGCAGTAACAACGGAAGCAGTCGGTTGCAGACAATGTGACACTGGTGTTAGAACAGACTCTTAAACCAGTTCTTGCACAGAAACAGAATCATAGAAACAGCACAAACAGGCCCTTCGGCCCACAAGTTGCACCAGTCTTATCTCTACCCATGACTCAAATGCATTTCTTAAAGGCATATTATTGGCACAGTGCAAAGCCAGGTTTAATTGTTAAATCAAGCTTCTTAACTCATCTGTTTCTTCTCTGGATGTAATAAGCTGCCCTGTTTTTATTGGGATGTGATGCATTCTTTCCAGATGCGATTGCGGATTTAATTTCATTCTTGATTTATTTTGATTAATGTTTCGGTTTGTGTTATTTGAAAGCACTGAAGCCTGTCATCAGTCTCAAATTCTGCAGAACCTCCACAAAGGCAGCTTTCTGATGGATGGCAATGATTTTCTGAGTATTTCTCTTTGTATCAGAGGATACAGCAAGATATAGACCGTTTGGAGAATTGGGTGGCGAAATGGCCGATGGAGTTTAATCAGGACACGTGTGAGATAATGCATTTTGGAAGGCATTAGGCATTAAATAGTAGGCATTAAAAAATAAATGGTACAACCTTTCAGAGTATTTACAGACAGAGAGATCTGGGCGTACACATCCACCCATCATTGAAAATGGCAACGCCGGTTGGTAAGGCATGTGTGCCTTCATCCATTGGGGCATTGAATATAAAAATTGTCAGGTCACGCTGCAGCTGTACAAGAAGCTTAGTTAGGTCTCATTTAGAATATTGTGTATAATGCTGATCGCCACATTACCAGAAGGATGTGGATGCTTTGAAGAGGGCACAGGAGAGGATTACCAGGATGTTGCCTGGTCTGGGGGGTTATTATCTATGAGGAGAGGTTGGATAAGCTCGGTTTGTTCTCACTGGAAGAACGGAGGTTGAGAGGTGACCTAATAGAGACCTACAAGATTATGAGTGGCACAGGTAGAGTGTATAGTCAGATGCTCTTTCCTAGGATAGAAAAGTCAAGTGCTCGGGGACACTGGCTTAAGATACATGGGGAAAAGTTTAGAGAAGATGTGTGAGGCAGGTTTTTTTTATACAGAGAGTGGTGAATGTCTGGAATGTGCTGCCTGGGGAGGTGCTGGGAGCAGGTACAATAGCGGCATTTAAGGGACAACTAGACGAATACATGAATAGGATGTGAATGGAGGGATACGGACCCTGTAAGTGCAAACTGTTTTTGTTTAGGCAGGCATCATGATCGGCACAGGCTTGGAGGGCCGAAGGGCCTGATCCTGTGCTGTAGTGCTCTTAGTTCTTTATCCCAGTTGAACATTGCTGGCTTTGCTTCCAGATCAATACAAACTATTCGCAACAAGACTGGCCTGAGAAATACCAGACTCTCAATGCATCTTTCAAACCACAAACTTGTTTACTTTCTACAGTTTCCCTATTCAATCATTTATTTAGGTGGTTTGAAAAACACCCTTTTTTGAAATGTTTACCCTGGCTTTTGTCTATTGGCCAACATTTCCACATATATGTAACTAGGGGAGATAGGAGCATTTTCAACATCACTTTCCTTGTCATGTGGATATCCATCTTGATCTCCAAGTTTTTCTTTGAAACCATTATCCACTAGTTTCACATTAGCTTTATATGTAGTTTTTCCAGACATATCCACTTGGGATGTCCACTTGGAGCAGGGCTTGGAACAGCCAGAGCTCATTGCACGACTCAAAGCCCATCTCTAACTGCCCTCCATTTCTGTTTAAGAGTCAACCACATTGCTGTAAGTCTAGAGTCATATGTGGGCCAGTCCAAGTAAGGACGGCAGATTTCCTTCCCTAAAGGACATGAGTGAACCAGATGGGTTTTTACGAAAATCAACAATGGTTTCACGGTAATCATTCAACTTTTGATTCCAGTTTTTTGACTGAATCCACAATTCATCGTCTGCTGTGGTGGGATTTGAACCCGGGTCCCCAGATCTTGCCATGGATCTCTGCATTACAAGTCCATTGACAGTAGCACTATGCCACTGCCTCCCTCCTCTGGCTGCCTGGAGCCCTCCTCAGGCCTCTCTGAGCCCTGCCAATGCCACTCTTAAGTCCTGCTCTGACTTTTTTAAAATACATTTTATGGGATGTGAATGTCGGTGGCTGGGGTGATGGGGGGTTTATGGGGAGGGCGTTTTGGGAAAAGGGCTTGTGGAGAGGGTACATGGTGGTATACCAGAATGCCATTCACTATTGACGTGACAGGTTGCCCTGCTGTACGGAGAGTAGTGAAATGCAAAGAATCCATTGGCGCAATGTTCAATCCTGATCATCCACTGGTCTTGTGTCTTTGCCACAAGAGAACCTATATTCTTTTAGGTTCCTGTTTGCCTTGAGCCTCATATCAACTGTCCATCACGATTGATAATTCAGCTGCCTCACCATCCTCAGGGTAAGAGGTAGTCAACAGGCAGCTCACAGTCCAGGCACTGTGAGAGCTCCAAAAGAGAAAATGCTGGAAAATCTCAGCAGGTCTGGCAGCATCCATAAGGAGAGGAAAGAGCTGATATTTCGAGTCCTGACGACTCTTTGTCAAAGCTTTGTGAGGGCTCACCTGATGCCACTTCTTCAGCCAGAGAGTGGTGAATGTGTTGAACTCTTTGCCACAGAAGGCTGTGGAGGCCGGGTCATTGAACATAGAACACAGAACATTACAGCGCGGAACAGGCCCTTCGGCCCACAATGTTGCGCCGACCAGTCTTATTTTTAAAAAAAAAATTGACCCTCTAATCTAAACCAATCCCTTTTCGTCCATAAACCTATCCACCAATCTCTTAAACGCCCCCAAACTAGGCGCATTTACAACTGCAGCAGGCAGGGCATTCCAGTCCCTCACCACCCTCTGGGTAAAGAACCTGCCCCTGACATCCGTCCTATAACTACCCCCCCTTAATTTAAAGCCATGCCCCCTCGTGCTAGATTTCTCCATCCGAGGAAACAGGCTATCACCATCCACCCTATCTAAACCTCTAATCATCTTATATGTTTCTATAAGATCCCCTCTTAGCCGCCTTCTTTCCAGTGAAAACAACCCCAAATCCCTCAGTCTCTCCTCATAGGACCTCCGCTGCATACCAGGCAACATCCTGGTAAACCTCCTCTGCACCCTCTCCAAAGCCTCCACATCCTTCCTGTAATGTGGGGACCAGAACTGCACACAGTACTCCAAGTGCGGCCGCACCAGAGTTGTGTACAGTTGCAACATGACGCTGCGACTCCTAAATTCAATCCCCCTACCAATAAACGCCAAGACACCGTACGCCTTCTTAACAACCTTATCTACTTGATTCCCAACTTTCAGGGATCTATGTACACATACACCTAGATCCCTCTGCTCCTCCACTCTATTCAAAGTCCTCCCGTTAGCCCTATACTCAACACATCTGTTATTCCTACCGAAATGGATTACCTCACACTTCTCCGCATTAAACTCCATCCGCCACCTCGCGGCCCAGCTCTGCAACCTATCCAAGTCACCCTGCAAACTTCGACACCCTTCCTCACAATCTACCACACCTCCGACTTTGGTGTCATCAGCAAACTTACTAATCCACCCAACTATACCCTCATCCAGATCATTAATAAAGATTACAAACAGCAGTGGCCCCAAAACAGATCCCTGAGGCACACCACTCGTAACCGAACTCCATGATGAATAATTACCATCAACCACCACCCTCTGTCTCCTATCTGCTAACCAATTCCTGATCCAAGTACCTAAATTACCACCAATCCCATACATCTGCATTTTCTGCAGAAGCATACCATGGTGAACCTTATCAAACGCCTTACTAAAATCCATATATACCACATCTACTGCCTTACCCCTATCCACCTCTTTGGTCACCTTCTCAAAGAACTCAATAAGGTTAGTAAGGCACGACCTTCCCGCTACAAAACCATGCTGACTATCTCTAATCAATTCATTACTCTCCAAATAACTATAAATCCTATCCCTAATAATTCTTTCTAAAACCTTACCCACTACAGAAGTAAGACTCACTGGTCTGTAATTCCCAGGGAAGTCTCTGCTCCCCTTCTTAAACAATGGGACAACATTCGCTGTCCTCCAATCTTCCGGTACTATACCAGAGACCAACGACGACCTGAAGATCAGAGCCAGTGGCTCTGCAATCACCTTTTGAGTGTCTTTAAGACAGAGATCGAGAGGTTCTTGATTAATAAGGGGATCAGGGGTTATGGAGACAACGCAGGAGAATGGGGATGAGATAAATATCAGCCATGACTGAATGGCGGAGCAGGCTCGATGGGCCGAGTGGCCTGATTCTGCTCCTACGTCTTGTGGTCTTATGGAACCGCCTCTGATTAGCTCCTTATTTAAATATGCCCTTTCTCAAACCGGGAGACCAAAACTGTACATATAGTACTCCAGGTATGATCTCACCAATGCCCTATATCACTGCAGCAAAATATCCTGATTTTTTAATTTCATTTCCCTTACAATGCACAACAGCATTCCATTTGCTGTAGCTGTATACTAAAATTGTGTTATTCATGTACTAGGACACCCAGATCCCTCTGTACGTCAAGAGTCCTACAATCTCTCTTTCTTCTTAAATAATATTCAGCTTTTCTATTTTTCCCATCAAAGTAGAAAGTTCACATTTTTCCCCAGTACACTCCATCTGCCAAATGTATGACCACTGACTTAACCTCTCTATATCCCTTACGCCCACTTCAAATGCTGCTTTCCTATCTAACTTTGTCCATTAGCAAATTTATTTCCTGCAACGTGAGTGTTTATTTTGTGCAGTAGCCTTTGATGCTGCACCTTGTCAAACGCCTTCTGGAAATCTGTGTACAGCACATCCACAGACAAGTTGCATTATGGATTCTTAAAGGAAGGGATTTGTAGTAACTCTTGCTGAAACTGACTATGGACACCCCATTTACTGCCTTTTTTTGTAGCTGAATATCAGACCAGTGTGCAGGAAAAACTCCCGCTCATCATCGGCTCTGCAGCTGCTGGACTGGTCTTCATCATTGCTGTTGTTGTCATACTCATCGTTTGCAACAGGTAACTCGATGCTTTTACAAACTTCCAAACATTGATATTTATTTATTGCGACATGATCTCTTGTGCAGTTTACTTCTGTGTATGATTCTGTCTTAGTCCTTCAATTAAGAATTATTTTGAAATGTAGCAAACTTACACCTAGATTTTATGGTTTGGTTCTCAGAAGTGCCCTGATGGTAGTTATCATTTATTGTTTGCTTAATTTAGAAAGTGGTGTGATCTTTTTTCTCTAGTTCTCTATATAAAGCTGATGGGACACCAATTGGGAGCCTGCAGTGCAGGGCTGTGCAGCTCTGCCTCAGTGCAGCTGCAATGCTGCATCCTCAGGATATGTGCTGCATGGAATGCATTTCTTTTCAGCCAGCCTCGAATCCTTGATGTTGACATATACAAGACTCAAGGAATTCTAACCAGTTTTCAAATGTAATATTGTTCCATAAACCTCACATTCTTTTTGTGCATTAAATTCTGTGATATAATTGTTTTGTAAATATACTCAATGGGAGTCACTGTATGTAGTTGTGACTGAAGTGGGGTTGGTTTGTTCCATCTCTTCCTCCAGAATTAACCAACCTAGGAGTAAAAGTACTGATCAACCATTATCTAACTAGAATGGTGGAACAGACTCAAGAGGCTAAATGCCTGACTCCTAATCCATGTTACTAGCCCAAATACATAAAAACAGAGCCAGAAATGTGCCTCAAAACAAACCTTTTCCTTTTATCACTGTTTAAATGTCCTGAATCCTAATTTTCATCCCTTGAGTGACATCTCCAAGAGACTACAGGACCTAACTCTCTCCTTTTTACCCAACACTAACTCCTACAGGTCACCTATCTTCTGTCCAGACTCCCAGCTCCAAGATCAAGGTTTCCAGTTCCAACAAGGTTCAAGCTTCCGGCTCCAAGGTCCATCCTTCCAGGCTCCCAGGTCTAACCTCCCAAATCCCAGCTCTTTGTTTTCCACTCTCTCTCCCTTGTCATTGCTACCAATCAAACACCTTAATTTATTTCCCAATGGATAATCCCAGTAGGTGAAACAATTGATCCAAGATCTACATCTTTAAGAAAAATGCCAGGTGGCACATATCGTTTCTTCCCTCTCCCTTCCTTTCCTACCTCTACCCAGCATTACTATTTTTGCCTCTGTCTTGACTGGTGTTATTCCAGTATTAATGCAGCAGTATTGTTTATAATCCTAGAATTGAAAAGAAACAGATCTTAGCAGACTTTCAATAGTTAAAAGAGCCAAACTCTTGTGAAAGATCATTTAAAGGCCAGCTGTGAGCTTTGAAAGTAAAGACTTTTGATATGACACTGGCAGACAATCTGAACATCAATATCTCAACAAACCATCCAGTGAGTGAGGAAGATACAATGCCAGGAATCAAGATGGGTGGTTAACAGAGGAGATTAATTGAAATAATAAAACTTGTCAAGTTGAAGCTTGTGCCAGACGTTTTCACTTGAGGATGGGAAAGTTGCTATTATATGATTAATAATTGAACAAAAATGAATACCAGTGCTGTTATGGGGAAACTAGATGAAAGGGCAAAATAAATAACTATAGACCAATGAATTCAATATGTGTATGGCATGAACTTCAAGAAGAAATTAGATATAGCTCTGGGGGCTAAAGGAATCAAGGGATATGGCGGGGGGAGGGAAATCAGGGTGTTGAATTCGATGATCAGCCATCATCAAAATGAATGACTTAAAAGGCCAGTTGACCTCCTCCTGCTTCTGGTGCCCACGTTTCTACGTTTCATAAAGGAAATAGGCAGAGGGAAAGACAACCTAATTGGAAAAATAATTATTATATGAAAGCTAACTGGCATCAAACTAACCCAGTAGATATTTTAGGGATAGAAATTGCAGTTTGGGTACAATCAGCTTGCATTCATTGTGCCTGAAACAAAGCTGATTTTCTGAAATAGGATCTATTGCCAAAGGAGAAATAACCAGGACGTGTTGAAGTGTCAATGCCATTGAAAGCTGTCTGTCCACACACATGGCTGCTGACTTGTTTGTCCTTGTTGAGGGACACTCAAAATTTTGGAGGAAATAAAATATTAGTGAACCATTTCAAAGTTTCATTTACATTTACATGCACGAGTCGGTTTCTTAGTAAATCAAATATTATTTATCGCTGCCTATTAGTACCTTTGTGACTACAAAAGCAAGAAGAGCCTTCCCAATCAAGTGCAATCATCAAAATCTTAAAATTCTGCCCCAAGATTGTGGACAGTTTAATGGGAAAGATGTATTAAAAGTTCAACTAATGAAAGAGATGAAAGAAAATATGAGTGTAAGTGCTCCTGGATGTAATTTATTTATACTTAAAATGTCCCCAACTCTAGAGTTGCCAATATGGTTTAAATGAGTAGACGCTTCACTCCACAGTGTATAATATATCAATGATAAATTTCAACAGGATATTGTTTGACAATAGTTTGAGCAGAGTGAGAAGATTTGGACAGGCCAATCAAGAAAGGATGTTAAAACTGAAAGTAGTGCTAAGAATAGTTATGGGATAGGTAAGATAAATAGGAAATAATAAATAGAAGTACACAGTGCAAAATCACTAGAAATAAAGTACCAGGAAAATTAATAGCACTGCCAAATTTCCCAGGACTGATGGCCTGGGAATAGGATATTAAATAAATGGTTTCTGAGAGATTGAATGTATTGGTTGTGTTCTTCCAAAATTTCCTGGATTCCAGAAAGATTCCATCAGATTGGAAAACCATAACTCCTGTTCAAGGAGGAAAACAAAAGCAGGAAACTATAGACCAGATAGTCTTGCATGGGAAAATGCCAGAATCCATTATTAAGGAGTTAGTCATGGGACCTGTTGAGAATCACAGTAAAATCAAGCAGATTCAGAATAGTTTTATGAAAAGGAAATCATTCTGATCAATTTGTTAGCGTTCTTTGAGAATGTAACAAGCAGAGTAGATAAAGGGGAACCAGTAGATTTGGTATATTCAGATTTCACATAAAAGGTTTCACATGATTAGAGCACATCAGGTTGAGATATTATGGATAGAAGGTTGACTGACTTTGTTAAACATTTTCAGGTTAGCAAACTGTAAGTCGTAGATTTCCACAGGACCTCAAATATTTAAATCCTTATCAATGACTTGGATGAAGAGTCAGGTTTAATTGTTGTCAAATTTGTTGACAACACAAAACTAGATGGAAAAGAAAGCTATGAGGAGAATGGGAACGGCTGAAATTTTAACAGTTCTGCATCTGGATCGTCATCGCCACAGCTATCCCATTAATAAAATATATTTAGAAGGTCTGCGTTTTATTTTTATTTAATTTTTTATTCCATCTTTAAAATTATGAAACAGTGCTCAGAGTGGATCAAATGGACCCGAATCCATTCCTTGTTTGCCCCAAAAACCAAATTCAAAATCCAATTGAATCCAATTCATGGTCTCCACAAGAGAGACAAACAAGGTCCAAGCTGACAAGACAAGGCATTGCAACTCATCTTGGTCTTGAGGTTACCAACTGGGGTTTCCTAGACTGCAATCCAGATCAAAATAATTGCCTCATGGAAGGAATAGGTTGGGACTGATAAATCAGTAGATGCCCCCTCCTCCCCTTCCCCCAGACCCATAATGGCAGCTGTACCACACCTACAGTAGCTGGTTGACCGTGCAGGAGCATGGCCATACAACTGTGAAGTTTTAAAATTAAAATAAGCTTGTTCCTCTCTATTTACATCCTCCCATTGACAACTATCACTTAGCCAGTGGAGCTGCTGATCTCCAAGTGTTTTGGTGCATGTTACAATCAGGGAAATGAGTTGGCAGCGTGAACTTTGGTTCTCAACAGGATTGAAACCAATTTCCTTGCTGGGGGTTCACCGGTGGTGGTGGTGGGGGTTAAACTACTAAATTGGCCGGGAAATAGCTGCCAGCATATACAAGCGGTAAGTACAGTCACTCAGCTACAAACATAAATATCCTTATAGGGATATGATGTAGTGACGTACTGAAAAATGGGAGTTAGGCTGTTAATAATCAAGGATCTGACATTTTCAGAAAAGCCAAGGAAGAGAAGAATGGAGGTGGGGTGGCTGGACTGATGACAGAACAGAAGCTGGCCATTTGGCCTATCGAGTCTGTACCAACCACAATCTCACCCAGGCCCTATCCCCATAACCCTCATTTACCCTGCTAATCCTTCTTACATTGTAGTATTGGAAGGAAAAGATGATCTTGAAGGGACAAGAACAGAATCAATTTTGTTAAAGTTAATCAGTATGTCCTTGTAAAGGAGATTTGTTGGATCTGGTTCTGGAGAATGGAATGAGCTAAGTGAAGCAAGTGTGAGCATCTAAATTGGAGTAGGGCTGATTTCAGTGGGATGAGAAGGGAACGAGCTAAAGTTGTTGTTGTTCATCCATCATCATCCTCAACACCATTAGTCCTTTTGAGGCTGGTTGCGGTGTGTCCGAAGATGACTGATCAGGGCCAATTCGGGCACGGAATGTCTTGGTACATATTGGACAGACTTGTGTAGACTCTGTAGTTGTTGCGCTGGTGGCTCTGGACTTGTGCAGCTCGCGCTTAAGTTGTGCTCCAGCAATACACCTTGCTTCGTGAGCTTGGCAGCCTTTGTGGATGAGGCAGCGCTAGGTAGGGACGTTTTGTGCCAGCGTTTCCCAGGTGGTCGTGTCAATGTCAAGCAACTTCAGGGAGGCCCTGAGTGTGTCTTTGAAACGTTTCTTCTGCCCTCCATGCGAGCGTCTTCCAGCAGAGAGTTCCCCAAAAAGGAGCTGCTTGGGTATGCGCTCGTCTGACATACGGATGACATGACCTGCCCACCGGGTCTGCGCTCTCATCAGCGGTGTGTGGACTGATGGTAGACTTGCTCTGGAGAGAACTTCAGTGTCTGGTACTTTATCTTGCCATCTGATGCGTAATATTCTGCAAAGACAAGTCATGTGGAAATGATTGAGCTGTCTTGCATGCCTTCAATACACAGTCCACGTTTCATAGGCATACAGGAGGGTAGTGAGTACCGCGGCGCTGTAGACCTTCAGTTTTGTTGCTGGGCTGATTCCTCGACGTTCCCATACAGTGGAGCGCAGTCTACCGAAAGCAGAACTTGCCTTTGCTATTCTGCAGTTAACTTCTGTATCAATAGTCACTGCTCGGGAGAGGGTGCTGCCAAGATAAGTGAACTGGTCCACTGCCTGTAGTTTCTGCCCTTGGATTGTGATTATGGGTTCTGTGTAAGTTGCATGAGGAGCAGGCTGGTGCATGACTTCGGTCTTTTTAATGTTGATGGTGAGTCCAAAGTTGTCACAAGCTGTGCAAAATTTGTCCATACTGACTTGCATCTCTGGCTCTGAGCCAGTATACAGGGGGCAGTCATCAGCAAAGAGGAAATCTCTCAGAACAGTCTCCTTCACTTTGGTAATGGCTTGAAGTCTCCTCAGGTTGAAGAGCTTCCCATCCACTCTGTACTTGAGGCTGATTCCAGCAACACTGTCCTGGAAGGCATCATTCAGCATGGCAGTAAACATCATGCTGAACAGTGTGGGTGCGAGCATATAGCCCTGTGTGACGCCATTGGTGACTGGGAATGCCTCAGAGGATTCTCACCATCCAGTACTCTGGCCATCATTGAACTGGCGTACCATCTTGGGGGGGCAGCCGAACTTTGACATGATCCTCCACAGACCTTATCAGCTTACAGTGTCAAAGGCTTTCGCAAGTCAACAAAGGTTGTGTAGAGCTCACAATTCTGCTCCTGACACTTCTCCCGAAGTTGGCGCTCAGCAAAAATCATGTCACTAGCCTCACCTTTGCAGAAACCACACTGTGACTCTGGAAGCAGGCCCAGCTCCAGATAAGTGAGCAGATGATTTCGCAGGACTCTTGTGGGGGCTTTTCCTGTGATGGAGAGCAGCGAGATTCCTTAGTGGTTGTTGCATATTTGCTGATTGCCCTTCCTCTTGTAGAGATGCACAAGTTCCTGAGGAATGGATCCTTGCTTCCAAAAGGACTGGAACAACTCAGTGAGCTTTTCGATAAGTGTAGGACCAGCAGCTGTATAGATCTGTGCAGGTATGGCATCTGCCCCTGGGGCTTTGCCACTGGATAGCTGGCTGACAGCTTTCGTGTCTTTGGCTCCTATCGGTGGGTCATCCGTGGCGCTGTTGGTATCAACCTGGGGAATCCTGTCTATCGCCTCATCGTTAATAGATGACGGTCGGTTGAGGACGGCTTCAAAGTGTTCAGCCCATCTCTGCAGGATCTGAGCCCTCTCTGTAATGAGAGTTGTACCATCTGTATTCAGGAGGGGGGGAACTTCTGAGAGATTGAGGTCCACAGGGAGTGTTGAGGGCTTCAGAGAACCGTTTCAAGTCGCTTCGGTCAGCGACAGTCCAGAATAAAAGCATTTTTCTTGGCAGCTGAAGATGGGTCGTTCTGACAGGCCCGATGAAGATGGTGCTTTTCAACAAGTAGAGCCTGTATCTCCTCATCATTCTCATCGAACCAGTCATGCTGCTTGCGGGTGGAGGGCCCGAGCATCTTCAGCGCAGATGAATGGACAGCATCCCTGAAGCGTTCCCAGTCATCCTCAGCGCTGCCTGCGAGGTGTAGGTCAGCAAGCTTGATTACTAAGTCTTCAGCCAGTGCTGAAGTGATGCTGGGGTTCTTTAGCTTGGCCGCATTGATTCTTTTCATAACCTTGCTTCCTTGTGGTCACCTCTTGGGTCTGATGCGGAGCTCATTCTGGAGACAATGAGCCTGTGATCTGTCCAGCAGTCAGCACCACACATGGCCTTGGTCACTCTGACATCCTGCCTGTCTTTTCTCATAGTCGATAAGATGCCAATGGTCAGAGCAGGTGTGCATCCAGGAGGTCTTGTTCCGGGTAGGCAGACGGAAGGTTGTGTTGGTGATGAGGAGGTCGTGTGCTGTACAGGTCTTCATTAAGAATAGGCCGTTACTGTTACACTTGCCCACTCCATGCCTCCCAATGACTCTCTGCCAGATTGCAGAGTTGCACCCTACTCTTGCATTGAAATCGCCAAGATCAGCTTGTCGGTACTGCTGACTGCTGATAGTAGGGCATCTAGTTCTTCGTAGAACTTGTCTTTAATCTTGTCCGGGTTGTTCATTGTGGGGACGTAGGCGCTGATCAGGGTGGCCTGACTTCTGTTCTGTCGCGGAAGCTGTAATGTCATAAGCCAGTCATTCACACCCTTGGATAGACTATCAAGTTTCCGAACAAGGTGACTCCTGACGGTGAATCCAACTCCAGCATCACGATGCTCATCGCTGCTGCGACCGCTCCAGAAAAAAGTGTATCCATCTCCAGTTTCAGTCAACTGACCTACGTTGGCAAGACGAGTTTCACTCAGGGCAGCAATGTCAATGTTGTATCTTGCAAGCTCTCTGGCAACTAAGGCTGTTCTTCTCTCTGGTCTGTCTGCTGTAGGGTTGTCCAAAAGTGTGCGCACGTTCCAAGTGCCAATGGTGAGGAGTGTCACCTTGTGTTTTATTTTGTTTGTTCGACCGCAAGATGGGATCCCCGCCAGCTGCGGTAAACTGGCCAGAGTGTAGTGGAGCAGGTGATGTTTAGGGCACCTTTTCCAGCCCCTTCTTTATTCTACGGAGGTGAGCAGTGCGTTCCTGAAGAGCTCTGCTTAGTCACCCAGGTAGACGCCGAGTTTCACTGCTGCTTCGTTCAGAGGAAAACGACCATTAGACCTGAGCCGCCTGTATGCAGGTCCGTGACTACAGCTCCCAGTGTATCCACACCTACTGCTTCATCACTCACCCATCGCCACAGGACTTCAAGGGTTGAACAGGACAGTGATGATGATGATCGTGTCGAAATTAGCGCTTGATTTGGATTAAAGTGAGGGAGAGTTGCCCAGCATCAGCCTCCCTCTCTCTTCCCAATTCCCATCTAGATCCAGTGGCAAGACAAGAGTCAAGATGGCTGGCGGTGGGACTAGGGACAGTGGATGACCAGGACGTCTTCTGTGTCTTGTCCTGCTCGTAGCGTTCCACGACCCCAGACCCCCTTTTTGACCGTTGGACCTTCCATTTCTCGTCCGCTCAATCCGCCGGACTCTGTCTTCACTTGGTGGGATAGACATCTCCCTATCTCACCGAGGGTTGAGACCTGTCAGCTACCCTCGCCTGGTTAGCTACGGTAAACTGAAACCAAAAAGTGGCAGCAAAAGCGGTAATAGAACAATGGGTGAGCTTTTAAGTGGGGAACCAAAACTCGGTGTCCTTAGATAACAAAAGAGGTAGCGAATAAGATGAAACAAAATAAAAAGAGTGTGTATGATACATGTCAGATGAAGTCTTCAAGTGAGAACCAGGTCAAATTATACAGGTTGTGAGAGGAAATGAAGAGGAAAATAGGACTGATAAATAGTAGAAATGGTGCTTAATGAATACTTTACCTCGGTATTCATGGCGGAAAATGAAATGGGTGGTTGTACTGCAGGTTTGTGGCGGACTGAAAAGATTGAGTATGTGGACGTATGTGAAAAGAGGATGTGTTGGAAATTTTGAATAGCATCAAGATCGATAAGTCACCAGGACCGGATGGGATGTTCCCCAGGTTACTGTGAGAGGCGAGGGAAGAGAGTGCAGAGCCCCTGGCAATGATCTTTGCATCGTCAATAGAGACAGGAGAGGTTCTGGAGGATTGGAGGATTGCGGATGTGGTTCTATATTCAAGAAAGGGAACAAGGATAGCCCGGGAAATTACCCACCGGTGAGTCTAACCTCAGTGGTTGGTAAGCTGATGGACAGGATCCTGAGGGACAGGATTTATGAACATTTAGAGAAGTTTAGTATGATCAAAAGTAGTCAGCAAGGCTTTGTCAAGGGCAGGTCATGCCTTACGAGCCTAGTTGAGTTCTTTGAAAATGTGACTAAATGCATTGACAAAGGAAGAGTGGTGGATGTGGTGTACATGGACTTCAGCAAGGCGTTCAATAAGGTCCCCCATGCAAGACTTCTTGAGAAAGTGAGAGGGCATGGGATCCAAGGGGCTGTTGCCTTGTGGATCCAGAACTGGCTTGCCTGCAGAATCGATAGTAGTCATGATGTGGAGATGCCAGCGTTGGAATGGCGTAAACACAGTAAGAAAACCTATTGTTGTCAGACTTCTTACTGTGTTTCCCTGCAGAAGGCAGAGAGTGGTTGTAGATGGGTCTTATTCTGCATGGAGGTCAGTCACCAGTGAAGTGCCCCAGGGATCTGTTCTAGGACCCTTGCTGTTTGTAATTTTCATAAATGACCTGGATGAGAAAGTGGAGGGATGGGTTGTAATTTTACTGACGACACAAAGGTTGGTGGTGTTGTGGATAGTTCGGAGGGATGTCAGAAGTTGCAGCGTGACATAGATAGGATGCAAAACTGGGCGGAGAAGTGGCAGATGGACTTCAACCCGGATAAATGTGTAGTGGTCCATTTTGGCAGGTCAAATGGATGAAGGAGTACAATATCAAGGGTAAGATTCTTAGCAATGTAGAGGATCAGAAGGACCTTGTGGTCCAGGTCCATAGGACTCTCAAATCGGCCTTGCAGGTGGAGGATGTGGTCAAGAAGGCGTATGGTGTACTGGCCTTCATTAATCAAGGAATTGAGTTTGGGAGTCGGGAGGTAATGCTGCAACTTTATAAGACTCTTGTCAGACCCCACTTGGAGTCTGTGCACAGTTCTGGTCACCTCTGGGTGGCTCACAGATTGGTGTGGGAGGAATGGGATCGAATTTATGGGGCATTGGCACCAGTATTGGGGTAGGTGGGACTTGTTCGGGCGGGATGGGGTTGGTCTGAATCGTGCTGGGACCAGAGTGCTGGCGAATCGAGTAAAGAGGACTGTAGACAGGGCTTTAAACTAATTAGGGGGGGGGAGGGTGCGAGGGTAGGTGATGTTAGGAGGTCTACAGTTAAGGATAGGGTACAGGTAAGGGAAGAGGCTGAGGATGTCCCAAGTGGTGGCGTTATGGCAAATAGGGTCCAGAAGAAGGCTGGGATGAAAGCGCTTTATCTGAATGCACGAAGCATTCGGAATAAAGTGGATGAGCTGGTGGCGCAGATCGACACAAATGGATACGATCTGGTGGCCATTACAGAGACGTGGCTGCAAGGTGACAGGGACTGGGAGATGAATGTACAGGGCTATCAAGTGTTTAGGAAGGATAGGCAGGAGGAAAGAGGGGGTGGCGTAGCTCTGCTGATTAAGGACAGCATCAAGGTGGTAGCAAGGGATGATATTGGAGCCAAAGAGCAGAAAGTGGAATCGTTGTGGGTGGAGATTAGGAACAGCAAAGGGAGGAAGACGCTGGTGGGTGTCGTCTATAAGCCCCCGAATAATGATCTGGAGGTGGGGCGGGCTGTTAACGCGCAAATAAGTGCGGCGTGCAGGAATGGGACGGCAGTAGTTATGGGGGATTTCAATCTGCATATTGATTGGTCGACCCATGTTGGACGAGGTGGGCTCGAGGAGGAGTTCTTGGAATGCTGCCGGGATAGTTTCCTTGAACAGTGTGTGTTGGAGCCGACGAGGGAGCGAGCTATCTTGGATCTGGTGCTATGTAATGAGGCGGGTAGAATTAGGGACCTTGAGGTGAAGGATCCTCTTGGAGAGAGTGATCATTGTATGGTGGAGTTTCTGTTGCAGATGGAGGAGGAGAAAGTGGGTTCCCGGACACGTGTCCTTTGTTTGAATAGAGGGGAGTATGGTAGGATGAGAGAAGAATTGGCGAATGTGGACTGGGGGAGCGCGTTGGAAGGTAGGTCTGCTGAGGAGCAGTGGAGGATCTTTAAGGAGATCTTTCTTGGTGCTCAGCAGAAATTTATTCCGATGGTTAAAAAGGACAGTAGGAAGAGAGGTAATAAGCCGTGGATAACGAAGGAGGTGAAGGAAAGTGTTAAATTAAAAGCGGAGGAATTTAGAGTAGCTAAGAGCAGTGGGCGAGAAGAGGATTGGGAAAGGTTTAAATGTCAACAAAGATTGACAAAAAAGTTGATAAAGGAGGGTAGAAGAAGCTATGAAGCTGGGCTAGCACTTAATATAAAAAAGGATAGCAAGAGTTTTTATAAATATATAAAAAGGAAGAGGCTGGCTAGGGTGAACGTTGGATCCTTAGAGGATGAGAAAGGGGACCTAGTGGTAGGGGATGGGGATATGGCTAAGGTCTTGAATAACTTTTTTGTTTCTGTCTTCACGGAGGAGGACGTGAATAATTTGCCGGGTGTTAGCGATGGAAAGGTGGTAGGACTGGAGGGTCTTAATGACATTACTGTTACTAGAGAGGTGGTGCGCGACAGACTGGAGGGGCTGATTGTGGACAAGTCCCCAGGACCGGATGGAATGCATCCGAGGGTTCTGAAAGAAATGGCGGAGGTGATAGTGGATGCCTTGGTGGTTATTTTCCAGACGTCGCTGGATTCCGGGGAAGTGCCGGAGGATTGGAAAACGGCTAATGTTACGCCGTTGTTTAAGAAGGGTGCCAGGCAAAAGGCGGGGAATTACAGGCCGGTTAGTTTAACGTCTGTGGTAGGTAAAATGTTAGAATCCGTCATTAAGGAGGAAATTGCGAGGCATCTTGAAGGGAATTGCTTGATAGGGCAGACGCAACACGGTTTCATTAAAGGGAAGTCGTGTCTGACAAATTTACTGGAGTTCTATGAGGATGTGTCTAGGGCGGTGGATAGAGGAGAGCCGGTGGATGTGGTCTTTCTGGATTTTCAGAAGGCGTTTGATAAGGTACCTCACAAGAGGTTACTGCAGAAGGTCAGAGGACATGGAGTTGGGGGTAGGGTGTTAGCGTGGATAGAGGATTGGTTGTCAAATAGGAGGCAGAGAGTGGGGGTCAATGGGTGCTATTCGGATTGGCGGTTGGTGACTAGTGGGGTGCCCCAGGGGTCGGTGCTGGGGCCTCAGCTATTTACCATTTATATAGATGATCTGGAGGAGGGAACCGAGTGTAGGGTGTCGAAATTTGCTGATGACACCAAGATTGGGGGAAAGGCAAATTGTGCGGAGGGTGTGGAGAGTCTGCAGAAGGATCTAGATAGGCTGGGCGAATGGGCCAGGAAATGGCAAATGGAATTTAATGTTGGCAAGTGTGAGGTGGTCCACTTTGGTAGGAAGAATGGTAGGAAGGACTATTACTTACGTGGCAAAAAACTGCAGCAGGCGACGGTGCAGAGGGACCTCGGGGTCCTTGTGCATGAGTCGCAAAAACCCAGCCTGCAAGTGCAGCAGGTGGTCAGGAAGGCGAATGGGATGCTGGCCTTCATAGCGAGGGGGATTGAATATAAAAGTAGGGAGGTCTTGCTGCAGCTGTATAGGGCATTGGTGAGGCCGCAGCTGGAGTACTGTGTGCAGTTTTGGGCGCCGCACCTGCGCAAGGATATTTTGGCCCTGGAGGGAGTGCAGAGGAGGTTTACTAGGCTGATACCGGAGTTGAGGGGGTTGAGCTATGAGGAGAGGCTGAATAAACTGGGCTTGTACTCGTTAGAGTTTAGAAGAATGAGGGGAGATCTCATTGAGACGTATAAGATGATGAATGGGATGGATAGGATAGAGGTGGAAAGACTCTTCCCGCTCAAAAAAGACAGTAGGACTAGGGGGCACAGCCTCAAGATAAAGGGGGGGCGGTTCAGAACGGAGTTGAGGAAGAACTTCTTCACTCAAAGGGTGGTGAATCTCTGGAATTCTCTGCCCGTTGAAGTGGTGGAGGCTGCCTCGCTAAATATTTTTAAGAAGCGGGTTGATGGGTTTTTGATAAGAGAGGGGATTAAGGGTTATGGGGAGAGGGCGGGAAAGTGGAACTGAGCCACGACAGATCAGCCATGATCTTATTGAATGGCGGGGCAGGCTCGAAGGGCCAGATGGCCTACTCCTGCTCCTATTTCTTATGTTCTTATGTTCTTACAAGAAAGATATAGAAGCTATTGAGAGGGTGCAGAGGAGATATACAAGGATGTTGCCTGGATTGGGTGACATGCCTTATGAAGATAGGTTGAGGGAGCTCGGTCTCTTCTCCCTGGAGAGACGAAGGTTGAGAGGTGACCTGATAGAGGTTTATAAGATGTTGAGAGGAATAGATAGGATGGATTCTCGGAGGCTATTTCCCAGGGCTGAAATGGTCGCTATGAGAGGACACAGGTTTAAGGTGCTGGGGAGCAGGTACAGAGGAGATGTCAGGGGTAAGTTTTTCACTCAGAGGGTGGTGAGTGAGTGGAATCGGCTGCCGTTGGTGGTGGTAGGCGCGAACTCGTTGGGGTCTTTTAAGAGACTTCTGGATGAGTACATGGGATTTAATGGGATTGAGGGTTATCGATAGGCCTGGTAGGGGGGATATGATCAGCGCAACTTGTGAGCTGAAGGGCCTGTTGGTGCTGTAGTGTTCTATGTTCTATAAACAGAGTAAGAAAACAGAAATGCAGTTCACGTAAAGAAAGAAACAAAAAATCTTTTACCAGATTTTATTACATAGAACATAGAATATTCCAGCATTAATGGGCCCTCCATTATTAAATGGGTAACAACAGGCTAAGTGGATCTTACTCAGGGAAAAGAAGATGGTATATCCTTAAAGGCACAAGGAAAGGCCAAAAAATTTAATGTGTACTTTGTCTCGGTAGAAGTGGAAATATTAGGGATCCCAGACTGGAAAAGGGCAAATTTTAGGGATCTTTTAGGTTGGAAACACATTTTGGTGAATAAAACAGTGGATGAAAATGGGAGACTTTCATAGAATCATACAGCGCAGAAGAGATCCGTTGGCCCATTGAGTCTGCATCAACACAACAGAAACACCTGAACTCCCACCTAATCCCATCTGCCGGCACTTGACCTCCTTTCAAAGGAGAGATGGTTCGGATGCAAGCTAGGCATATAGCCATGAGAAATAAATACAGGGCATCCAAAACGAGAGCACTCTGGGTGACCAAGGAAATTGATGAGAAAATAAGGAAGAAAAAAGAGGCATAAAATGCATGCCGGAATAATAATAGCAAAAGAAACCAGAAATAGTCTCTCAAATACAGGAGAGAGGCTAAAGATGGAATAAGGAAAGCAAAGAGGAAGCTTGAGGAAAGGATGGCAGCCTGCAATAAAACAAATAGTAAAACATTCTTCAAACATATTAATAATAAAAGATTATTAAAGAATAGAGTGGGGCCCATAAGGGAAGAGCACAGTAAATTACTCACTGAAGCAAAGGGTACAGCAGAGACACTAAATGAATACTTTGCTTCTGTCTTTACCAAATTAAACAATGGCCCAATTGAAAACGTGGGTGGTGAGGAACTGAGCAGATAAAGGAGAGGTGCTAAAAGGGTTGGCAGCATTCCAGCGAGAGAAGTCGCCAGGCCCAGATGGGATGCATCTTTGATTGCTGAAGGAGCAAATTGCAGAGCCATTGACAGAAATTTTCCAGGTCATCCTGAACACAGAATTTGTCCCTGGGGACTGGAGGATTACAAATGTGACACCGTTGTTTAAGGAAGGGACAAAGGATAACTCAGGAAACTACAGACCTGAGAGCTTAAATTAATAGTGGGAAATCTGATGGAGGCCATAATACGGGATAAGATAAACGTACACTTAGAGAAAAATAAGTCAGTACTAGACAGTCAGTATGACTTTGTTGAAGGCAGATCATGTCTTACAAATTTATTTGAGTTCTTTGACAAGGTGACACAGACAGCGGTTGAGGGTAATGCCTTAGATGTTGTATATTTCTACTTTTAGAAAACATTTGATACAGTGTCACATGAAAGGTCGGTCAGCAAATTAGAAATATTTTGTGTTGATGGGTCCTTGATTGTATATATTAGAGATTGCCTAAGAGATAGGAAACAAAGGATTGATATAGATGGGCATTTCTTAGACTGAAGACAAGTTGAAAGTGGTTTTCCCCAGGAATCAGTGCCGGCGGGTACCTCTGCTTTTTTTGATTTATATAAATGATTTAGCGTTGAGGGTAAAATCTCTAAATTTGCTGATGATACTAAGCTAATGACAGTAGTGAATTGTGAGCATGATGCTGAGCAGTTTCAGAGGAACATTGACAAGTTGGCCAAATAGGCAGATGCTTGGTAGATGAATTTCAATGCAGCATTTTGGTACAAGAAACATGGATAACAGTGGTATAACTTCGAGGGCAGTACAGCAGCAGAGGGGCCTCAGGGTTCAAGTGCATAATTCTCTGGAAGTGGCCAGACAAGTTGAAACAGTTGTTAAGAATGGTGATCGGATCCTTGCGTTTATCAATAGAAGCGTAGAGTAAGGAAGCAATGCTACATCTTTGCAAATCATTGCTCAGACTGCATTTGGAATATTGTGTTCAGTTCTGAGCACTTGATTTAGGAAGGATGTTAAAGCCCCAAAGGAGTGCAAAGGAGATTTACTAGAATGATACCAGGAATGAGGAATTTTAGATTCAAGGCAAAATTGGAGAACTTGGGCTTATTCTCCTTGGAGCAGAAAAGATTAAGAGGTGATTTTATTGAGGTATTCAAAATTCTGAACAATTTTGACAGGGGAAAGAAGGATATTCGGTATGTCAGTGATCAGGTGTCACCACTTCAAGATGGTCAGCAAGAGAGCAAAGAATGGGATGAGGAGAAATTTCTCTGCTCAGACAGTTGTTGGGATTTGGAATTCTCTGCCTGGGAGTGAGGTGGAGGCGAATTCTCTGCCTGGGAGTGAGGTGGAGGCGAATTCTCTGCCTGGGAGTGAGGTGGAGGCGAATTCTCTGCTTGGGAGTGAGGTGGAGGCGAATTCTCTGCTTGGGAGTGAGGTGGAGGCGAATTCCATGGGAGATTTCAGTGAGAGTTGGATACAGATTTTTGAAGCCATAAATTTAAAGGGCTACGGAGGTAGGGCTGGAGGATGGGACTCGCTGGGTGGCTGTTTCGGGAGCCGGTGCAGACACAATGGCCAAATGGCCTCTTTCTGTGCTGCAAAACTCTATGATTATATGATTCTGTGAAATGGATGGGGTCAAAATTGAGAGGCCGGAGATATCTTTCATACTGATACTAATGTTGATAATACTGTGAGTAGATAAGTCCTTTGTGACTGGGTTGGAGATAGCAGAAGGACTTTCCCCATGATTCTAATTTTCTCTACATTTGATGGGGTAGGCAGTGGATTAGAGAAAATCCACGGGTGGAGTGGAGGTGACATTACTAAACAGGTAATGCAAAGGACACAGGCTAATATTCTGAGGACATGGCGGCTGGTGGAATTTATATCCAATTCATGAATAAATCTGGAATTAGAAGCCAATGGTGACAATGAAACTATTGGATTGTTGCAATATCTCAACTGGTTCTATTGCTGTTTAGTAATGAAATCTGGTATCCTTATCTGTTGAACTCACATTGCCTAGAAAAATGCTGAGTTTTACCAAAACACCGCAGAAAAGTCAAAAAGAAATAAAATCTTCTGAAACTTTTAACTATCATCATCACCATCTAGTATTTTGAATGAAACCCTCAGGATGGTGACATGAGCTGAAGAAAGGTGGATGGAGTTCACTGGGGAGAAATGTAGAATGATGTATTTTACAAAAGTTAATAAGGACATTGAGCACACCAAACAATAAATAGCACAATATTGAAAATGTGGGTGAGCAGAGGGATGTTGAAGTTCATCCTTAAATCCGTGAAGGTGACAGTTTGAGTTTATGAACAGAAGGAGGGAATATAAAATCAATGAAATTGTGATGTAACTTTCCAAACCACGAGTCAGGTCTCAACTAGCAAACTGTTGGCATCAGTGATCAGGTGAGATCTAAATAGCTGAGAAAGCTGCAGAGGATAGCAAGGTGTTATCCAGGATGAGGGTCTTCAGTTATGAGGGGGGATTGAAAAAGTCAGAACTATTCTTGAAACAGAATTAAAAATTGACAACATGATGAGGGATTTTGATAGGAAATGGAGACAGGAGAACTATTCCCACAAGAGTGGATCAAAAGCTAGAGACCAAAGATTTCAAATATTGGCAAGTGATGAGAACATTTCACCTGAAAAGGTGACGGGAAATGATTCTGTCGATAATTTTAAGAGAGACGCAGATAGATAGTTGAGGATGAAGAACTAAAAGCAGGAATGTGAAACTAAATAGGTCTGACTGGTCTTTCCAAGAAACAGCCAAGGCATAATGGACTGAATAGTTTGCTGATATCCTCTCTGTTTGTGTGATTGTATGAAATAAAAGTGGGAGATTTTAAATTCAACCTGTTACCGTGTCAACAATTATGTATTGACAGCAGCTCTCATTTGGTTCACTTTCAGGAGACGTGGGTTTGACCGGGCAGACTTGGAATACACGGACAAACTACAACATTACACCAGTGGTCATGGTGAGTTCAGATATGTTCATATATTTGTTACAAATAAACTAGACAGGATTGATGAGCAAATTACAACACATCTACTGGTGCACTTCAGCACTTGATCAAGTCTTATTAGATTGCAGAGGACAAGCCATGCCCAGGAAAGCCTGATATACCTTGTGATGCATAAGAACATAAGAAATAGGAGCAGGAGTAGGCCAACTAGCCCTTCGATGCAGTCTCTGCTGTGTACCTGACTCTGGCAGGTTGCAGTCTCTCGCATATCGCTGTCCTTGGCATGTCATTGTCCCTGGCGTGTCATTGCACTAGCATGTTGCTGTCCCTGGTGTGACGCAGTCTCTGGTGTGTCGCAGTCTCTGGCACATTTGCAACAGAGAATGTCAGTGAGGTTAGAAGGTTCACGGTGAGTGCTGTCTGACTGAGATGAGTGCTTTTGGAGTTGGGTGAACTCAGGGAGTCAGGGTGAAACAGGCAGCAGAGGCTACAAGTGAGAATGCTGATTAGTAAGTGTTTTTTCTTTTTGCTCTTGGCATTGTACACTATTATAATGTTTCTGTGTAATTTCTGTGGTTTATAGTTTGAAAAGGGTATACTCTGTAGTAACAAGGAGAAGGAAAGAAGGGGCCTAGAAAATTGTATAAGTCATAAACAAAACATGTTTCAAAAGTTTAATTTAAATGGGTAAGACATGACAGGAAACAAGCTGTGGTTTGCTCCTCTTGCTCCATGTGGGAGACTGGGGACTGTTCCAGTCCCCTGGGTCAGTGTGTGTGCGGGATGTGTCTCCAGCTACAGCTCCAAGGAGCCTGAGAGCTGGAATGGCGGATGGAGACATTATGAAGCACCTGCGTGTCAGAGAGTATCGTGGATAGCATGTATAGAGAGGTGGTCACACCACAGGCTCAGACTCCACAGGCAGGAAGAGAATGGGTGACCACCAGACAGAGCAAGAGGGATAGGCAGGTGGTGCAGGAATCTCCTGTGACCATTCCCCTGCCAAACAGATATACCAGTTTGGATACTGTTGAGGGGAATGACCTCTCTCGAGAAAGCAGCAGCAGCCAAACTCATTGCACCATGGTTGGTTCTTCTGCAGACGGCAGGGGTAAAAAGTGTGCCAGTGCATTAGTTATTGGGGATCCAACTGTAAAGGGAATAGACAGGCGTTCCTGTGGCTGCAGACAAGACTTCAAAATGGCATGTTGCCTCCCTGGTGCTCGGGTCAAGGATGTCTCGGACCGGCTGCAGGACATTCTGAAGGGGGAAGGCAAACAGCCGGTGGTCGTAGTCCACATTGGCACAATGACATAGGTTAAAAAAAAGGATGATGTCCTAAAAGCAGAATACAGGGAGCTAGGAAGAAAGTTAAGAAATTGGACCTCAAAGGTAGTGATCTCAGGATTACCATCAGTGCCACATGCTGGTCAAAGTAGAAATGAGAGGATATATCGGATAAATACGTGGCTGAAGACTTGGTGTCGGGGTGGGGTGGGGTGGGGTGGGGGGGGGGGGCCTCAGATTCCTGGGGCATTGGGATCAGTCCTGGGGAAGGTGGGACCTGTACAAATTGAATGAGTTACACCTGGGACTGATGTCCCAGCAGGAGAGTTTGCTCGGGTGGTTGGGGAGGGTTTAAATAATATGCCAGGGAGATGGGAACCTATATAAGGAATCTGAGAAGGAGGGAGCATGGACAAAATGTGGGGAGAAGGTTCCAACTACATCACAAATCAGGAAAAAAAGTTAAAAGGAAGGAGAAGTCAGGAGATGTTATTAATGGAAATGTTTGAATTCAAAAAGAAGGTACAAAACTACCATAAGGCCACTTTATATAGAACATTACAGCGCAGAACAGGCCCTTCGGCCCACGATGTTGCGCCGACCAGTTAAAAAGCAATGACCCTCTAACCTAAACCAAACCCTTTCCATCCATAAACCTATCCACGGATCTCTTAAACGCCCCCAAACTAGGCGCATTTACAACTGCAGCAGGCAGTTATCTGAAAGCTTGTAGCATTCTAAACAAGGTAAATGAGTGACGGCACAAATCATTGTGAATGAGTATGATTTGGTGGCCATTACAGAGATATGGCTTCAGGATGGTCATGACTGGGATTAAAATATCCAGGAGTATCAGACTGTTCGGAGAGACCGACAGGAAGGTAAGGGAGGTGGTGTAGCTCTGATATTTAAGGATGGTACCAGGGCAGTGGTGAGAGATGATATAGGTTCTATGGAAAAAAAAGGTTGAATCCATTTGGGTGGAAATTAGAAATAGAAAGGAGAAAATGTCACTGATAGGCGTAGTCTTTAGGCCACCAAATAATGACATCAAGGTGGGGTGAGAAATAAACAAAGAAATTACTGATGCAACATGGTGGGCCTGTTCTGCGCTGTAATGTTCTATGTTCAATGTAAAACTGGTACAGTAATTATCATGGGGGATTTTAATCTACATATCGATTGGTCAAACCAGGTCGGTCAAGGCAGCCTTGAGGAGGAGTTCATAGAATGTATCTGCGATAGCTTTCTTGAACAGAATGTAATGGAACTGACAAGGGAGCAAGCTATCCTAGATCTGGTCCTGTGTAACGAAACAGGAATAATTAATGATCTTACAGTTTGGGATCCTCTTGGAAGAAGCAATCACAGTATGGTTGAATTTAAAATACAGATGGAGCGTGAGAAGGTCAAATCCAATCCCAGTGTCTTGTGTTTAAACAAAGGAGACTACAAAGGGATGAAAACAGCGTTGGCTAAGGTAGACTGGGAGCAAAAACTTTATGGTGGGACAATTGAGGAACAGTGGAGGGGTTTCAAAGTGATTTTTCACAGTGCTCAGCAAAGTATATCCCAGTGATAAGGAAGGACTGCAGAGAAAGAGATAATCCACTATGGATATCTGAGGAAATAAAGGAGGATATCAAATTGAAAGAAAATGCATATAAAGTGGCAAAGATTAGTGGGAAATGAGAGGATTCAGAAATCTTTAAAGGTCAATAGAAAGCCACAAAGAAAGCTATAAAGAAAAGTAAGATGGATTATGAGGGTAAACTAACTCAGAATATAAAAACAGAGCAAAAGTTTCTACAAATATATAAAATGAAAAACAGTGGTTAAAGTAAACATTGATCCTTTAGATGTCGAGAAGAGGGATGTAATAACTGGAAATGAGAAAATGGCTGAGGCATTGAACAGGTATTTTGTGTTGGTCTTCACAGTGGAAAACACAAATAACATGCCAAAAATTGATGACAGGAAGGCTATGGCAGGTGAGAACCTAGAATCTATCATTATCATGAAAGAACATAGAACATTACAGTACAATACAGGCCCTTCAGCCCTCAATGTTGTGCCGAGCTATGTCCAATCCCAAGATCAAGCTATCCCGTCCCTATCATTCTGGTGTGCTCCATGTGCCTATCCAATAACCACTTGAAAGTTCCTAAAGTGTCCGATTCCACTATCACAGCAGGCAGTGCATTCCACACCCCAACCACTCTCTGAGTAAAGAATCTACCTCAGACATCCCTCCTATATCTCCCACCAGGAACCTTATAGTTATGCCCCCTACTAACAGCTACATCCACCCAAGGAAATAGTTTCTGCACATCCGCTCTATCAATCCCCCTCACCATCTTATAAATCTCTATTAAGTCGCCTCTCATCTCCTCCGCACTAAAGAGAAAAGCCCCAGCTCCCTCAACCTTTCCTCATAAGACCTATCCTCCAAACCAGGCAGCATCCTGGTAAATCTCCTCTGCACTCTCTCCAATGTTTCCACATCCTTCTTATAGTGAGGTGACCAGAACTGAACACAATATTTCAAACATAGTCTCACCAACATCCTGTACAGTTACAGCAAACCCCACGGCTCTTAAACTCAAACCCCCGTTAATAAACGCTAACACACTATAAGCCTTCTTCACGGCTCTATCCACTTGAGTGGCAACCTTCAGAGATCTGTGGATATGAACCCCAAGATCTCTCTGTTCCTCCACATTCCTCAGAACCCTGCTGTTGACCCTGTAATCCGCATTCAAGTTTGTCCGACCAAAATGAATCACCTCACATATATCAGGGTTAAACTCCATCTGCCACTTTTCTGCCCAGCTCTGCATCCTATCAATGTCTCTTTGCAGCCTAAAAGAGCCCTCTACCTCATCCACCACTCCACCAATCTTGGTGTCATCAGTAAATTTACTAACCCACCCTTCAGCCCCCTCCTCCAAGTCATTGATAAAAATCACAAATAGCAGAGGACCCAGCACTGATCCCTGTGGTACACCGCTGGTAACTGGCCTCAAGTCTGAAAATTTTCCCTCCACCACCCTCTGCCTTCTATGATACAGCCAGTTACTAATCCAATCGACCAAATTTCCTTCTATCCCACACCTCCTTATCTTCTTTATGAGCCTACCATGGGGAACCTTATCAAACACCTTACTAAAATCCATGTATATGACATCAACTGCTCTACCTTCATCCATCTCCTCAAAGAATTCAACCAGATTTGTGACGCAGGACTTACCCCTCACGAAACCATGCTGACTATTCCGGATTAAACTGCATCTTTCCAAATGGTCATAAATCCTATCCCTCAGGGCCCTTTCCATTAACTTACTGCCCTGGTGCTCTGAGACTTCTTACTGTGCTTACCCCAGTCCAACTCCAGCATCTCAACATCATGGCAATTTGCCCAGCTGTGTGAGGAGGCTTACCAGGAGGTGAAACAAGCCTTAGCTGAGTCGGGCTCTGTGACCCGGAAGGGAAAGAGGGGGATTAGGAGAGGAATAGTGGTGGGGGACACGATGGTTAGAGGCACAGATAGGCAGTTCTGTGGGCGCGAATGAGACTCCAGGATTGTAGCCTGCCTCCCTGGTGCCGGGGTCCTGGATGTCTCTGAGTGGGTAGGTAGCATCCTAAAAGGGGCGGGTAATCAGATAGACGTCATTGTCCACATTGGTGCAAATGACGTAGGCAGAAAGGGCAGGGAGGTCCTGAGAGAGCAATTCAGGGAGTTGGGTAGTAGGCTAAAAAGCAGGGCCTCTAGGGTAGCAATCTCTGGACTGCTCCCAGTGCCACACGCTAGTGAGGCTAAGAACAGGGAGATTGTACAACTGAACGCGGGGCTGAAGGACTGGTGCAGGAGGGAGGGTTTCAAATTCGTGGATCACTGGGAAGTCTTCAAGAGAGGATGGCACCTGCACAAGAAGGACAGGTTACACCTAAACTGGAGTGGCACGAATTTCCTGGGTGGGAGTTTTACTAGTGTGGTTCGGGTGGGTTTTAATGTGGCAAGGGATGGCGATCAAAACAATAGGTCAATAAGATTAGAGGCTGGGGACGAGCTTGGGACCAGGACTAGGCTATCTAAGAGGAAGAGCATTCTGGGGGAGGATGACCTCAGTGGGCCTGGAGGTATGGAGTGCATCAGCTTCAATGCGAGGAGCATAACGGGCAAGACAGACGAACTTAGAGCCTTAATGCTTGCGCGGAACTTGGATGTGGTTGCAGTGACGGAGACTTGGTTCAAAGAAGGTCAGGACTGGCAGCTGAATATTCTGGGGTATAAGTGTTTTAGGCGAGACAGAGGAGGGGCTAGAAGAGGAGGGGGAGAAGCAATACTGGTTAGGGAGCGGATTACAGAGGGTGGACAATTTGGAAGGGTCATGTAACGAGACACTGAGGGTGGAGCTCAGAAACAGGAGGGACGCGTCACTATGCTAGGGGTATACTTCAGGCCTCCCAACAGCTCACAGGAAGTATAGGAACAGATGTATAAGGAGATTCTGGATTGGTGCAGAAAAAAATAGGGTTGTTGTAGTGGGAGACTTTAATTTCCCTGGTATGGACTGGAAAGTGCTTAGGACTGGGGGTCTGGACGGGGAGGAATTTATAAAATGCATACAGGAAGGTTCTTTGGAACAATATGTTGATAGTCCAACTAGAGAGGGGGCTATACTGGACCCAGTACTGGGGAATGAGCCCAGTCAGGTCGTCAAAGTTTCAGTAGGGGAACATTTGGCAAATAGTGACCAAAATTCTGTAAACTTTAGGACAGTAATGGAAAAGGATGAGTGTTGTTCTACGGGTAGGGTGCTGAATAGGGGGAAGGCTAACTACAGCCGGATTAGGCAGGATTTGGTGGCTGTTGATTGGGAGAGGCTGTTCGAAGGTAAATCCACATGTGGCATGTGGGAGTCTTTTAAGGAACAGTTGATGGGCCTGCAGGACAGGCATGTGCCTGTAAAAAGAAAGGATAGGAAAGGTAGGATTCGAGAGCCATGGATAACCAGAGAAATTGAGGATCTGATCAAAAAGAAAAGAGAGGCGTACGTTACGTCCAGGCAGCTAAAAACAGACGGAGCACTGGAGGAATACAGAGAAAGTAGAAAAGAACTCAAATAGGGAGTTAGAAGGGCAAAAAGGGGTCATGAAATGTCCTTGGCAGACAGGGTTAAGGAGAATCCTAAGGCATTTTATTCATACGTTAGGAACAAGATGGTTGTCAGAGAAAAAATCGGACCTCTCAGGGACAAAGGAGGGGAATTATGCTTGGAGCCCAAGGAAGTAGGTGAGATCCTAAACGAATACTTTGCATCAATATTCACAAAGGAGAGGAACATGTTGACTGGGAGTGTCTCAGAGGGAAGTGTTGGCCCGTTAGAGAAAATCTCAATTACAAGGGAGGAAGTGTTGAGTTTTTTAGGAAACATTAAGACAGACAAATCCCCAGGGCCTGATGGCATCTATCCTAGACTGCTCAGGGAGACAAGAGATGAAGTTGCTGGGCCTCTAACAGAAATCTTTGTCTCTTCACTGGACACAGGTGAGGTCCCAGAGGACTGGAGGATAGCGAATGTGGTCCTGTTATTTAAGAAGGGTAGCAAGGATAACCCGGGTAATTATAAGCCGGTGAGCTTGATGTCCGTGGTAGGGAAATTGTTGGAGAAGATTCTTCGAGATAGGATCTATACACATTTAGAACGGAATAATCTCATTAGCGATAGACAGCATGTTTTTGTATGAGGGAGGTCATGCTTCACAAATTTGGTGGAGTTTTTTGAGGAGGTGACAAAAACGGTTGACGAGGGAAAGATCATGGTTGCCATCTATATGGATTTTAGTAAAGCGTTTGACAAAGTCCCTCATGGCGGGCTGGTGCAAAAGGCTAGATCTCACGGGATAAAAGGAGAGCGAGCTAGATGGGTGGAGAAGTGGCTTGGCCATAGAAGACAGAGGGTAGCAGTGGAGGGGCCTTTTTCTGGCTGGACGTCTGTGACTCCTGGTCACTGTAAAAAGTCTGACAACACCAGGTTGAAGTCCAACCGATTTATTTGATAGTAAACTCACTAGCTTTCGAGGTTAAACTCTTCATCAGGTGAATGGAGAGTTCTGGCCTCAGACAGAGCATATAAAGCACAGACAGTTTACAGATTACTGATTAGAATGCGAATCCTTCCACCTAACCTGCTGTTCAAGTCTCAAAGTGGCCGACAATGTGAGTGGAAGGAGCACTGATCACAGGTTAAAGAGATGTGTATTGTCTCCAGACAGTACAGTAAGTGAGGTTTTGCAAACCCAGGCAAGTCATGGGGGTTACAGATAGTGCGACATGAACCCAAGATCCCGGTTGAGACCATCCTCGTGTGTGGGGAACTTGGCTATCAGTCTCTGCTCAGCGACTCTGCGCTGTCGTGTGTTGTGAAGGCCGCCTTGGAGAATGCTTACCCGAAGGTCAGAGGCTGAATGCCCGTGACCACTGAAGTGTTCGCCAACAGGAAGGGAACAGTCTTGCCTGGTGATTGTCGAGGGACACTCCTCGTCACAATGGATGTCACGGCGCTCTACACCAACATCCCCCACAACGATGGCATTGCTGCGACTGCCTCAGTACTCTGCGCTGACAACTGCCAGATCCCAGATGCAATTTTACAACTCATCCACTTTATCCTGGACCACAATGTCTTCACCTTCAACAACCAGTTCTTCATCCAGACACACGGAACAGCCATGGGGACCAAATTCGCACCTCAATATGCCAACATCTTCATGCACAGGTTCAAACAAGATCTCTTCACCACACAGGACCTTCAACCAATGCTATACACTAGATACATGGATGGCATTTTCTTCCTTTGGCCTCATGGTGAACAATCACTGAAACAACTATATGATGATATCAACAAATTCCACCCCACCATCACACTCACCATATTCCCCAGAATCAGTTGCATTCTTGGACACACGCATCTCCATCAAGAACAGTCACCTCAGCACCTCACTGTACCGCAAGCCCACAGACAATCTCACAATGCTCCACTTCTCCAGCCTCCACCCTAAACATGTTAAAGAAGCCATCCCCTACGGACAAGCCTTCCGTATACACAGGATCTGCTCAGATGAGGATGGATCGTGACAGACACCTGCAGACGCTGAAAGATGCCCTCATAAGAACAGGATATGGTGCTCGACTCATCGATCGACAGTTCCAACGCGCCACAGTGAAAAACCGCACCGACCTCCTCAGAAGACAAACACGGGACACGGTGGACAGAGCACCCTTCGTCGTCCAGTACTTCCCCGGAGCGGAGAAGCTACGACATCTTCCCTAGAGCCTTCAACAATCATTGATGAAGACGAACATCTCGCCAGGGCCATCCCCACACCCCCACTTCTTGCCTTCAGACAACCACACAACCTCAAACAGACCATTGTTCGCAGCAAACTACCCAGTCTTCAGGAGAACAGTGACCACAACACCACACAACCCTGCCACAGCAACCTCTGCAAGACATGCCGGATCATCGACACGGATGCCATCATCTCACATGAGAATACCATCCACCAGGTACATGGTAAATACTCTTGCAACTCGGCCAACATTGTCTACCTGATACGTTGCAAGAAAGGATGTCCCGAAGCATGGTACATTGGGGAGACCATGCAGACGCTACGACAACGAATGAATGGACATTGCTCAGCAATCACCAGGCAAGACTGTTCCCTTCCTGTTGGCGAACACTTCAGTGGTCACGGGCATTCAGCCTCTGACCTTCGGGTAAACATTCGCCAAGGCGGCCTTCATGACACACGACAGCGCAGAGTCGCTGAGCAGAGACTGATAGCCAAGTTCCGCACACATGAGGATGGTCTCAACCGGGATCTTGGGTTCATGTCGCACTATCTGTAACCCCCATGACTTGCCTGGGTTTGCAAAACCTCACTTACTGTACTGTCTGGAGACAATACACATCTCTTTAACCTGTGATCAGTGCTCCTTCCACTCACATTGTCGGCCACTTTGAGACTTGAAAGCAGGTTAGGTGTAAAGATTCACATTCTAATCAGTAATCTGTAAACTGTCTGTGCTTTATATGCTCTGTCTGAGGCCAGAACTCTCCATTTACCTGACGAAGAGGGAAACCTCAAAAGCTAGTGAGTTTACTATCAAATAAATGAGAGAGCGAGCTATCTTAGATCTGGTTTTGTGTAACGAGGCAGGAAGGATTGGGATCTTGTTGTGAGGGATCCTCTTGGGACGAGTGATCATTGTATGGTTGAGTTTTTGATGCAGGTGGAGGATGAGAAAGTAGGGTCCTGAACCTGTGCCCTCTTTTTTAACAGAGGGGAGTACGATAGGATGAGAGAGGAATTGGCGAATGTAGATTGGGGGGCGCAGATTGGTCGGTAGGACTGCTGAGGAACAGTGGAGGACCTTTAAGGAGATCTTTTTCGGTGCTCAGCAGAAATATATTCCAATGACAAAGAAGGAATGTAGGAGAAGGGATAATCAGCCGTGGTTATCGAAGGAAATAAAGGAGAGTATTAAATTAGAAGCTGATGAGTTCAGAGTGGCTAAAAGTAGTGGGCGAGTAGAAGATTGGGAGAGGTTTAAAAATCAACAAAGAATAACTAAGAAGTTGATAAAGAAAGGAAGGATAGACTATGAAGCTAAACTGGCACTAAATATAAAAAAGGACAGTAAGAGTTTTTACAAATATATAAAGAGGAGGAGGCTGGCTAGAGTGAATGTTGGACCCTTAGAGGATGAGAGGGGGGATTTAGTGGTGGGCGATGAGGAAATGGCTGAGGCCTTAAATAAGTTTTTTGCCTCAGTCTTCACGGAGGAGGACGCAAATAGTTTGCTGGATATTAAAGATAGGAGGATGGTAGGAGTTGAGGGCCTGAATGCGATTACTGTCACTAGAGAGGTAGTGCTTGATTAACTAGTGGGACTGATGGTGGACAAGTCCCCAGGACCGGATGGAATGCATCCCAGGGTTCTGAAGGAAATGGCAGAGGTGATAGTAGATGCCTTAGTGATTATTTACCAAACTTCGCTGGATTGCGGGGAAGTGCCGGAAGATTAGAAAACGGTTAATGTTACATCGCTGTTTAAAAAACGTAGCAGGCAAAAGGCAGGGAATTATAGGCCGGTTAGTTTAACGTCTGTTGTTGGAAAAATGCTGGAATCCGTAATCAAAGAAGAAATAACGAGGCACCTGGAAAAGAATGGGTTGATAGAGCAGACGCAGCACGGATTCGTTAAGGGGAAGTCGTGTTTGACGAATTTATTGGAATTCCATGAGGATGTGACTAATGCGGTAGACAGAGGGGAACCGGTGGACCTGGTGTTTCTCGATTTTCAAAAGGCATTTGATAAGGTGCAGCACCAAAGGTTGCTTCAGAAGGTTAGGGGGCATGGAGTTGGGGGTAAGGTGTTAGCGTGGATAGAGGATTGGCTGCCTAATAGGAGGCAGAGAGTTGGTATCAATGGGTGCTATTCGGATTGGCGGTTGGTAACTAGTGGAGTGCCCCAGGGATTGGTGCTGGGGCCTCAGCTATTTACCATTCATATAGTTGATCTGGAGAAGGGGCTGAGTGTAGGGTGACAAAATTTGCTGATGACACAAAGATGAGTGGAAAGGCAAATTGTGCGAAGGGTGTGGAAAGTCTGCAGAGGGATCTGGATAGGCTGAGCGAGTGGTGAGAACCTGGCAGATGGAATACAATGTTAGCAAGTGTGAGGTTATCCACTTTGGCAGGAATAATAGTAGGAGGGATTACTATTTAAAGGGCGAAAAGCTGCAGCATGCTACAGTGCAGAGGGACCTGGGGGTCCTTGTGCATGAGTCGCAAAAACCCAGTCTGCAGGTGCAGCAGGTGATCAGGAAGGCTAATGGGATGCTGGCCTTTATAGCGAGGTGGATAGAATATAAAAGTAGGGAGGTCTTGCTGCAACTGTACAGGGTACTGGTGAGGCCGCAGCTGGAGTACTGTGTGCAGTTTTGGTCACCGCACTTGCGCAAGGATATTTTGGCCTTATTGAATGGCGGGGCAGGCTCGAAGGGCTAGATGGTCTACTCCTGTTCCTATTTCTTATGTTATTATGTGCTTAAATCGGTTGGACTTAAACCTGGTGTTGTCAGACTTCTTACAGTGTTTACCCAAGTCCAACGCCAGCATCTCCACATCATAACTAGTGGCGTTCCACAGGGCTCTGTACTGGGACCTCTGCTGTTTGTGATGCATATAAATGATTTGGAAGAAGATGTAACTGGTGTTACAGTAAGTTTGCGGACGACACAAAGATTGCTGGAGTTGCGGATGGCGATGAACATTGTCAGAGAATACAGCAGGATATAGATAGGCTGGAAAATTGGGCAGAGAAATGGCAGATGGAATTTAACCCAGATAAATGCGAAGTGATGCATTTTGGTAGATCTAATGTGGGGGGGAGCTATACAATAAATGGCAGAACCATTAGGAATATAGACACACAGAGGGACCTGGGTGTGCAAGTCCACAGAACTTTAAAGGTGGCAGCACAGGTGGAGAGGGTGGTGAAGAAGGCATATGGCATGGTTGCCTTTATAGGACGGGGCATAGAGTATAAAAGTTGGCATGTGATGTTGCAGCTATATAGAACGTTGATTTGGCCACATCTGGAATACTGCATCCAGTTCTGGTCGCCACACTACCAGAAGGACGTGGAGGCTTTGGAGAGAGTGCAGAGAAGGTTTACCAGGATGTTGCCTGGTATGGAGGGTCTTAGCTATGAGGAGAGTTTGGGTAAACTGGGGTTGTTCTCCCTGGAAAGACGAAGGATGAGGGGCGACCTAATAAGAACATAAGAAATAGGAGCAGGAGTAGGCCATCTAGCCCCTCGAGCCTGCCCCGCCATTCAATAAGATTATGGCTGATCTGTCGTGTCTCAGTTCCACATTCCCGCCCTCTCCCCATAACCCTTAATCCCCTCGCTTATCAAAAACCCATCAACCCGCGTCTTAAAAATATTTAGTGAGGCAGCCTCCACCACTTCAACGGGCAGAGAATTCCAGAGATTCACCACCCTTTGAGTGAAGAAGTTCCTCTTCAACTCCGTTCTAAACCGCGCCCCCTTTATCTTGAGGCTGTGCCCCCTAGTCCTACTGTCCTTTCTGAGTGGGAAGAGCCTCTCCACCTCTATCCTATCCATCCCATTCATCATCTTATACGTCTCAATGAGATCTCCCCTCATTCTTCTAAACTCTAACGAGTACAAGCCTAGTTTATTCAGCCTCTCATCATAGTTCAACCCCCTCAACTCCGGTATCAGCCTAGTAAACCTCCTCTGCACTCCCTCCAAGGCCAAAATATCCTTGCTTAAGTGCGGCAACCAAAACTGCACACAGTACTCCAGCTGTGGTCTCACCAGTGCCCTATACAGCTGCAGCAAGACCTCCCTACTTTTATATTCAATCCCCCTCGCTATGAAGGCCAGCATCCCATTTGCCTTCCTGACCACCTGCTGCACCTGCAGGCTGGGTTTTTGCGACTCATGCACAAGGACCCCGAGGTCCCTCTGCACCGTCGCCTGCTGCAGTTTTTCGCCACATAAGTAATAGTCCTTCCTACCATTATTCCTACCAAAGTGGACAGCCTCACATTTGCCAACATTAAGTTCCATTTGCCAGTTCCTGGCCCATTCGCCCAGCCTATCTAGATCCTTCTGCAGACTCTCCACACCCTCCGCACAATTTGCCATTCCTCCAATCTTGGTGTCATCAGCAAATTTCGACACCACACACTCGGTTCCCTCCTCCAGATCATCTATATAAATGGTGAATAGCTGAGGCCCCAGCACTGACCCCTGGGGCACTCCACTAGTCACCATCCGCCAATCCGAATAGCACCTATTGACCCCCACTCTCTGCCTCCTATTTAACAGCCAATCCTCTCTCCATGCTAATAGAGATTTATAAAATTATGAAGGACATAGATAGGGTGAACAGTGGGAAACTTTTTCCCAGGTTGGAGGTGACGATCACGAGGGGTCACAGGTTCAAGGTGAGGGGGTGAGGTTTAGCTCAGATGTCAGAGGAACGTATTTTACACAGAGGGTGGTGGGGGCCTGGAATGCACTGCCAAGCAAAGTGGTGGAGGCGGACACGCTGCGATCATTTAAGACTTACCTGGATAGTCACATGAGCAGACTGGGAATGGAGGGATACAAACGAACAGTCCAGTTGGAAGCATGAGCGGCGCAGGCTTGCAGGGCCGAAAGGCCTATTTCCTGTGCGGTATTGTTCTTTGTTCTTTGTTCTTGTTCTTAACAAGGTCGGAAGCATTCACTCATTTCGACTCAAAGTTGCCATTGCCTTGTCTTCTGGGGTTGGCATGTCAAATGGAGAGGAAAAACACATCGCCTTCACCAATAAAGGCAGAGAAAAACCATTCCCAGTCAAAAAAGGTTTGAGCATTCATAGACTCATGGAATCCCTACAATGCAGAAGGAGATCATTTGGCGCATCGAATAAATATGTCGGGATATGGGGGTAGGGCCTGGGTGGGATTGTGGTTGGTGCAGAGCCGATGGGCTGAATGGCCTCTTTCTGCACTGTAGGCTTTCTATCCCACCCAGGTCCTATCCCTGTACCCCATATATTTACCCCACTAATCCCTCTAACCCACACATCCTGGAACACTAAGGGGCAATTTAGCTTGGCCAATTAACCTAACCCGCACATCTTTGGAGTGTGGGAGGAAACCGGAGCACCCGTAGGAAACCCACGCAGACACGAGGAGAATGTGCAAACTCCACACAGACAGTGACCCGAGCCGGGAATCAAACCCGGGTCCCTGGAGCTGTGAGGCAGCAGTGCTAACCCACTGTGCTACCGTGCCACCCAGTGTGTTCAGTGTTCAAAGTTCACACATTTCCTTCACAGCAAGCATTTCATGCTGCCTGCCCACCAGAGGCCACGAACCATTTTTAACGTGTATTCGGGAATATTATCAATGTGGCAGCCAGCCTACAGAGATGGGCCATTGCTCTATCAGCCTCCTCAAATGAGATAAAATACCAACAATCAGAGAAGCCTGGCAGAGCCGATTCCCGCAAGGCTGCCTCTACGGGGGGAGAAAGGTGTTCCTGACTGGAATCTGAAAATCATATATTTCTCCCAGTTATATTGACCTAGCTTGTGGTCTTTTTATAATTTATAATTTGGTCCAAACATCATGGAGATATTCGCTGATGATTGCACAATGTCTAGCACTATTCACAGCTTCTTGGATACTGAAGCGCTCCATAACTAAATGCAACAAAATCTGGACAATATCTAGGCTTGCGCTGGCAAGTGGCAAGAAACATTTGCACCTGAAAATTTCCAGGTCCTGACCATCTTCAGCAAGAGAGAATCTAACCATCGTCCCTTGACATTCAATGGCCTCAACGTTGCTGAAAGCCCCATTGTTAACATCCTCGGGGTGAGAGGTCACAGGCTAGGAATCCCGTAAAGAGTAATTCGCCTCTAATTCTGCCCTCCTCCTTCGCTACCCCCCCCCCCGCCACTCCCCCCACCCCCACCCCCACCCCCCCACACACATACACTTGTCAACAATCTATGAGGCACAAGTCAGAAATGTAGTGGAATACTCCCTACTTGAGTGCAGCTCCAACACAGTCAAATCTTGACACCATCCAAGACAAGGCAGCCTGATTGACTGATATCCCTTCCACAAACATTCACTCCCTCCACCACCAACACAAAGCAGCAACGGCAGTGTCTACCATGTACGAGATGGACTCCAGAAACTCACCAAGGCTTCTTATGCCACACCTTCCAAACCCATGGCTGCTGCCATCTAGAAAAACAAGGGCAGCAGATACCTGGGAACATCGCCACCCGGCTCTGCCGTCCAAGCAACTTGCCATCCTGACTTGGAAATATATCACTGTTCCTTTAGTGTCATTGGGTATAAATTCTGAAATGCTCTTCTTAACAGCACTGTGGGTGTACCTACACCACACACATGACAATGTTTCAAGACGTCAGTTCACACTATGTTCCCAAGGGCAGTGAATACTGGCCTAGCCAACAACACCCACATCCCATGATTGAATAAAATGAATCCTAGAGGGCCTTGCACATGAGCAGTTCAAAAATAAAGCTGCTCTTTGATTGGCTCTTGCATGTGCTGCGCTAAGGAATTGGAATTCCCAAGAGATTAAAATAATTTGAGTGAAGATTTTAATTTAAAGAGAAGCCATTTCCATTGGTTGGGAGTTTAGTACATGGGTGAATTAGTTTAAAAATGAGATCCTGACTTTCCAGGGTGAAAAACTGAAATTCTTCTACAAAGAGTGGTGAAGATTGAAGCTTTCTTCCACACTATCAGCAATTTCTGTACAATCAGTAGTTAAATTCAAATCTGAGGTTGATAACATTTTGTTAACCAGAAGTTTTTAAGGATAAAAAGCAAAAGCAAGTATGGTGAGTTAGCTGTCATCTCCACAAATAGTGTAACAGGTTCAAAGGAGTAAATGGCCAACTCATCTTCTCATCTTCATGATTCATTGTTGTTGGCTGCATGTCAGCCTCTTCCTCAGCTCCCTCACCAACACTGCTGACAGTCTTTGGCCAACTTGGAACATTCAATACGATATCAGACAATGACTGAATACACCAAATACAGCAAAGTCTATGGCCCTGACAACATTCTGGTTGTGGTACTTGTGCTCAGAGTCAAGCTCTTCCAGTACAACTGCAACACTCACAACTTGCCAGAAATGTGGAATATTGCCTTCTGTCCAAAAAAAGCAGAACAATGCAATCAAGATTTACAGAACAAAGAGACCTTGGGGTACATGTTCAAAGCTCCTTGGAAGTGGAGTCACAGGTGGACGGAGTGGTGAAGAAGGCATTCGGCATGCTTGGTTTCATTGGTCAGAACACTGAATACAGGAGTTGGGACGTCTTGTTGAAATTGTACAAAACATTGGTAAGGCCACACTTGGAGTATTGTGTACAATTCTGATCACTCTATTATAGAAAGGATATTATTAAACTAGAAAGAGTGCAGGAAAGATTTACTAGGATGCTACAGGGACTTGATGGTCTGAGTTATAAGGAGAGGCTGGATAGACTGGGACTTTTTTCTCGAGTGTAAAAGGCTGGGGGCTGATCTTATAGAGGTCTATAAAATAATGAGGGGCATAGATCGGATAGGTAGTCAATATCTTTTCCCAAAGGTAGGGAAGTCTTTAACTAGAGGGCATGTTGTTATTCGTCCATCGTCATCGATGAGGACCTCGCCATCATGAGTCATTTTGAGGCTGGTTGCGGTGTGTCCAAAGATGACTAATCAGGGCCAATTCGGGCATGGAATGTCCTGGCACATATTGGACAGGCTTGTGTAGACTCTGTAGTTGTTGCGCTGGTGGCTCTGGACTTGCGCAGCTCGTGCTTAAGTTGTGCTCCAGCAATACACCTTGCTTCGTGATTTTGACAGCCTTTGTAGATGAGGCAGTGCCAGGTAGGGCAGTTTTGTGCCAGCGTTTCCCAGGTGGTCGTGTCAAAGAACAAAGGACAAAATCAGCCCAGGAAACAGGCCCTTCGGCCCAACGAGCCTGCGCCGCCATCTCAACACCACCAGTTCCCCTCTCCACCCATGACCCTTATCTATTGTTTTATGGCATTCCACATTGAGGGAAACTGATTTAGGGACAATTTATTCCTGCCAATCAGCCTAACAGCACATCTTTGGGGTGTGGGAGGAAACCGGAGCACCCGGAGAAAACCCACGCAAGCACGGGGAGAATGCGCAAACTCCCACAGACACCGGCCCAAATCCATGTGTCTGCACAGCAATCAGCGATAGTCACTAAGCTGTCGTCTTGCCCAGTACCTGGTCCAGTTTAGGCACACACTAATGACATGAAGCACTAGGCCAATCTCGAACAACCAAGAGCAGCCCCAGTACGACCCATCGTGTGTATGCCCCTCGTTGGACACGAGGTGGACCGACTTAAAACCTGTGAATGAAAGAGAAAAAAAAATTATTATCATACCATATCCATTTCCATTACCAGGGACGCCCCAATGCTAATGAACCTTATTTAAAACAATCTCCTATATCCACCCATCTCCAACCCACTCATGTGCCTGTCTAAGTTACTCTTAAATGACTCTAGCGTGTTTGCCTCCACCACCTTACTTGGCAGAGCATTCCATACAAAGAACAATGACTTCAGGGGGTCAAGCGACTTCAGGGAGGCTTTGAGTGTGTCTTTGTAATGCTTCTTCTGCCCTCCATGTGAGTGTCTTTCAGCAGAGAGTTCCCCAAAAAGGAACTGCTTGGGTTTGCGCTCGTCTGACATACGGATGACATGACCTGCCCACTGGGTCTGCGCTCTCATCAGCAGTGTGTGGACTGATGGTAGACTTGCTCTGGAGAGAACTTCAGTGTCTGGTACTTTGTCTTGCCAGCGGATGCGTAATATTCTGCAAAGACAAGTCACGTGGAAATGATTGAGCTGTCTTGCATGCCTTCGATACACAGTCCACGTTTCACAGGCACACAGGAGGGTAGTGAGTACCGCGGTGCTGTAGACCTTCAGTTTTGTTGCTGGGCTGATTCCTTGACATTCCCATACAGTGGAGCGCAGTCTACCGAAAGCAGAACTTGCCTTTGCTATTCTGCAGTTAACTTCTGTATAAATAGTCACTGCTTGGGAGAGGGTGCTGCCGAGATAAGTGAACTGGTCCACTGCCTGTAGTTTCTAGAGGGCACAAGTTTAAGGTGACAGGAGAGAAATACAGAAGTGTCCAGAGGAGCAGTTTTCCCACACAGAGCGTGGTGAGTGTCTGGAACAAGCTGCCAGAGGCAGTAATAGTAGAGACAGATACAGTTTTGTCTTTTAAAAAGCAATTGGACAATTACATAAGATGGGTATAGGCCAAATGTGGGCAAATGGGATTTTAAAAAATTAATAATAAATAAATAAATAATGTAGGGGTTTAAAAAAAGGGTGGCATGGACAAGTTGGGCTGAAGGGCTTGTTTCCATGCTGTAAACCTCTCTGATTCCATGCCTGTAATTACTGCTGCATCCGTCTGATCTTAACCATCAGCAAAGTGAGGAAGTGTGTCGTCCACGTTCATGCGGCACTTATCAACAATGCCAAGTTCAGGATCATTTGTCTCCAAATGTCATTGAAAGTTTGATCTAACACCCTCAAGTCATCGCCCCTCACTGTGTAAAAAGTTCTTTCTCACATTCTCCCTGCAACCATTGCCCAAAATCTTCAATCTGTGCAAGATGCATCCCTTGTCCCCTCATCCTTGTATCATTCGCTAATGGAAATAGATGTTCTTTGTGGACTATATCTAAGCTTATCATAATTTTGTGCACACCCACCCAATTTCCCCTCAATCTCCTTTCCTTGAAGGAGGACAACCCCAGATTTTCCAATCTAACCTCGCAGCTAAAATACCTTATCCGTGGAAACATTCTGGGAAATTTCCTCTCGTCCTTTTTAAAGATTCTCACATCTTTCCAGTGACCAAACTGGGCACAATAATCTACTTGTGGCATGACCAGAGTTTTATAAAGATTGTTTTAATCTCTGAAAAGACCAATAACTTTTAAAATCAAAAAATCTCTAAAACATCAAGGGAAAGAGCAAGATTTCACTTTTGAAACTGTCAACTGTAACAAACCAATTAAAATCAATCCAATTTAGACACAATTAACTGGTGAAGGATATTTCAAGCAGAGGTTTATTCCCCTTTCAATGGTCTGTGTACAGACAGACAAACACAGACAGATTGACCCCATTGCCAGTAGCCTTTGTTTCTTTGCTGTCCATTCCCATGGCAACCTTAGGTCACATGGGCATTTATTCAAACCTAATGATAATATAATTAGGAAACCTCTTTCAAAATACTCCCCAGTTCATCCTGGCCTTAAAAGATATAGCGTACAAAAAGAAAGTGCAGGCGTTTCCTCAAAGCACGAGGATATCACAGGGTGCAGTATAACTTCCCTGCTTTTTGGATTGAATGTCTATTTAAGAAGCCCCAAGATCCCTAATGTTTTCAACAAGCATATAACACAAAGTTGGATGGGAGGATGAGCTGTGAGAAGAAGTCAGAGATCCATCAGTGTGATTTGGACAAGTTGAGTCAGTGGGCAAATGATTGGCAGATGCTGTATAACATGGATAAATATGAAGTTACCCACTTTGGTAACAAAAAGGCAGATTATTATCTGAATGGCCATAAATTAGGAGAGGGGAATGTGTAATGAGACCTGGGTGTTCTTGTACACCAGTCACCTAAGGTAAGGAAGCTGTTGCAGCAGGCAATAAAAAAGCCAAATGGTATGTTGGCCTTTGTAACAAGAAGATTTGGGACCGGCGCAGGTATGTCTTGCTGCATTTATAGAGGGCCTTACAAGACCACACCTGGAATATTGTGTGTAGCTTTGGTCTCTATCTGAACAAGGATGCTCTTACTCTAGAGGGAGTGCAGAGAAGGTTTACCAAACTGATTCTTGGCATAGTGGGACTAACGTATGAACATAGAACAGGCCCTTCAGTCCACAAGTTGCGCCGAACATATCCCTAACTATAACCTTACTATATAACCTTATATATCTTACTAAGTCCCATGCACTCATCCAAAAGTCTCTTAAAAGACCCTATCGAATTTGCCTCCACCACCACCAGCAGCCGATTCCACTCACCCACCACCCTCTGAGTGAAAAACTTACCCCTGACATCTCCTCAGTACCTGCTCTCCAGCACCTTAAACCTGTGTCCTCTTGTGGCAGCCATTTCAGCCCTGGGAAAAAGCCTCTGAGAATCCACCCGATCAATACCTCTCAACATTTTATTCACCTATCAGGTCAACTCTCATCCTTTCTCTCTCCAAGGAGAAAAGACCAAGCTCTTTCAACCTATCCTCATAAGGCATGCCACCCAATCCAGGCAACATCCTTGTAAATCTCCTCTGCACCCTTTCAATGGCTTCCTGTTAGGAGGCAACCAGAACTGAGCACAGTACTCCAAGTGGGGTTTGACCAGGGTCCGATACAGCCACAACATTATCTCCCGACTCTTAAACTCAATTCCTCGATTGATGAAGGCCAGTACACCATACGCCTTCTTAACCACAGCTTCAACCTGCGCAGCTGCTTTGAGCATCCTATGAACTCGGACCCCAAGATCCTTCTGATCTTCCACACTGCTAAGAGTCTCACCCTTAATATGATATTCCTTCATCTCATTTGACTTGCCAAAATGGACCACTACACATTTATCCGAGTTGAACTCCATCTGCCACTTCTCTGCCCAGTTTTGCATCCTATCTATGTCTCACTGCAACTTCTGAGATCCTCCAAACTATCCACAGCACCACCAACATCTGTGTCATCGGCAAACTTACCAACCCATCCCTCCACTCCCTCATCCAGGTCATTTATAAAAATCACAAAGAGTAAGGATCCCAGAACAGATCCCTGGGGCACTCCACTGGTGACCGACCTCCATGCAAAATATGACCCATCTATAACCACTCTCTGCCTTCTGTGGGCAAGCCAGTCTGGGTCCACAAAGCAATGTCCCTTTGAATCCCATGCCCCCTCACTTTCTCAATAAGCCTCACATGAGGGACCTTATCGAATGCCTTGCTGAAGCCCATATAAACCACATCTACTGCTCTTCCTTCGTCAATGTATTTAGTCACATCTTCAAAAAACTCAACCAGGCTCATAAGGCACGATCTGCCTTTGACAAAGCCATGCTGACTATTTTTGGTCATATATAACTCTCCATGAGAGGTATAGTATGAGGAGAGAGTGAGTGCATAGGAATTATATTTGCTGGAATTCAGAAGAATGAGGGGGAATCTCAGAGAAAACTATAAAATTTTAACAGGACTAGACATGAGAGAAGCAAGATGGATATTTCTAATGGTGGGGGGGTCCAGAACCAGGTGTCACAGTCTGAGGACATGGGGTAGGCCATTTAAGACAGAGATGAGAAGAAATTTCTTCACCTGGATAGTGGTCAGCCTGTGGAATTCGCTACCACAGAAAGTAGTTGGGCCAAAACATTGAATGTTTTCAAAAGGCAGTTGAATATATCTTATGGGGAGAAGGGGATCTATGGGGGTGGAGGGGGTAGGCGGGGAAGATGGGTGAGATCAGGCTATTGAGTTGGATGACCAGTCATGATCACAGTGAATGGTGGAGCAGGCTCGAAGGGCCTCCTCCTGCTCCTATTTCTTTGTCCTCCAACTCCCATTCAGATTTTGAAATCATTGTCATGCGACTGCAGGCATTATAACACACATTGGCCATTCTAGAATTTAAATGTGACTGGATGACATCCAATTTAAGTTGATATTTTTGCTCTGAAGATTTATTCATTAGATTTGCAATTGTTCTAATATTAAATGTATTTTAGCAATGTAAACCTTCAATTACAACAGAGCTCCCAGCAGCTGTAATATCTCACTTGAACATTCTGACAGGTTAGTTTTCTCATTGCAGTGACACCTGGAATGAAGATCTATATTGATCCATTCACTTATGAAGATCCCAATGAGGCTGTGCGAGAATTTGCCAAAGAGATTGACATATCCACTGTGAAGATTGAACAGGTCATTGGTGCAGGTATCTATCTGTTCATACAGTTATTCAAACAGTCATACCATTTCCTGTATTTTGTCTGGTTAGTCTAACCTGCTATTGTGAGATGTAAATGCAACTCAACATTGATGGGAAGTCAAACATAAAATGCTGAAAATGGTCAACAGGTGAGTGTCTATAGAGAGACGAACAAATGTTTCAGGTTAATGACCTTTTATCGGAAATTCAAAATAATGCAGATTCAATAGCTTATAAGTAACTGCAGAACTTCAAAAAGTAAATCAGGTCTGAAATAAATTGAGAAAAGTAAATCAGAATGCTCCAGGTTATGCTCCACTTCAAGTCTGTTGACCACAGAGGAAGCCAGCCATCGGTACAGACAAGCCAATGTGTAATGGTGCTGGTCCCCAGTCTGGATAAATAGGGAAGGGCACCTGGCTGTAACACCACGCCCCAAATCCAAAAACATTGGTCATTGTGAATGGAGTAGGAGCATTATGGTGACCCAGTGTGACAAGGGCAAAGATAGCCAGAGAACAGATACATGGGAAGATACATAGGGTGTACAGAGTAAAAAGTCTCACAACATAGGCTAAAATCCAACAGGTTTATTTTGAAGCATGAGATTTCAGAGCACTGCTCCTTTATTAGGTGAGTGGAGATAGGTTCACAAACACTTGCACATACTATATACGCAGACACAATTGCAAGATAATTACAGATTGGAATGTGAAGAATGGTTGGAATGCGAGTCTTTACAGGTAATCAAGTCTTTACAGGTATGAACAGTATGCGTAGAGAGAGGGATAATCACAGGTTAAAGAGGTGAGATTTGTCTCATGCCAGCACAACTTGAGACAATTCACATCTCTTTAACCTGTAATTAAGCCTCTCTCCACTCACATTGTCTGTACCTGTAAAGACTTGTTTACCTGTAAAATCTCGCATTCCAACCATCCTTCACATCCCAATCTGTAATTATCTTGTAAATGTGTCTGTGTTTATGTATGTCGTATTTATGAACCTACCTCCACTCACCTGATGAAAGCTCATGATTGCAAATAAACCAGCGGGTGGCACAGTGGCACAATGGTTGGCAATGCTGCCTCACAGCGCCAGGGACCTGGGTCCTATTCCCGGCTTGGGTCACTGTTTTTGTGGAGTTTGTACGTTCTCCCTGTGTTATACAGCTTTAATTTAAATACCTTCCAAGCATTCCTGTTTAATGAGACATGCAAGGACAGTAATGCAATTATTTCTTTATTTATCACTTCTAGTACCAACTCAAACATAAACAGTTGCAATACACCAACTCTCAACTGAGCTTTAACTCTTAAACTGCACTTTAACTGAACATCAACTTTAAATATTTAACTGAAAATAGATACTATTGAGTTTAGGAAAACCTTGACCAAGAAATATCCTCGATGTAGAATCTATCTTCTTGTCTCTGAAGTATCCTTTAGGGTACAATTCTTCTTGCGATAATTGTTTTCTTTGATTTATTGCTGCCAAACAAAGAACCCACATGTCTTTTATTCACAATTGTCCACTTGCTTCCAGAGAATTCTCTGTCATCCAGCCAGCTATGTCATCAGAAACTCATCACGTGGTTCAATTCTCCTTCTTAACTACTTTTTTTTGTGTTCCTTGAAAAAAAGGGGAATTATGAGTTTGAGGCCAGTCTGTTGTTCCCAGTGTCAGATGTGGGAGATCCTGGAGGCTCCTGGCCTCCCGATGTCCATATCTGTGCCGGGTGCGTCAAACTGTAGCTCCCAAGGGACTGTGTTAGAGAACTAGAGCTTCAGCTCGAGGACTTTCATCTGGTTAGAGAGAATGAGGAGGTGATTGACAGGAGCTACCAGCAGGTGGTCACACCAGGGCCATGGGAGGCAGACAAGTGTGTAATAGAACATAGAACATAGAACATTACAGCGCAGAACAGGCCCTTCGGCCCACGATGTTGCGCCGACCAGTTACAAAAACAATGGCCCACTAGCCTATACCAATCCCTTTTCGTCCATAAACCTATCCAGAGATCTCTTAAACGCCCCCAAACTAGACGCATTTACAACTGCAGCTGGCAGGGCATTCCAATCCCTCACCACCCTCTGGGTAAAGAACCTACCCCTGACATCCGTCCTGTAGCTACCCCCCCTTAATTTAAAGCCATGCCCCCTCGTGCTAGCTTTCTCCATCCGAGGAAAAAGGCTATCACTATCCACCCTATCTAAACCTCTAATCATCTTATATGTTTCAATAAGATCCCCTCTTAGCCGCCTTCTTTCCAACGAAAACAACCCTAAATCCCTCAGTCTCTCCTCATAGGACCTCCCCACCATGGTCAGGAAGGGGAAAGCTCGGGTGATAGAGAGCACCCCAGTGGATGCGCCCCTTCACAGTAAGTACTCCTGTCTGAGTACTGCTGGGGGGGGACAGCCCACCTGGGGGAACCAGCAGTGGCCGTGTCTCTGGAGCAGAGTCCGACCCAGTAGCCCAGAGGGCTAAGGAAAGGAGGAGGAGGGTAGTATTAATCGGGGACTCTACAGTGAGGGGATCAGACAGGCAATTTTATGGAAGCAGACAGGAATCTCGGATGGTGGTTTGCCTCCCTGGTGCCGGGATCTCGGATGTCTCTAGTCACATCCCACAAACCCTGAAAGGGGAGGGAGAGGAGCCAGAGGTCATGGTGCATATTGGTACTGCTGACATAGGCAGGAAAAGGGAAGGGGTCATGAAAAGGAATTATAGGGAGTTAGGTGGACAGTTGAGAAGGAGGAACTCAAAGGTAGTAACCTCGGGATTGCTGCCTGTGCCACGGGAGAGTGAGAGCAGGAATGGAATGAGGTGGAGGATGAATGTGTGGCTGAGGGATTGGAGCAGGGGGCAGGGATTCAGGTTCCTGGATCATTGGGACCTCATTAGGGGCAGGTGTGACCTGTACAATAAAGATAGGTGGCACTTGAATCCCGGGGGACCAATATCCTGCTGGGAAGGTTGGCTAGGGCTACTGGGGAGATTTTAAACTAGAGAGGTTGTGGGGAGGGAATCAAGATGAGGTGACTGAGAGCAAGGAGGTTAGCTTGCAAATAGAGAAGGATTGTAGACAGTGTAAGAGGGAGGATAGACGGGTGATGGAGAAGGGGAGCACTCAGACTGAGGTTTGAGATGTGTCTATTTTAACGCCAGGAGTGTTGTGAATAAAGTGGATGAGCTTAGGGCGTGGATTGCTGCTTGGAAATGTGATGTGGTGGCCATTACAGAGACTTGGATGTCTCAGGGACAGGACTGGATACTTCAGGTGCCGAGTTTCAGATGTTTCAGGAGGGACAGGGAGGGAGGCAAAAGAGGTACAGTGAGGAAGGTTTTCAAAGCTTGCAGAGGGACTTGGACCAACTGGGAAAATGGGCTGAAAAATGGCAAATGGAATTTAACACAGACAAGTGTGAGGTATTGCACTTTGGAAGGACAAACCAAAGTAGAAGGTACAGGCTAAATGGTAGGACTCTGAAGAGTGCAGTTGAACAGAGGGATCTGGGAATACAGGTACAGAATTCCCTAAAAGTGACATCACACATGGATAGGGTCGTAAAGAGTGCTTTTGGGACATCGGCCTTTATAAATCAGAGTATCGAGTATAAAAGTTGGAGTGTTATGGTAAGGATATATAAGGCATTGGTGAGGCCAAATTTAGAATATTGTGTACAGTTTTGGTCAACCTTATTTATCTGGCATAAGGGGAAATATGAAGCCATCAGGCAGGAAATTAGACGAGTAAATTGGAAGGAGGTTTTCTCGGGGAAAAGTACCGAAGTAAGGTGGCAGATTTTCAATGAACCTTTGTCTGGAGTTCTGCACGACAACATTCTGATGAGACAGGAAGGTTTTGACAGGTTACGGGAACTGTGGTGCACGAAAGTTGTAATGAACCTAGTGAAAAAGAAAAGAAAAGCGTACAAAAGGTTCAGAGAGCTAGGTGATGTTAGGGATCTCGAGGAGTATATGGCTGGCAGGAAGGAACTCAAGAAGGAAATTAGGAGAGACAGAAGAGGTCATGAGAAGGCCTTGGCAGGTAAGATTAAGGAGAACCCTAAGGCGTTCTGGAAATTTGTGAAGAGTAAAAGGATGAGATGTGAAGGAATAGGACCTATAAAATGTGACGGTGGAAAAGTTTGTACAGAACCAGTAGAAATAGCGGAGGTGCTTAATGAATACTTTACCTCGGTATTCACAGTGGAAAAAGATCTGGGTGGTTGTACTGCAGGCTTGCAGTTGACTGAAAAGATTGAGCATGTGGACATTAAGAAAGAGAATGTGTTGGAACTTTTGAATAGCATCAAGAGAGATAAATCACCTGGACCAGATGGGATGTACCCCAGGTTACTGTGGGAGGTGAGGGAAGAGATTGCAGAGCCTCTGGCGATGATCTTTGCATCATCAATGGAGATGAGAAAGGTTCCGGAGGATTAGAGGATTGCGGATGTGGTTCCTATTTTCAAGAAAGGGAACAGGGATAGCCTGGGAAATTACCAACCGGTGAGTCTAACCTCAGTGGTTGGTAAGTTGATGGAGAAGATCCTGAGGGACAGAATTTATGAACATTTAGAGAAGTTTAATATGCTCAAAAGTAGTCAGCACAGCTTTGTCAAAGGCAAGTCGTTCCTTACGAGCCTGGTTGAGTTCTTTGAAAGTGTGACTAAACACATTGATGAAGGAAGAGCAGTAGATGTGGTTTATATGGACTTCAGCAAGGCGTTCAAAAAGGTCCCCCATGCAAGACTACTTGAGAAAGTGAGAGGGCATGGGATCCAAGGGGTCGTTGCCTTGTGGATCCAGAACTGGCTTGCCCGCAGAACACAGTTAAAAAGTCTGACAACACCAGGTTTTAGTCCAACCTATTTATTTGATAATATACTCGCAAGCTTTCGGGTTAGCCCCTTCGTCAGGTGAATGGAGAGTTCCGGCCACCTGACGAAGGGGCTAACCCGAAAGCTTGCGAGTATATTATCAAATAAATCGGTTGGACTAAAACCTGGTGTTGTCAGACTTTCTACTGTGTTTACGCCAGTCCAACGCCGGCATACCCACATCTTGCCCGCAGAAGGCAGAGAGTGGTTGTGGATGGGTCTTTTTCTGCATGGAGGTCGGTCACCAGTGGAGTGCCCCAGGGATCTGTTCTGGGACCCTTGCTGTTTGTGATTTTTATAAATGACCTGGATGAGGAACTGGAGGGATGGGTTGGTAAGTTTGCCGATGACACGAAGGTTGGTGGTGTTGTGGATAGCTTGGAGGGATGTCAGAAGTTGCAGCGAGGCATAGATAGGATGCAAGACTGGGCAGAGAAGTGGCAGATGGACTTCAACGCAGATAAATGTGTAGTGGTCCATTTTGGCAGGTCAAATGGATGAAGGAGTACAATTTCAAGGGTAAGATTCTTAGCAGTGCAGAGGATCAGAAGGATCTAGGTGTCCGGGTCCATAGGACTCTTAAATCAGCCTTGCAGGTGGAGGATGTGGTCAAGAAGGCGTATGGTGTACTGGCCTTCATCAGTAGAGGGATTGAGTTTAGGAGTCGGGAGGTAATGCTGCAGCTTTATAAGACCCTGGTCAGACCCCACTTGGAGTACTGTGCACAGTTCTGGTTACCTCATTACAGGAAGGATGTGGAAGCCATAGAAAGGGTGCAGAGGAGATTTACAAGGATGTTGCCTGGATTGGGGAGCATACCTTATGAGGATAGGTTGAGAGACAAAGGATAAGAGGTGACCTGATAGAGGTGTATAAGATGTTGAGAAGTATTGATCGGGTGGATTCTCAGAAGTTTTTTCCCAGGGCTGAAATGGCTGCCACAAGAGGACACAGGTTTAAGGTGCTGGGGAGCAGGTACAGAGGAGATGTCAGGGGTAAGTTTTTCACTCAGAGGGTGGTGAGTGAGTGGAATCGGCTGCTGTCGGTTGTGGTGGAGGCAAATTCGATAGGGTCTTTTAAGGGACTTCTGGATAAGTACATGGGATTTAATAGGATTGAGGGTTATAGGTAAGCCTAGGTAGCGATATGATCGATGCAGCTTGTGGGCTGAAGGGCCTGTTTGTGCTGTAGTTTTTTTATGTTCTATGTTCTTTCTTACCTCGGTGCTTCTTACCCAGGAGGAGGTGTTCTGTGTTGTCCAGATGATCCTTCTTTCTCTATCAACTATATACCTGTCATAACTCCCCTCAGCAGTTCTCCAGACACTGACAGGTTTTGGCTACTTTCACTGTAGCTCTTGCTCCTTTCATTGCTGTTTTCATATGAAGGAACTGCTGCTTCTTCTCCATCTCCACTTCCTCTCCTCGGGGCTTTGAGTTCTGCATCCTGAGGATTCACCTCCTCGCATCACCATTTCTCAGCTTCACCTGGCCCACAGACCCCTTCAGATCTGCAGGAGAATCCACGCAAAAGATGGACTCTGGCATTCAGCCCTCCTTCTGTGTGGCATTCTCTTGGACATTAATGTCCAAATGTGGAAGTCAGGGCTCAACGTGACTTCCAGGAGTTGAGTTGAATGGTATAAAAGCTTTTGAGAAATTTAATGAGGGAAAAGGAAATAAATGAATATGTGGATGGATTGAATGGTGAGTGTAGAATGAAGCCACAGTGCAGTGTAGAATGAAGCCTCACTGGCAGGGATCCATTGGACTGACCTGTTTTGTTACTGTAAATGCTCTCCAACACTTTGTTAACGTTTGTAATTACAATGCAGCTGTGGAAACAGAATGGGTCATTCAGATAGAACTAGTCTACGCAGGGTGGAAGGAAATGGAAACTGTCCCTAATCTGTCCCAAAAATTGGGAATGATGGATAATGATTATGTGTTGGTTTGTTTACTTCCATTGTGGGTGGGTTTGGAGTGGGGGAGGGGCACATAACATCCAGCAGGTAGCAATTAGTGCCACCTTCAGGCCTTATTCCATTATTACGAAGATTTAACCAACCCCCCACCCCCCCACCCTCCCATCTCTTCTCCCACCACAGGTTTCTCTACATGGAAACATCCCCCCATCGGCAATGTTCTCTATGTGAATCCTTTGCCAGATATCTGGGGTGACCTCTGACTCAACTGCTGGACTAGTATCAGTGATTGTGATCACTGTGAGACTGCCAGTGTTGGACAGCTGAGCTGGTCAGAGTGGAGAGGTTCACAGAATTTGATGCCTCATGTTATTCAGTTCCATATTAGTTCTATGGCACGACACAGTGGTTAGCACTGCTGCCTCACAGTTCCAGGGACCTCGCTTCATTCTGGCCTTGGGTGATTGTGTGGAGTTTGCACATTCCCCCCTTGTCTGTGCAGGGTTCCTCCAAGTGCACTGGTTTCCTCCCACAATCCAAAGATATACAAGTAAGATGGATTAACTAAGGGAAATGTATGGGGTTTCAGAGGTAGGATTGGAGAAGAGGGCCTGAGTAAGATACTTTGTCAAATATTCGGTGCAAATTCAATAAGCCGAGTGACCTCTTCAAAAAAAATTACTGGACGAGTAATCCAAATAAATGAGTCAAAGATGTGAGTTCCAGTCCCAAGTTAGTGCTGGGGATTGTCAGAGGATTTAACAGGATTGATTGGAGACTTGGACACTGAAACGGCAGATGGAGTTTAACCCAGACAAATGCGAGGTGAAGCATTTTGGAGTCATAGAGGTTTACAGTATGGAAACAGGCCCTTTGGCCCAACTTGTCTGTGCCACCTTTTTTTTCAAACTCCTAAACTAATCCCAATTGCCCACATTTGGCCCATATCCCTCTATACCCATCATACCCATGTAACAGTCTAAATGCTTTTTAAAAGAGAAAATTGTATCCACCTCTACTACTACCTCTGGCAGCTCGTTCCAGACACTCACCACCCTCTGTGTGAAAAAATTGCCCTTTTGGACACTTTTGTATCTCTCCCCTCTCACCTTAAACCTATGCCCTCTAGTTTTAAACTCCCCATCTTTGGGAAAAGATATTGACCATCGAGCTGATCTGTGTGGAGGAGCAAATTTAAGAATCATAGAACCCTACAGTGCAGAAAAAGGCCCTTCGGCCCATCGAGTCTGCACTGACCACAATCCCACCCAGGCCCTACCCCCATATCCCTACATATTATACCCACTAATCCCGCTAACCTACGCATCCCTGGACACTAAGGGGCAATTTCTTAGCACGGCCAATCAACCTAACCCGCACATCTTAGGACTGTGGGAGGAAACCGGAGTACCCGGAGGAAACCCACACAGACACGAGGAGAATGTGCAAACTCCACACAGACAGCGATCCAAGCCAGGAATCAAACCCAGGACCCTGGAGCTGTGAAGCAGCAGTGCTAACCATGTGCTACTGTGCCGCACACCCATTGAGGTGTGAATTATACTGTAATTATCCTGTAAAATGGCAGAACCCTTAGAAACGTTAACACACAGAGGGACCTGGTTCCTAAAAGTAGCAACACAGGAGGCCAAGGCAATTAAGAAGGTATATGTCATGCTTGCCTTCATTGGTCAGGGCATTGAGTACAAGAGTTGGAAAAATTATGCTGCAGCTCTATAAAACCTTGGTTGGGTAGCATTTAGAGTATTGCATGCAGTTCTGGTCACCACTCTGCCAAAAGGACTTAGAAGTTTTGGAAAGAGTGCAAAGAAGGTTCACCTGGGTGTTGCCTGGTTTTGAGAGTGTTTGAACAAAGAACAAAGAAAATTACACCACAGGAACAGGCCCTTCAGCTCTCCAAGTCTGCACCGACCATGCTGCCTGACTTAACTAAAACCCCGATGCTTCCAGAGGCCATATCCCTCTATTCACATTTCATTATGTACTTGTCAAGACGCCCCTTAAAAGTCACCATCATATCCGCTTCCACTATCTGCCCCAGCAACGAGTTCCAGGCATCCACCATTTTGTGTAAAAATCTGCCTCATACGTCTCTTTTAAAACTTGCCCCTTTGCACCTTAAACCTATGGTCCCTAGTAATTGACTCTTCCACCCTGGGAGAAAGCTTCTGACTATCCACTCTGTCCGTGCCTCTCGTAATCTTGTAGACTTCTATCGGGTCTCCCCTCAACCTCCGTCGTTCCAGTGAGAACAAATCAAGTTTCTCCAACCTCTTCTCATAGCTAATGCCCTCCATACCAGGCAACATCCTGGTAAATCTTTTCTGTACCCTCTCCAAAGCCTCCACATCCTTCTGGTGGTGTGTCGACCAGAATTGAACACTATATTCCAAATGCGGCCTCACTAAGTTTCTACAAAGCTGTAACATTACTTGTCAATTTTTAAACTCAGTGCTCCGGCTGATGAAGGCAAGCATGCCGTATGCCCTCCTGACTACCTTCTCCACCTGCGTTGCCACTTCCAGTAACCTGTCTACCTCTACACCCAGATCCCTTTGCTATCAATACTCCTAAGCGTTCTGCCATTTACTGTATATTTCCTAGCTGTATTAGACCCTCCAAAATGCATTACCTCACATCTGTCCAGATTAAACTCCATCTGCCATCTGTCCATCCAATTATCCAACTGATCTATATCGTCTGATGGTCCTCATTGCTATCTGCAAATCCATCAACCTTTGTGTCATTCACAAACTTACTAATACATTCGGTTACATTTTCCCCCAAATCATTTATATTTACATATATATGTATATATATATATATGGCCAAAATGGCTGAATCATCGTTCATACTCAAGCACGAATTCAAAAATAAATCTCCAATCTTCACCCCCCAAAAAAAACCGTTCCACACACTTTCCCAAGCAGTATTTGGATTTAAAATGCACTGCCTGATAATGTGGTGCTCAGATTTCACCAGAACCTTCAAAAGGGATTGAGTATGCAAAGGAGCAAAATTTACAACACCATGAGTGGCACAGCGGCTAGCACCGCTGTCTCACAGTGCCAGGGACCTGGGTTTGTTATGAGGAGAGGTTGAATAAACTAGGATTGTTTTCACTGGAAAGACAGAAGCTGAGGGGAAACCATAGGTTGATGCCGGCTTTGGGTGACTGTACAGTTTGCACATCTTCCCCGTATCTGTGTGGGTTTCCTCCTGATGCTCCAGTTTCTTCCCACAGTCCAAAGATGTGCAGGTTAGGTGGCTCAGCCATGTTAAATGCACAGGTATTATGGGATTAAACTAGAAAGAGTGCAAAGGTCTACAAAATAATGAGAGGCAAGACAGGGTGGTTAGTCTGAGGTTTATTTGCAAGGTTTCAGTGTCAATTACAATGGGGCACAGGTTCAAGGTGAGAAGGTGAAAGTGTAAAGGAGGTATGCAGGGAAAGTTTTTCATACTGATGGATGCCTGGAACGCGCTGCCAGAGGAGGCAGTGGATGCAGGCACATTAGCAACATTTAAGAGGCATCTGGATGAGTACATGAATAGGGAAGTGATGAATGAAGTGATGATCAAGGAAGAGCAAAAGACTTTTTTTTTCAATTTAGTTGGGGCATCATGATCGGTAGACAGTTACATGAGTAAGTTGGGTACAAAGGAATATGGACCAAACACAGGCAATTGGGATGATCTTGGTGGTTAAAAAAAAGAGCAGCATGGACAAGTTGGGCTGAAGGGCCTGTTTCCATGCTGTAAATTTCTATAACTCTATGGGGATAAGGTCTGGGTGGGATGCTCTGTCAGAGAGTCGGTGCATACTCGATGGGCTGAATGGCTTCCTTCTGCACTGTAGGAATTCTGTGAATGTGGAGAATGATCAGAGCAATTGACCTCACTAAATTGCTCTTCAAATTCAATGTAACCTGCTTCTCTGTTGCACTGGTCGATACTGGATAAAGAGAACATGTTTCCACTTTCAGGTGAGACCAGACATTGTGAATATGCAATGGGTGCAGGAATTTCAGAAAAATACCTTTGCACAGAGAATGGTTGGAATGTAGAACGTTATACCATAAGGAATAGTTAAAACTAATAATTGAAGGGGAATATAGTTAAATGTAGAAAGGAAACTGTAATTGATTTAAATAAACTGGACTAATAGGGAGCTGAAACACTGATATGGGTCTAAGAATATACAGCAACACATTATAACAGTTTAACTACAATGCAGAGATAGAAATGAATGGATGAGTAGATTAATGCATCAAGAATGTTTAATGTTGTCAGGCAAATAACTGATGTGAAACTAATTTGAGAGATGCCAATAATGAGGTTTATTTTCATTGTTTCTAAAGTCTGAAGGTTCAGAATTATCTCCTTTCCATGTGTATTATAGGGAAGCAGACTCTGAACAGGAAGCAGTTGTGAGGTTAATCATTTTGACTTCCTTGCCAGGTGAATTTGGAGAGGTGTGCAGTGGGCACCTCAAGTTACCTGGAAAAAGGGAGATTTTTGTGGCTATCAAGACCTTAAAATCTGGTTATACAGAGAAGCAGAGACGGGACTTCCTGAGTGAAGCAAGCATCATGGGACAGTTTGACCATCCAAATGTTATCCACCTTGAAGGAGTGGTCACCAAAAGCAGTCCAGTAATGATAATCACAGAGTTTATGGAGAATGGTTCACTGGACTCCTTCCTCCGGGTAAGATATACAGAAGTTGTGTTTTATTTCAGGAAATCATGCCTAAGTTTATGTTTATTGAAACAAAAATTGAAAATAGTTTGCAAATTTATTAGTTCAGGCACTGTCTATGAATAGAACAGAATTGGCCACATAAAAATACAAACAAGCATACAAATGAGGTGCAAGAAGATGCCATTCAGTCTCTCCAGTCTCGATTTGATAATATCCTCAAATCTGCATCCTGCCTACCCTGATTACCTATCATTCTCTTGTTTACCAAGAATCTCTCCATTTCTGTCTTAAAAATATTCAAAATCTGCTTCTACTGCCTTTACAGGAAGAGAGTTTCAAAGACTGACCACCCTCTGAGAGAAAAAATTTAATCTCATCTCTGTTTTAAATGGGCACCTTCTTATTTTTGAACAGTTACCCCGAGTTCAAGATTCTCCCACAAGAGGAAACATTCTTTCAACATTCACCTTGTCAGTACCCCTCAGGATCTTAATGGTTTCAATCAAGGTGCCTCTTACTCTTCTAAACTCCGGCAGAAATGAGGTATCCTGCCTTACTCTTTCTCATAAGACCACCCACCCATTCCAGGTATTGGCCTGGTAAACCTTCTCTGAACTGCAGCAAATACATTTAAATCTTTCCTTAGGGTGGAGCCCGGGGGCAGTGATTAGCAATGCTGCCTCACAGAGACCCAGGTTCAATTCTGGACTCAGGTGACTTTCTGTGTGCAGTCTGCATGTGCTCCCCATGTCTGTGTGGGTTTCTCCAGGTGCTGCAGTTTTCTCCCACAGTCCAAAGATGTGCCAGGTAGGTGGATTGGCCATGCTAAATTGTCCATTAGTGTCGGGGGACCAGCAGGCTATACACACGGCGTTACAGGGATAGGGGCATAGGTGGAATTGTTATCGGTGCAGGCTCAATGAGCCAGATAGCCTCCTTCTATGCTGTAGGGATTCAATGATTCGATGAATAAATCCAGTATTGTGCATAGTACTCCAGGTGTGGTTGCACCAATGCCCTGTACAACTGAAGTATAAACTCCCTGTTTTTGTATTCAGTTCCCCTCACAATGTTCTATTAGCTGCTGTGCTGCCTCCTAGGCTTTTATGATTCATGCATTAAGACACCCAGATCCCTCCATATCTCAGAGCTCTGCAATCTCTCACCATTTAGATTTTTTAAATTCTTCCTGCTAAAATGAACAATTTCACATTTTCCCACATTATACGCCATTTACCCACTTGACCTCTCGACATCTTTTTGTAACTTGCTTGTGTTCCCTTCACAACTTACATTTCTACTTATCTTTGTGTCATCAACAAATATGACGACCCTCGTTACAATCACTTCATTTATATAAATTGTAAACAGTTGAAATGCCAGATGGCCTCCTTCTGTACTATCGGGATTCTACGATTTTGAAGTCTGTGGCAAACCGCTTGTTACAGCTTGCAAATTTGAAAAGACCCATGTTATGCTTAGTCTTTGATCCCTGTTAGCTATTCAAACTTTTACCCATGCCAATATGTCATCCTCTATACGATGAACTTTTATTTTTTCTAATAACCTTTGATGTGGCACATTGTCAAATGCCTTCCATAAATATCCAGCTTTCATCCCCTTTTTCCATCAAAAAACTCCCAACAAGTTGGTTAAATATAATTTCACTTTCACAAAACTATGTTGACTCTGCCATATTAGCTTGAACTTATCCAAGTGTCCTGCTATAACATCTTTAACAATGACTTCTAACATTTTCCCTACAACAGATGTTAAGCTGGCCTGTAATTTTCTGCTTTCTGTCTATGATAACCCCCAGGACTTACTTGGGAAATCCTTGATTGATCTCCCTATGGCATTCATAGAATATGAGTTCCTGAGGTGATAGGTAATTACCTTAACAGGTGGAACTCATATTCTAAGCCCTTTATAAAGCAGGCCCCTGAGTGGGTCCATTATTGTATCGTCCCGGCAGGAATCTGTTTGTGTTCACCATAGGCTTGTGGTTTTACTTTTACTTTGTGGAATAAAGCACTGTTCCTTTACAGCTGACTCCTGAGTTATTATACTGGCAACGATGTACAAAGAATGTTTCAATAACCCTGCTCAGTGGATTCTGGTAAGCCTGCAATGTGAAGATTTAAAACGCTGTTTTTCGGGAAATTGAGCCATATAACACAAGTGTTGAGGACTGACCGCAATATGCTGAGAGAGTGAAGTACTTCTTCCAGGCAAACAGAATAGAAGGCACTAACTAGCAAAAGGCCATCCTAGTGACCATGTGATGCTGCAACTTTGAGTATTATTAAAAGTCCGGCATATGCGGCAGGACCAGATTGCAAGACCTTTGATGAGTTAGTGGAAATCATTATGATCCAAAACCATCCATTATCTTGGAACAGTACAGGTTCAATACAACAACTAGATTTGCGGGGGAACCAGAGACAGAATTCCTGACACAATGAAGAAAACCGATGGAGCGTTACAAGTATGTCGCAGCATTACTTGAAGTGCTGAGAGTGCAGCATAAGTGACTTAGCAACTCAAAGAAAGCACAAGGGCTGCAAGGCCCTCGGCTTTCACTTTCGTGAAAGTGAAATTATATTTAACCAACTTATTGGGAGTTTTTTGATGGAAAAAGGGGATGAAAGCTGGACATTTATGGAAGGCATTTGACAAAGTGCCACGTCAAAGACTATTAGAAAAAATAAAAATTCATCGTATAGAGGATGACATATTGGCATGGGTAAAAGATTGAATCACTAACAGGGATCAAAGACTAAGCATAACATGGGTCTTTTTCAAATTTGCAAGCTGTAACAAACGGTTTTCCACAGACTTCAAGACCTTGGGCAAGCCTCCTACTGCAGACCCAGGTCTCCAGTTGAACAAATTCCCAATCCCCAGTTGTTGGTGAGGAAAAACGAATAGACAGGAGATCCAGGAAATCCCAGCACCAGACAAGGGGGAGTCCCACAGTTTAAGGATTGACTAGCACACCAACACTGTGCATGCAGCCAGGGAGCCCACCCCAAACAAGGTTACCGAAACATAGCATGCAATGCCCAGATCGAAGGGTGAAGCCACCCCAAAACAGAATGTATTAGATAGGTCAGGCTGGAGAGGAGGAACTAGCATAATTAAATTGTATCACCGCACCAGAGGCAGCCCCAACACAGATCCAGTTTCAAGTGAATGGAATCCCATTGAACATGGAGGTGGACACAGACAAGTGGTACCCATTGGAGGGGTGCTAGAATTTAGAAGATTACAATTGGGTATCTCATCACACAAATTGAGAGACAAGAAGGCAAGATTGCAACCACTGTAACCCCAATCACATATGGGCAACAGACAGTCTGGCTCCCATTATACTGGTATAACAGCCAGGATCTATAGACTTTTGGGAAGGGACTGGTTACAAAAAAATCCATTTTGATTGACGGCAAATTTTCAAGATGGGTACTGGTAACATATACAAGGTAATCAGGAAGTACCCTGAAATTTTCCAAACAGGAAAAGATAAAACGGGTCAAGGCAAATATTTACGTAGGCCCAGATGTCCACCTGAGATTTTTCAACACAAGGCCAGTTCCATCCACTCTGTGAGCAGAGACTGAGCTGAAACGATTAGAAGAACTGTGCATTATTCAACCACTGCATTTCTCCAAGTGGACTGCACCTGTAGTTCCAGTACTAAAGCCAAGCAACACAATTGCCTCCCTGTTGTCTATAAAATGAGAGTGAACAGAGCACCTCATTTGGACAAATGTACGATACAGTGAATAGAGAACCTTGACGCAAAATTGTCCAGAAGACAGATATTCACAAAGCTGAATATGAGTCATTCTACGGCCAGTTAGACCCAGGCGAGTCATCAAGACAGTTAATGACAGAAAACATCCACAAGGCTAAATATGAATATATTCGCCTACAATTTGGGATATCATCAGCTTGCGCATTTTCCAAAAAGTAATGGAAAGCACAAGGCAGAGGATACCAGAGTGATAGTTTACTTTGACAATGTTCTAATCACAAGGGCCACCGTCAAGAAACACCATGAAAATTTAGAGGGGGTCTTGTGACAGTTCTTGGAAGCCGGAGTCAGACTGAAAAGGGAAAAGTGCATTTTTCAGGCTACTGAACTAACATACCTCAGTTATAGCATCAACTGGCCTACACCCAGTTCAGGAAAGAAGCTGCAACAAAAAGGAACACAATAAAATTAAAATTGTTTCTCAACCTCACAAACTATTACTTGGCAACCTTTCTGGCACCGCTAACTATGCTTTGTTGGTGGCACGGTGGCACAGTGTTTAGCACTGCTGCCTCACAGTGCCAGGGACCTGGGTTCGATTCCCAGTTTGGGTCACTGTCTGTGTGGAGTTTGCACGTTCTCCCCGGGTCTGAGGGGTTTCCTCCGGGTGCTCCGGTTTCCTCCCACAGTCTAAAGATGTGGGGATTAGGTTGATTGGCCATGCTAAATTGCCCCTTGGTGTCAGGGGTATTAGCAGGATAAATACATAAGGCTACTGAGATAGGGGCTGGGTGCAATCATGGTTGGTGCAGACTGGATGGGCTTCTGCATTGTGGAGATTCTATGATTCGATGTTTCTGTAAAAAAGCATCAGAAGGGGGCTTGGAAAGAACCACAAGAGGATGTTTTGTGAGGGTGAAACATCAATTACAGTCAGATAATGCGTTGACCCACTTCAACCATAAAGACCACTGCCCATTTGCTCATAACATTGGATGCCTCTCCCTATGGAATGGTGTGGCACCGTCATACAGATGGAGCACCAGGATGGAGCGTATGATTGCGTATGCTTCACAGAGGTTGGCCAATGTGAAAAGAAGGTACGCAGAGATCGAAGCAGAGAGTTTGGCAATGGTCTTCAGAGTGAAGAAATTTCACCAATACATTTGTGGTTGACACTTTACCATTATAACAGATTACAAACCTTAATTGGACCTTTTTCTGAGTATAAATCAACTCCCCCCATAGCGTCAGTTCAAATACAGCAATGGGTGCTATTGTTAAGCGTCTATGAGTACACCTTGGAACATAAACCAAGGATACAGATCATCAATTCAAATGCCCCAAGTCAGCTATCTTTGCCCACAAACTTACCCAAACCACTGAAAATGGACAAAGTTGTAATGGCATTCAATTTTATGGATACCTCACCAATCTCAGCTGAACAAGTTAAGACTTGGACTCGGAACAATCCCAGTTTGGCAAAATTAAGCCAAGTGATATTAAATGGAGGAATGCAAGAATGTTTGATGCAAGTCTTAAAGCTGTATGTGGCAAAATACCTAGAATTAAGCATAGAAGATGGCATTATCCCATGGGGAGCCCTGACAGCCTGCCCAGTAAATGGAGTAAGACCTGTCCACACAGCTCCATACCATCCATCATCAAACAGATTAGCGGAGAGAACAGTCCAAGTTTTCATAAATGGAATGAAGAAACAGAGAGGTCCTATAGACACAGAATAGGTATGATTCCTTTTTAATTATAGGATGGCACCACATAATGACAGGATTATCACCACAGGATTACTGATGGGCAGGCATCGACAGACCAGGCTCAGCTTTATCTTACCAAACTTAAGTGGAAGTGTTGAGGAAAAGCAGCCATGATGGACAAAAAGCTGATAGAGTTTCTTCACTAAGGGGACACTGTCCAAATGTGAAACTTCGGAGACTTCACACCGTGGACACCAGGAACGAACCTTCCAAGAACAGGGCCAACGTCCTATACAACAGGGGACAAGGTTGGGGATGAGATCCTAAGGAAATATGTAGACAACCTACACCATTGAGAGCTGTCGACAGAAACAACTAAGAAAGCAAACATACCATCTGGGACCCTAACTACACTGCTGGACGACAAAAATAATGGGACTCTCAAAGACAGCTTATGAAGACTCCACCTCTGAAATGGATACAGTAGCAGCAAGATCCCAGACAGTGGTCATTGTTGAAAAAGAATCACCTGCAAGGATAATTCGACAGTCATCCAGAAAGAGATGTTCGCTGACACAATATATCCCATCTGACAATGTGGAATATGGGGAGCAGGTCACAGGCCAAAAGACAAAGATGACCTCGATGCCTTGAGAGCAAGGGGGGTCCTTAGACTGCGAGGGGAGGACGTAATAAACCCCAGGACCTACATGGAGAATCCCTGATTGGCCTCCCAGTAGGTCTCATAAATTACGAGTCCCAGTGGTGATTAGTAATTACCTTAACATGTGGAATTTGTATCTTTTATTCAGCAGGCCCCTGTGCAGGTTCATTATTGTATCGTCCAGATGGGAACCTGTTTGTGTTTCTGTTCACCAAGGGCTTGTGGTTTTACTTTTACTTTGTATAGTAAAGCACCAATCCTTTACAGCTGACTCCTGAGTTATTACACTACCTCCCTCCCATTTTGAATAATAAAGTTATATTTGTTGTCATTCGTTATAGAGCTGTGCAGCACAGAAAAGGCCCTTCAAATCTGCACCAACAATAACTACCACTAAAGTCACGCTAATCCCATTTTCCTGCACTTGTCCCATGTCCTTGAATGTTATATTTCAAGTGCTCATCCATATATCTTTTAACGTTTAAATGGTTTCCGACTTCCATTACTTCCTAGGCAGTGCATTTCACCACCTTCTGAGTGAATTTTGTTTCTCAAATCCCCTCTGAATCTCCTGCCCCTTATCCTAAAACTCTGCCTCAACGATGGGGAATAGCTGCTCCCTGCTCACCCTGTCCATACCACTCATAATCTAATACACTTCAACCATGTCCCCCCCTCAGCCTTCTCTGCTTTAAAGAAACCAATCCAAGCCTCTTTGTATCTCAAAAGCTCCATCCCAGGCATCATCCTGGTGAATCTCCTTCATACCAATTCCAGTGCAATCACATCCTTCCTATAATGAGATGATCAGAACTGCACACAGTACACCAGCTGTGGCCGAACCAACATTCCGTCCAACATTACCTCCTTGATCTTACACTCTGTACGATAACTGATAAAAGCAAGTAGCCCATAAGCCTTCTACACTCTCCTATTCAACTGCTCTGTCACCTTCAGGGATATGTGATTTAAGTATCCTTTCCTCTGCACTTCCAAGTAACCTTCCAAGTGACCAGTGAGTGAACATCAGTGCTTAGGAAGTTGCTACAATCAGTTATCAAGGATTTCATAGCTTAACATTTGAAAAGCGGTGGTATAATCAGACAAAGTCAGCATTGATTTACGAAGGAGAAATCTATGAATCTTGTTAAACCTATTGGAATTCATTGAGGATGTAACTAGTGAGGTTGACCAAGGAAGAACTGATGGATGTGGTTTATTTAGACTTTCAGAAGGTGTTTGATGAGGTCTCACTTCGCAGACTATGCAAAGTTAACACACATGGAATTGCAGGTCATGTTTTGAGATGATTAGGAAGCTGGTTTGCAGATAGGAAGCAAAGAGTTGGGTATAAATGGGTCTTTACCCGATTGGCAAGTAGTGACCAATGGGGTACCATATGGATCTGTGCTATATTATATCTTAATGATTTGGAGGAGGAAACTACATGTATTATCTCCAAATTTGCAAATAATACAAAGTTGGGTGGGAGGGTGAGCTGTGAGAACGGTGCAGAGATACAGTCAAGTAAGTCAGCATATGTATAGCAGTTGCAGTATAATGTGGATAAATGTGAGGTTATCCACTTTGATAGCAACAATAGGAAGGCAGGTTATTGTTTGAATGAGTGCAAATTGAGAGAGGTGGATACTCAGTGAGACCTTGGTGTCACCGCACATCAGTCGCTGAAAGTAAGCATGCAGGTGCAGAAGGTAGTAAAGAAGGCAAATGGGTATGTTGGCCTCAGAGCAAAAGGATTTCAGTTTAGGCTTAGGGATGTTTTGCTGTAATTATTGGTAAGGCCACAGCTGGACATTGTGCCAAACAAAAACAGAAAATGCTGGAAAATCTCAGCAGATCTGACAGCATCTGTGGAGAGAGAATAGAGCCAATGCTTTGAGTCTGGATGACTGTTCATCAGAGCTCTGACAAAGGGTCATCCAAACTCATAACATTGGACAGTATTTTACTATTGCGTTGCGCCCATTTTCAGGTACAGAAATTTGGTAAAGTTGGGCATGAGGCGAACAGTGTGATCTGCGCCCGTTTTTGCACCAGTTCACACTTTACCAAGACCAAAAAGTGGCCGCAATCAGAACACACCCAAAACAGGCACAACATCAATTTAAATAATTCTGCATGTACTTTAATGCATTTAACAAGCTGCACATCCCACTTTACCAACACATCTGTCTTTACCCGGTGTTCACACAACCCAGAATCGGTCTGGAACAGACACACTTGATAAAAGTCTGATTGGGGCACTCCATCACTGAAAGTTAGTGAGGAGGTAAGTACCAACCATCAGACAGCTCCGCGCTGTTCATGGAGGGTCCTTTCATGGTGGCTATGTTGTCCTTTGGGTTGGGACGGGTCTACAAGTGGGGGAGCATGGCGGGGGGGCTGTTGCTCAGCATGGTGTCCGATGTCCGATTTTCATCACGGTCCAAGGTCTCAGCACTGACCTCGGCTCAGAGAGTCACAGAGCAATACAGCACGGAAAAGGCCCAAGCAGCCCACGCCAACCATGGTAAACCACCCCCCAACTAGTCCCAACTGCCCATGTTTGGCCCATATCCCTCTAATTCTTTCCATCCAGACATTTATCCAAAGGAATTCTCTATTAGATACTATGATTTTCAGCTTCCCAGCCAACGTTGTCATATAATTTCAGTCCAATTCCGTACACCCCACCTCCCCCGATATGTGGAGAATGTGCATAGAATCAGAGATGGAGTGTGTTTCCCTTTGGTACTGGACACACATCAGGAGATGGTGACGCCTATGGGTCAGGGGGTAATGCTGGTGTCTTGGGCAGAATTACTGCAACATTTAAAAAGCACTTGGATATGTTCCAAGCACTTGGAAAAGTTTTATGTTTCTTGATTAGTGTCATAAATCAGCATACATTAACACTGCAATGAAGTTACTGTGAAAATCCCCCAGTGTTGCTGTGGGGATGGGGAGCTGTGTTGCCGGGGGATGAGGGGGCTGCGTTCTGGGGGATGGGGGGGCTGCGTTCTGGGGGATGGGGGGGCTGTGTTCTGGGGGATGGGGGGGCTGTGTTCTGGGGGATGGGGGGGCTGTGTTCTGGGGGATGGGGGGCTGTGTTCTGGGGGATGGGGGTCTGTGTTCTGGGGGATGGGGGTCTGTGTTCTGGGGGATGGGGGGGCTGTGTTCTGGGGGATGGGGGGCTGTGTTCTGGGGGATGGGGGTCTGTGTTCTGGGGGATGGGGGGGCTGTGTTCTGGGGGATGGGGGGCTGTGTTCTGGGGGATGGGGGTCTGTGTTCTGGGGGATGGGGGTCTGTGTTCTGGGGGATGGGGGGGCTGTGTTCTGGGGGAGGGGGGGCTGTGTTCTGGGGGATGGGGGGGCTGTGTTCTGGGGGATGGGGGGCTGTGTTCTGGGGGATGGGGGTCTGTGTTCTGGGGGATGGGGGGCTGTGTTCTGGGGGATGGGGGTCTGTGTTCTGGGGGATGGGGGGCTGTGTTCTGGGGGATGGGGGGCTGTGTTCTGGGGGATGGGGGGGCTGTGTTCTGGGGGATGGGGGGGCTGTGTTCTGGGGGATGGGGGTCTGTGTTCTGGGGGATGGGGGGGCTGTGTTCTGGGGGATGGGGGGCTGTGTTCTGGGGGATGGGGGCTGTGTTCTGGGGGATGGGGGGGCTGTGTTCTGGGGGATGGGGGTCTGTGTTCTGGGGGATGGGGGGGCTGTGTTCTGGGGGATGGGGGTCTGTGTTCTGGGGGATGGGGGGGCTGTGTTCAGGGGGATGGGGGAGCTGTGTTCTGGGGGATGGGGGTCTGTGTTCTGGGGGAGGGGGGGCTGTGTTCTGGGGGACGGGAGCAGCTATGTTGCTGTGTGATGTGGGGCCTATGAGTGAGGGGTGTGGTGCTGTGTTTCTGGGGGGGTCTGTCGGTGGGGATGGGAAGTCTGGGCAGTGTTTGTTGCTGGGTTAAAGGCAAGAAGCTTTCCTTTATATCTCCATCCATCTCACCCCTTCTGCAAATCCCCCTCTTCAGAGTTACAAAATGGCTTTTGTGATGCATCTGATTGATCTTGCTGTTCTTTTGGTTGCTGATGGAGCTGAGGAGGAGGAGCAGGCAGAGGTAGTCCAGGCCTTACCACTCTCAGGAGGAGAATGAGATGGCCACCAGAGGCAGGAAGTGGTGTGGGGGTGGGGGGTGGGGGATTTGGGTGGCGGGGTGGGTGGTGGAGTTGGTTGGAGGGGGTTTGGGGGGGCAGGATGAGGAGGGAGAGGAGATCACGGCAGTTCCACACATGAGTGTTATTTGAACAGGTGTCAAACACCATTTGCCGCTGACATCTCTGCCTCCGAAAGGAGATAGTGCCACAGCTGTGCCATTTGTCGCAGGACCCAGCATCTGAGGGCAGTGAGGGGACACATCCACTCTCTGTCAAGTTGATGGCCGCTCTGAGCTTTTATGCCACTGGGTCCTTCCAGACCACCAGCCAAGATGTGTGTGGCATTTCACAGTCAGCTGTCCACACCTGTGACAAGGAGGTCACCAATGCCCTGTATCCCCGGCTGGCCAGTATGTCAAAGCTCACCTGGACCAGGCCCAGCAGGAAGCGCGGGCTGCAGGAATCACAGCCATTGTGGGGATGCCTAATGTGCAGAGGGCTATAGACTGCACCCACATCACCCTCAAGGCCCTGCTTCAGAATCCATGATGATTTGTCAATAGGAAGGGATTCCATTCTCTGAAGGTATAATTGGTTTATGACCACAAGATGGACATCATGCCCATCTGTGCCAGGCACCCTGGCAGTGTGCATGACTGAGGAGCTCATACTGGAGGTCTTTGAGGAGGAGCCCAGGCTGCAGGGATGGCTTGTGGGTGACACGGGGCTCCTGCTTTGGACTTGACAACTGTGCGAAGGCCTGAGACTGAGGCTGAGACCTGGTATAATGAGGTCCATGTTACCACCCGCTCTGTAGTGGAGAGGTGGATAGGGCTCCTGATAAATGCGGTTCCGGTGCCTGGAGCACTCTGGTGGGGCCCTACAATACAGCCCCCTGATTTCTTCCTGCATTGTGATGGCCTGTGTGCCCTTCACAACCTGGCACAGCAGAGAGGAGACATTTTGGAGCAGGAGGAGGCCGACCAGCCAAGCGTCTCTGGGGAAGAGGCCACCCAGCAGACCAGCAGGAGATGAAAGAGGAGGAGGACCACGCTGAGAAACACCACCCAAGCGTTGGGGGGCTGGCAGCAAGAATGAGGCGTGCGACGGCGGTGATCACCAGGTAGTTCGCTTACGAGGAGCCTGTGTTTATGCATGTGGGTTCCATTTCTCCCTCCCCACACCCCGCAAAGTCCTACTATCTCAAAGAACAAACAGCACAGAAAATTACAGCACAGGAACAGGCCCTTCGGCCCTCCAAACCTGCACCGACCATGCTGCCCGACTGAACTAAAACCCCCTAACCTTCCGGCGCCATATCCCTCTGTTCTCATCCTGTTCATGTATTTGTCCAGACACCCCCTTAAAAACCATTTCCACTCCCTACCCCGGCAGCGAGTTCCAGGCATCCACCATCCTCTGTGTAAAAAAATCTGCCTCATACATCTCCTTTAAACCTTGCCCCTCGCACTTTAAACCTGTGTCCCCCCCCTAGTAATTGACTCTTCCACCCTGGGAAAAAGCTTCTGACTACCCACTCTGTCCATGCCTCTCATAATCTTGTAGATTTCTATCAGGTCTCCCCTCAACCTCTGTCCTTCCAGTGAGAAAAAACCAACCTCTCCTCATAGCTAATGCCCTCCATACCAGGCAACATCCTGGTAAATCTTTTCTGTACCCTCTCCAAAGCCTCCACATCCTTCTGGTAGTGTGGCGACCAGAATTGAACACTATATTCCAAGTACAGCCTAACTAAGGTTCTGTAAAGCTGCAACATGACTTGCCAATTTTTAAACTCAATGCCCTGACCAATGAAGGCAAGCATGCCGTATGCCTTCTTGATTACTTTCTCCACTTGTATTGCCACTTTCAGTGACCTGTGTACCTGTACACCCAGATTTCTTTGCCTATCTTAAAGTGTTGTATATTTCCTCTCCCTATTAGACCTTCCAAAATGCATGACCTCACATTTAGAATCACAGAAACTGTACAGTATGGAAAAGGCCATTCGGCCCATTGAGTCTGCACTGACCACAATCTCACCCAGGCCCCAGCCCCTTATCCCTACATATTTACCCACTAATCCCTCTAACCTACGCATCTCAGGACACTAAGGGCATTTCTTTTAGCATGGCCAATCAACCTAACCTGCGCATCTTTAGACTGTGGCAGGAAACCGGAGCACCCGGAGGAAACCCATGCAGACACGAGTAGAATGTGCAAACTCCACACAGGCAGTCACCCAAGATGGGAATCGAACCCAGGTCCCTGGAGCTAACCACTGTGCTACCGTGTTGCCCACAAATTTGTCCAGGTCAACCTCTGACAGCCATCTCTCCGCCTAAGTCTCCAACCAATCTATATCCTGCTGTATCCTCTGATGATCCTCATTGCTATCCGCAAATCCACCAACCTTTGTGTCGTCCCCTTACAATCAAGCCAGTTACATCTTCCTCCAAATCATTTCTATGTATCTCCTACAACATGGTAACACCAGAGCGTTGGACTTGGGTACACTGTGTTAGTGAGTTTCTTTGGCAGGTTGATGATGACTCACTAAGCACCATTATGATGATGCCTTGGTGCAAATTCGCCTGACTCCTACCTGAACTCTGCATGCATGCTGGCACCTGGACCCATGTCTGTGTAATGGGTAAGGGATTAGTGAACCTCCATACAGAGCTCTGAGGCGGGTGGAGTGGGGGAGTCCTCTGGGACCATCAGGGTAACAGCATCCATAGAAATCATAGAAAATTTACAGCTCAGAAACAGGCCTTTTGGCCCTTCTTGTCTGAGCTGAACCATTTTTTGCCTCATCCCATTATTTAAAAGGCCGCAGCCATAGTCCACTGTGTCTCAGCACTGCCCCGTTGGGCCAAGTTCAAGCTCTCGAGCCTCTTGGTCATGGGCCTCAGAACCTCGAGAAGCCTGTTGAGTCCCTCAGCTGTGGCCCACTGTGACTCAGTCATGGCCCTCTGGGACTCTGCTGTGGGCATCGCTTGGAGCCTGCCACTCATGGTGGGGATTCGCTGCCCCTAGATTTTCACCACGGACACCATCCTTGCAGTGTCGGCCTGCAAACCATGCAAGGCAGGTAATAGCTGGTCTGTCTGAAAGCTTTGGAACTCCTTTCAACATCCTTGCAGTGGGTCCAGTGTGACCGTCAGCCCCTCCTGGCTCAGTTGCTGCATTCCTATCAGGGGAGGGAGAAGTGATCTCAGAGGCCCAGCATGTAGCTTGGGGCCAGCTGAGTCTTCACACCCAGCAGGCCCTGTATACCAAAGGCCTCAAACGTTCTCTCCTCCACCCAATGTACATTGTCAGATGTGTCGTACTCTCCAGAGAGTGACCAGAAGCCTCACCATTAACTGGAGCCACTGATGTGGGAGTATCTGGATGGCACCAAAAAGGTGCCACCCTCGGAGGTCCCTTCACCTGCTTCTTCCGAGGAATCTTCGGAGCTGTCAGCCTCAGAATCGGCAGGAGCTCATCCGCTTCTGGATCTCTTCCTCCAACACAGGACACAAGGTTAATTGTAAAGGAGGGAGAGGAATCTGGTATGGCAGAACAAAGAAAAACAAAGAAAATTACAGCGCAAGAACAGGCCCTTTGGCCCTCCAAGCCTGTGCCAACCACAATGCCTGCCTAAACTAAAACCGTATGCACTTACAGAGTCCGTATCCTTCTGTTCTCATCCTATTTATATATTTGTCTAGTTCCCCCTTCAATGCCATTATCATACATGCTCCTACCATTTCCCCAGGCAGAACATTCCAGAGAATCTTCAAAGCAAAAAACATGCCTTGTACATTTCCTCTAAACGTTTCCCCATGCACTTTAAACCTACGTCCCCCAGTACTTGACTTCTCTATCCTAGGAAAGAGCATCTGACTATCCACTCTGTCCATGCCTCTCATAATCTTATAAACCTCTATCAGGTCTCCCCTCAACCTCCGTCGCTCCAGTGAGAACAAACCGAGTTTATCCAACCTCTACTCATAGCTAATACCCTCCAGACCAGGCAACATCCTGGTAATCCTCTTCTGTGCCCTCTCCAAAGCCTCCATATCCTTCTGGTAATGTGGCAATCAGAATTCTACACAATATTCTAAATGAGGCCTAACTAAGGTTCTGTACAGTTGCAGCATGACCTGACAATTTTTATACTCAGTGCCTGACTAATGGAAGCAAGCGTGCTGTATGCCTTCTTGATTACCTTATCCACCTGCATTGCCACTTCCAGTGATCGGTGGATATGTGCACTCAGATCTCTGTGCCTGTCAATACTCCTAAGAGCTCCAATTTACTCTAAAATTCTACTTGCATTGGAGCTTCCAAAATGCATTATCTCACACTCTGGATTAAACTCCATCTGCCATTTCTCTGCCAAACTTTGCAACTGGTCTATATCTTGCTGTATCCTCTGACAATCATCTTCACTATTCACAACTCCACCAATTTTTGTGTCAACTGTGAACTTACTAATCAGACCAGCTACATTTTCCTCTAAATCGCTTATATATACTACGAACAATAAAGGTCTCAGGCTGATCTCTGTGATCACAGCCCTCCATTCAGAAAAACACCCCTCTATTGGTACTTCTATGGCCAACACAGTAAGAAGCCTCACAACACCAGGTTAAAGTCTAACAGGTTTATTTGGTAGCAAACGCCACTAGGTTTTGGGGCTGAATCCCTTCAACCTGTGCTTAACCCTCTCTCCACTCACATTGTCTGCACCTTTAAGACTTGATTAGCTGTAAAGACTCACATTCTGATCAGTATTCTGAGAACTGTGTGCCTTTATATGTCCTGTTTGTGATCAGAACTCCCCACTCACCTGACGAAGGAGCAGCCAATGCTCCAAAAGCTAGTGGCGTTTGCTACCAAATAAACCGGTTGGACTTTAACCTGGTGTTGTGAGACATTACACAATACAACTCTAATAATGTGCTGTCTGGTTAGTTCCAGAACATGATGCTCTCAGAAACAATCTTGAAAGCATTCAATTAACTCCTTATCCAGGCAGCTACTGCTAATCTGATTTCTCCAGTCAATATGTAGATTGAAAACACCCCATGATTATTGCTGTTATTTTGTCACAAATATCCCTTTTTTATATATACTTTATCCTACCTAATTTGGTGAATGCCATAAGCCCTTCAATATTCAGGGACAAATCCTTGTCATCCTACAACCTTGTCCCGTAATGGTTCATAGGTCATATTTATTTACTTCAGTGTGGGCTATCAATTAATTTGTTCTGATATGAATACAATGTATATTCAGATGCAGAGCTTGTAGTTCTTTCTTTGTTATTTTTGTACCACCAATTCTTGACCGCTAGCATACTCATTGTTTTTTACTGTCTGTCCCTTCCTGACAATCTCTGCCCTCATTTATTAAGTTTCCATTTTACACAGTTTAAGGAAAATGGGAATGATTCCCAGTGTGGGTGGAATGGCTGACCATGTGTGATTTTACACTGTATTGTGAGGAGCTCGCCAAATTTCTCAGCAGGGCTGGGCAGAAAGTCAATATCCCCACCATAACATCGTGGGGTTGAGTAATAACTCAGGACTCAACTGTAAAGGAACAGTGCTTTATTGCACAAAGCAAAAGTGAAACTACAAGCTAGTGATGATTACATACAGGCCCCATCAACAATGATACAATTATGGACCTACTTAGGGGCCTGCATTATAAAGGGCTCGAGATATGAGTTCCACCTGTTAAGGTAATTACTAATCGCCTGGGAGCTTGTATTCTACAAGATTCCTGGGACCTGATGAAGTGTATCCAAGGTCATTGTGGGAGTCTTGGGAGGAAATTGCGAGTCCACTAGCAGAGATATTTGAATCATCGTTAGTCACAGATGAGGTGCCTGAAGATTGGAGAGTGGCAAACGTTGTGCCTCTGTTTAATAAGGGCTGCAGGGAAATGGCGGCGCGGGCTCGTTGGGCTGAAGGGCCTGTTTCCCATGCTGTGTTGTTCTTTGTTCTTTGTACAGGCCAGTGAGCTTCACATCTCTGGCGGGTAAGTTGTTGGAAGGTTTTTGAGAGACAGGATCTACAGGCATTTAGAGACACACGGACTGATTAGGGACAGTCAGCATGTGAGTGGAAAATCATGTCTCACAAATTTGATTGAGTTTTTTGAAGGGGTAACCAAGAAGGTAGATGAGGGCAGTGCAGTTGATGTTGTCTACATGGACTTTAGCAAGGCCTTTGACAAGGTACCACATGTTAGGTTGCTGCATAAGGTTAAATCTCATGGGATCCAGGGTGAGGTAGCCAATGGATACAAAATTGGCTTCTTGACAGAAGCCAGGAGGTGGTTGTAGAGGGTTGTTTTTCAAACTGAAGCCTGTGACCAGCGGTGTGCCTCAGGGATCAGTGCTGGGTCCACTGTTATTTGTCATTTATATTAATGATTTGGTTGAGAATATAGGAGGCATGGTTAGTAAGTTTGCAGATGATACCAAGAGTGGTGACATAGTGGACAGTGAAGAAAATTATTTTTGCTTGCAATGGCATTTTGCCAGTGGGCTGATGAATGGCAGATGGAGTTTAATTTAGATAAATGTGAGATGATGTATTTTGGTGGATTGAACCAGGGCAGGACTTACTCAGTTAATGATAGGGTGTTGGGGAGAGTTATAGAACAAAGCGATCTAGGGGCACATGTTCATAGTTCCTTGAAAGTGGAGTCACAGGTGGACAGAGTGGTGAAGAAGGCATTCGGCATGCTTGGTTTCATTGATGAAAACATTGAATACAGGAGTTGGGATGCCTTGTTGAAGTTGTACAAGACCTTGTTAAGGCCACACTTGGGATACTGTGTACAGTTCTAGTCATCCTATTACAGATAAAATATTATTAAACTAGAAAAAGTGCAGAAAAGATTTACCAGGATGCTACCAGAACTTGATGGATTGAGCTATAAGGAGAGGCTGGATAGACTGGGACATTTTCCTCTGGAGCATAGGGTGACCTTATAGAGGTCTATAAAATAATGAGAGGCACAGATCAGCTAGATAGTCAATATCTTTTCCCAAAGGTAGCAGAGTCTAAAACTAGAGGGCGGAGGTTTAAGGTGAGAGGGGAGAGATACAAAAGTGTCCAGAGTGACAATTTTTTCACACAGAGGGTGGCGACTGTCTGGTAGTTCGAGACAGATACAATTTTGTCTTTAAAAAGCATTTAGATGGTTACATAGGTAAAATGGGTATAGAGGGATATGGGCCAAATGTAGGTAATTGGGATTAGTTTAGGGGTTTTAAAAAAGGACAGCATGGATATGTTGGGCAGAAAGACCTGCTTCCATTCTGTAAACCTCTATGACTCTGGACTCTATAAGTCCCAATCAGGGATTCCCCATGTAAGTCCTGGGGTTATTACACCCCTCCCTCTCTGAGTCCAAGAATGCCCCTTGCTCTTAAGACAATTAGGGTCGACTTCATCTTTTGGTCCATAGCTTTCTCTTCATTTCATCCATTATCCTGTCAGTTGGAGAATACTGTGTCAAGAAGTATGGATGACTGTCGAAGTATCCTTGCAGATGGTTCTTTCTCAACAATGATCTCTGCCTGGGATTCCGCTGCTTCCATTTCCTTTTCAGAGACAGAATCTTCATAGGCTGTTTTTAAGGCCCCAGTTGGTTGAATTTCTTTGTAGATCATCAGTGTACTTAAGGTTCCAGATGGCATATCCGCTGTGTTAGCTGCTTCTGTTGACAGTTCCTGATGACGTAGGGGCGTTCTACATGTTTCCTTAGGATCTAATGGCCAACTTTTACCGTGTAAGGGCAAAAAGGAATTGTGGTTTGCTTTGGCAGATAAGGTAAAAGAAAATCCAAGGAGATTCCACAAATACATAAAGAACAAAAGGGAGAGAATTGGGCGTCTTAAGTGTCAATGAGGTCATCTATGTGTGGATCCACAAGAGGTGGGTGAGACCCTAAATTAATATTTCTCCCCAATATTTACTGTTGAGAAAAGCACAGATGTTTGGGAACTTGGGGAAATAAATATGATCATCTTGAGGAATGTACATATTATAGAGAAGGAAGAGTTGGAAGTCTTAAAGTGCATGAATGTAGATAAATCCCCATAACCAGGACGTTGTGGGAGGCTAAGGAAGAAATTGTGCGTCCCCTAGCAGAGAAATTTGAATCACCGATAGAGACCGGTGAGGTGCCTGAAGATTGGAGGTTGGCAAATGTTATGCCTTTGATTAAGAAGGGCTGCATGGAAAAACCTGGGAACTATGGGCTGGTGAGCCTCAGGTCTATAGTGGGTACGTTTCTTTTAGACCTACAGTTCAGAAGGAGGCCATTTGGCCCATCAATTCTGCACCAACCACAGTTCCACCCAGGCCCTATTTCCATAACCCCATGTATTTACCCTGTAAATCCCCCTGACACTAAGGGGCAATTTAGCATGGCCAATCCACCTACCCTGCACATTTTTGGAATGTGGGAGGAAGCCAGAGCACCCTGAGGAAACCCACGCAACATGGGAAGAACGTGCAATCTCCACACAGACAGTGACCCAAGCCAGGAATCAAACCCAGGTTCCTGACGCTATGATCCTAATCCTAATCCTAATCATTGTGCCACCATACCATCTCTTGTGAGAAGGTATTCTGAGAGACAGGATCTACAAGCATTTAGAGAGGCAAGGACTGATTAGGGCAGTCAGCATGTCTTTGTGAATGGAAAATGATGTCTCATGAATTTGATTGAGTTTTTTAAAGGGGTAACCAAGAAGAGAGATGAGGGCAATGCAGTTGGCATTGTCTACATGGACTTTAGCAAAGCCTTTGACAAGGTAGTGTATGGTAGGTTGTTGCATAAGGTTAAATCTCAGGGGATCCAGAGTGAAATAGCCAATTGGATGTGAAACTGGCTTGATTAAAGAAAACAGAGAGTGGCTGTAGAGGGTTGTTTTTCAAAATGGAGGCTTATGACCAGTGGTGTGCCTCAAGGATCAGTGCTGGGTCCACTGTTATTTGTCACTTATATTAACGATTTGGATGGGAGTTTAGGAGGAATGGTTAGTAAGTTTGCAGATGACACCAAGATTGGTGGCATAGTGGACAGTGAAGAAGATTATCTAGGATTGTAACAAGATCTTGATCAATTGGGCCAGTGGGCTGATGACTGGCAGATGGAGTTTAATTTAGATAAAAGTGAGATGATGCATTTTGCTAGCACTCAGTTAATGGTAGGGCGTTGGGGAGAGTTACAGAACAAAGAGATCTAGGGGTACAGGTTTATAGCTCCTTGAAAGTGGAGTCACAAGTGGACAGAGTGGTGAAGAAGGCATTCGGCATGCTTGGTTTCATTGGTCAGAACATTGAACAAAGAACAGAGAAAATTACAGCACGGGGATGGGTCCTTTGGCCCTCCAAGCCTGCACCGACCATGCTGCCCAACTGAATTAAAATCTCTACTTTTCCAGGGACCATACCCATCATTTTTTCAGAGTTTTTTTTGAGCAGCAGGAAACCGGAAATAGGCCATGGAGAAACCTGGCACGGATTTTTTTTTGCCCAATAAATTTATATGGGGAGGTAACCCGAGACTCGACACATACAATGTCTCGCATCCTCCCCCCTCCTCTAACCTAAAAAAAGACTCAGTGTGGGAGTAGGTGAGCTTTGTTTTCCTTTTCTCTTTCGTTTCTTAGTAAGGGAAGTTAGCAGGGATGTCAGTGCAGGCAGTGCAATGTTCCTCCTGTGGGATGTTTGAGGTGAGGGACACCATTAGTGTCCCAGCTGAGTCCACCTGCAGGAAGTGCCCCCAATTCCAGCTCCTTGAAGATCATGTTAGGGACCTGGAGCTGGAACTGAATGAACTCAGGATCATTTGGGAGGCAGGAACAGATAGATAAAAGTTACAGGGAGGGAGCTACCCCTAGAAATGAGGATATTTGGGTGACTGTTAGAAAGGGTAAGAAGCAGTCAGTGCAGCAACCTCCTGTGGCCATTTCTCTGGATAACAATTATACCGTTTTAGAACAACTTACCAGGGGTAAGCCATGGGGTACTGGTCTCTGGCACAGAGTCTGTCCCTGTTGCTCAGAAGGGAAAGAGGGAGAGGAGTAGAGTATTAGTTATTGGGGACTCCATAGTTAGGGGGACAGATAGGAGATTCTGTGGGAATGAGAGAGAGTCGCGGTTGGTGTGTTATCTCCCAGGTGCCAGTGTCCGTGATGTTTCGGATCGTGTTTTCAAGATCCTTAAGGGAGAAGGGGACCAGCCCCAAGTTGTGGTCCACATAGGCACCAATGACATAGGTAGGAAAAGGGATGGGGATGTAAGGCAGAAATCCAGGGAATTAGGGTGGAAGCTTAGAGCTGGAACAAACAGAGTTGTTATCTCTGGTTTGTTGCCCGTGCCACGTGCTAGCGAGGAGAGGAATGGGGAGAGAGAACAGTTGAATACGTGGCTGCAGAAATGGTGTAGAGGGGAAGGATTCAGAAAGCTGGATAATTGGGGCTCGTTCTGGGGTAGGTGGGACCTCTACAAACGGGATGGTCTACACCTGAACCAGAGGGGTATCAATATCCGGGGGGTAAATTTGCAAATGCCCTTCGGGAGGGTTTAAACTAATTCAGCAGGGGGATGGGAACCTGGATTGTGGCTCCAATGTACAGGAGGATGTGAGTGGTGAGGTCATGAATAAGGCTTCAAGGTCCAGGAGCGTACCAGCAGGCAGGAAGGTGGTTTGAAGTGTGTCTCCGTCAACACCAGGAGCATCTAGAATAAGGTGGGTGAACTGGCGGCGTGAGTTAGTACCTGGGACTTCGATGTTGTGGCCATTTCAGAGACATGGATTGAGCAGGGGCAGGAATGATTGTTATAGGTTCTGGGGTTTACATGTTTCAGTAAAATCAAGGAAGGTGGTAGAAGAGGGGGAGGCGTGGCATTGTTAGTCAAGGACAGTATTACGGTGGCAGAAAGGACGTTTGATGAGGACTCGTCTACTGAGGTAGTATGGGCTGAGATTAGAAACAGGAAAGGAGAGGTCACCCTGCTGGGAGTTTTCTATAGGTCTCCGAAAAGTTCCAGAGATGTAGAGGAAAGGATTGCAAAGATGACTCTGGATAGGTGCAAAAGTAACAGGGTGGTTGTTATGGGGGACTTTAACTTTACAAATACTGACTGGAAAAGCTATAGTTTGAGTACTTTAGATTTTTCCAATGTGTGCAGGAGGGTTTCCTGACACAGTATGTGGATAGACCAACAAGAGGCGAGGCCACATTGGATTTGGTACTGGGTAAAGAACCAGGCCAGCTGTTAGACTTGGAGGTAGGTGAGCACTTTGGTGATAGTGACCACAATTCAGTTACGTTTACATTAGCAATGGAAAGGTCTAGATATATACCGCAGGGTAAGAGTTATAGCTTGGGGAAAGGAAATTATGATGCGATTAGGCAAGATTTAGGATGGGGAAGAAATCTGCAGGGAATGGGCACAACTGAAATGTGGAACCTGAAATTGTTCGAGAAACAACTACTGCGTGTACCCTGTTAGACAGGGAGGAAGTGGTTGAGCGAGGGAACCATGGTTTACTAAAGAAGTTGAATCTCTTGTGAAGAAGAAGAAGGAGACTTATGTAAAGATGAGACGTAAAAGCTCAGTTAGGGCGCTTGAGAGTTACAAGTTAACCAGGAAGGCCCTAAAGAGAGAGCTAAGAAGGGCTCTCTCTTCTTAGGAGGGGACATGAGAAGTCTTTGGCAGGAAGGATCAAGGAAAACTCTAAAGAAAATAGGTACGTCAGGAATAAAAGAATGACTAGGATAAGATTAGGGCCAGTCAAGGACAGGAGTGGGAAGTTGTGTGTGGAGTCCGAAGACTGCTGTTTGTCATTTTTATAAATGACCTGGATGAGGGTGTAGAAGGATGGATTAGTAAATTTGCTGACGACACCAAAGTTGGAGGAGTTGTAGACAGTGAGGATGGATGTTACAGTTTGCAGAGGGACATAGATAAGCTGCAAGAGCTGGGCCGAGAGGTGGCAGATGGAGTTTAATACAGAAAAGTGTGAGGTGATTCACTTTGGTAAGAGTAACAGGAGTACAGAATATAGGGCTAATGGAAGGACTCTTAGTAGTGTTGACGAGCAGAGAGATCTCGGGGTACATGTGCATAGCTCCCTGAAAGTTGGCACCCAGGTTGATAAGGCGTACGGTGTGTTAGCTTTTGTTGGTAGAGGGATTGAATTTCAGAGCCGTGAGGTCATGTTACAACTGTACAAAACTCTGGTGCGGCCGCACTTGGAGTATTGCGTACAGTTCTGGTCACCGCATTATAAGAAAGATGTGGAGGCATTGGAAAGGGTGCAGAGGAGGTTTATGGTGGGAAGGTCTTATGAGGAAAGGCTGAGGGACTTGAGGTTATTTTCATTAGAGAGAAGGTTATGAGGCGACCTAATTGAGGCATACAACATGATCAAAGGATTGGATAGGGTGATGGATGGATCGGATGGTGATGGCTAACACGAGGGGACATAGCTTTAAATTGAGGGGTGGTAATTATAGGACGGATGTCAGAGGTAGGTTCTTTACTCAGGGTCGTGGAATGCCCTGCCTGCAGCAGTTGTGGACTCGTCAACTTTAAGGGCATTCAAATGGTCAGTGGATAGGCATATGGATAACATTGGAATAGTTTAGTGCATAGATCCCTGAATGTTGGCACCCAGGTTGATAGGGTTGTTAAGAAGGTGTACGGTGTGTTAGCTTTTATTGGTAGAGGAATTGAGTTTCAGAACCATGATGTGACATCGCAGCTGTACAAAACTCTGGTATGACTGCACTTGAATATTACGTACAGTTCTGGTCGCCGCATTATAAGGATGTGGAAGCGTATGGATGATCTTGGAGTAGTGTGGGTTAGATGGGCTTTAGATTTGTTTCACAGGTTGGCGCAACATCGAGGGCCGAAGGACCTGTACTGTGCTGTATGTTCTGTCTTTTATGTTCTATTCCCATCCTATCCATCTTTGTCAAAACACCCCTTAAAAGTCACTATCATATCTGCTTCCATGAACTCCCTTTGCAGCGAGTTCCAGGCACTCACTACCCTTGGTGTAAAAAAAAACTTGGCTCGTACGTTCCTTTTAAACTTTGCCCCTCACACCTTAAACCAGTGCCGCCTAGTAATTGACTCTTCCACCCTGAGAAAAAGATTCTGACTATCCGCTCTGCGCATGCCTCTTATAATTTTGCAGGAATTGGGATGTCTTGTTGAAGTTGTACAGGACTTGATGTTTTGAGTTATAAGGAGAGGCTGGATAGACTAACACTTTTTCTCTGAAGCATAGGAGTCTTAAATGTTGTCTTAAAATAATGGGGGGCATAGATTGGGTGAATAGTCAACATCTTTTCCCAAAGATAGGGGAATCTAAAACTAGAGGGCATAGGTTTAAGATGAGAGGGGGGAGATATAAAAATATGCAGAGGAGCAATATTTTCAGTCAGAGGGTGGTGAGTGCCTGGAATGAGTTGGCAAAACTAGTAGTAGAGGCAGATACAATTTTGTCTTTTAAAAAGCATTTAGACAGTCACATGGAGAAGATGGGTATAGAGGGATATAGGCCAAATGCGGGTAATTGGGACTAGTTTAATGGTAAAATCTGGGCAGCATGGACAATTTGGGCCGAAGGGCCTGTTTCCATGCTGTAAACCGCTATGATTCTGTGGGTTCTATTTTACCATTTTGATACCAAGTACTGGGCGGACTTAAATCTGGGAGTGTTTGAGATCCGACTTTTAGACCCATTCTCCAGTGCCCCCATTCGTACTCTGCCTGCAAAAATACCAGCGATCCCAAATCGCGCTGCAAAACCCTGTGGACGAGGCTTAACGCACTCGAAACACTACAACTCCGATAAGCACCTCCAACTGCACAATGATAGAATGCTGCCACCCTACCACTTTGCTCCCGGGGCTGGATAATGCCTCCTCCTGACCCCCACAGACAGCGCCCCATCCCCGCAACATTACTGACCCCCTTATCCCCCCACCCACCCGTCATCCAGAACAATCTCGGGTCCCTCCCCCCTCCAATCTCAAGCAGCAGACACCCCTCACCCCCCAAAGATCACTGGTAGAGTTTAGTAGACCCCCTTTCCCACCTCCGTGATCTCAGGCAGGCTCGAAGGGCTAGATGGCCTACTCCTGCTCCTATTTCTTATGTGACAGCAAACCCTCCTTCCCCCACACCAATCTCAGGCAGAGAGATCCACCCTCCCTCCCTTCACTCTATAGATATCAGGTACTGTGATCCCTCCACCCCCCTCAAAATCCAGGACCCTTCACAAGACCCCCATCTTCTCCAGATTTCAATCACTGTGTGACATCTTCCTCTTTCTCCCTGTCCCCAATCACTGAGCCACTCACACCACCTCCCCACCCCCACCACCACCCCCACCCCACCTCCGCCCCCCATCAGCACACCTGCAAGCGCTGCCTTTCTCTCAATGCTAACAAGCAAACTCCATGGAACTTGCTGGAATGTTCTGCCAAACGGCCTGTAGCTGATCTGCCCTAACAAGGAGCAGCTCCATAAAAAATCCAAGAATGGATAAGGAGCCAGGTGTTCCTGCACAAAATGTGCACACGATAAGCTCCCCCCCCCCAACCCCCCGACTTTCTGAGGGCAACCTGGGAAGGCTACTGGATGCAGCAGAGGCAAGGTGGGACACCCTCTTCCTCCCAGGAGAACGCAAACCCAGGGGAGCTGATGGAAATGTTGGCCTGGGAGGAGGTCGCCGCCTTGGTCAGTGTCAGGGCACTGGCCCCCCCGAACCGGGGAGCAGGGCCGGGAATAGGTCAATGACCTCATCCGTGCAGCAAGGGTGAGTGCTGAGCACCACCTAGCATCTTCCCCCGAATTTCCCCCAGATCCTCCCATCCCCAGCACACTGCATGTTTCCAGCTCCTGACCCCCAAGCTCCTCCTTCCTATCCCCCCCAAGAGCCCGACTGCACTTGCCCTTTAAGGGCCACCACCTGATACTCTGCAGGAGTCACACCATCATTTGTTTCATCGCTCCTTCTGTCTCCACAGGAGAAGAACAAAGAGAGGGCGAAGAGGGGGTGGTGAGCCAGACCTCCAGTCCTCACCCCCTTTGAGGAGTGGGTGCTGGAACTGTCAAGGGAAGGGGGGATGCGGCTGTCAACGACTGCTTGGTCGGGCTGCCGTCTAGACATGAGCATCTGTCAACCCTCCGCTCACTTTGAGGCAACTTCTCAGGGGCACGAGTTTCGGGTGCGAGGGGCAAGTTTTAAGGAGATTTACGAGGCGTGTATATTTGCACAGAGAGGGTGGTGCGTGCCTGGAACTCGCTGCCAGGGGGAATTTGCAGATGCAATAGTGACCTTTAAGGGGCACCTCTTAAATGTGATGTGAATGGGACGGGAATAGAGGCATAGGGTCCTCGGAATGGTTGGGGCTAACAAATCAGATGGGCAGCCTTGGAGGGCCAAAGGGCCTGTTCCTGTGATATGATTTTTTTGGTTCTTTGTCCTATCTTCAATGTGAATCATGTGTTTGGCAGCCCGGATTCCTCTCCCTCCCTTGCATTTAACCTTGTGTCCTATGTTGCAGGGACAGATCCGGACACCCCAGGGCCTTCTGGAGTCCAGACCCCAACTGCAGCTCCACCCATCCTGGTCAAGACAGCTCGGACAAGTCCTCAGAGGATGTGGGTGAAGGGACCTCCGAGGGTGGCACCATTTTGGAATCAGCTTCCACTTCACAACTCACCATCCCAGATACTATCACATCAGTGGGTCCAGCTAGTCTTGAGGCTTCTGGGTAACTCTCTGGTGAGCACAAAACATCTGATAATGTACATCAGGTGGAAGAGGGAACGTTTGAGGCCTGTGGCACGCTGGGGCCTGCTGGAAGTGAGCACTCAGCTGGCCCCAGGCTACATGCTGGTTCTCTGGGATCACTTCCCTCAGCTGCTGGAGATGCAGAAACACAGCCAAGAAATGGAGGAGGGACTGACAGCCACACTGGACCAACTGTGAGGCTGTTGGGAGGAGTCCCAAAGTTTTCAGGCAGACCAGCTATTACCTGTCATGCGTGCTTCCAATGCCAACACTACAAGGGTGGCATCTGCAGTGGAAAGCCTGGGCCAGAAGATCACCACCATGAGAGGCAGGCTCCAAACGATGGCTGAGTCACAGCAGGCCACAGCTGAGGGACTGTCAGACTTCTCAAGAGTCTGTGGCCCATGCCTGAGAGGTTCAAGAACTTGCTGTAGACCCAGAGAGACAGTGCTGAGACACAGCAGGCCATGACAGCAGCCCTTGAGAATGGGCCCAGTCTCAGGGTCATGGCTGGGGGCTTGCAGAGTGTGGCCCAGTCTCAGAGGGCACTTGCTGCGGCCATTGAGAGGTGGCCTCCGACTCAAATGGCCATCAAGAGGGCTCAACCATCATGGGTGGGACACAGGTGGTCCTCCAGAACAGGCAGGGCTAGGTGATGCCGGAGCTTCTGGAGCACACGACAGAAGCACCCCATCCCATGGAATGACTCGAGGCCCACAAGAACCGCAAGGGAGGAGTAAGGACTCGAGCCCATGCCAGGACCTTCCAGCCAGGAGACTGTGGCTACACGTCCTGACTTCCCCCTTCCCGACACCAGGGCACCTCAGGGGCAGCAGGACAGAAGAGGGCGTCATGGAAACATCACAAACACCTGAAAGCAGGCCAGGGCCTCCAGAGGCTCCCCGCCACACGCATCACAGGCCACGGGACATGGTAGGCACCTGGGCCCCCTCCACCTCCGTTGTATACTCTGGGGAGTCACTGAGACGTGGTGGTTGGCTGTGTATGGTTCGGAAGTTGTAGTTACACTGAGATGGCACGCGTTAGGCAACCTTCACATTTCCATTCACAAGTTTTTATGTTAGAATGTCTTATTTGAGCACCTTTATTGCAATTAAATGTTTTTTCACCACCCACCTCTGACTAATTTGTCTCACATTTGTCTTGAATAACAATTGCCTTCCATTGATGATTGCCAGAGGGGTGCTTCATGTTGACGTCAGTTTGGGAGGCCCCTCAACGCTGTGTCACTGAGGAAAAGGAAGCCGTTAGTTCCCCAGACTCCACGAGCAATTTCCCTCCCGTGCTCCACCCTACTTGCCCCAGGGCCCTGTATGGGGGTTTTAGACCACTTACCCACGACAGACGTGGACCCAGGTGCCAGCGTGCATGCGGAGCTCAGGTAGGAGTCAGACTAGTTTGCACCAGAGCACCATCATAATGGTTCTTAGCGAGTTGTCATCACCCTCCTGTCTGCCAAAAAACTCGCTAACACCCAGGCCCATCACTCTGGTTGACGATGTTGCAGGATATGGAAGGAATTTTTGGGGTGGGGGGGAGGCGATGGAACCCACAGACACAAACCCCGAGCGAGTGAACTGCCTGGTCATCAGGACCTCCTGAGCACCCTCACATGCCTCATTTGGGCTGTCAGCCCTCCAGCACCTGGCTGGTGTTCCTCGGCAAGCTCCTCCTCCTCCTCCTCTTGGTGGTCATCCTCCCCAGCGATGCCCAACTGTTCAGCATCCACATCCTCCTCCAATATGTCACCTTTCTGTAGAGCCAGATTGTGCAAGGCACGGCACATGACCGCTATGCAGGAAGAGATCACTGGGTTATGTTGTGGGGACCCACCGGATCGGTCCAGGTACTGGAATCAGATTTGGAGGAGCCCAATGCACCTCTCCACAATCCTGCAGGTTGTTACACGGGCCTCATTATAGTTGGTCTCCGTCTCAGGCACACGCCTCCACACAGGCTTCAGCAGCCATGTCTGAAACAGATAACCCATATCACCCATGAGCCACCCCGCAGCCTGGGATCCTTCTGGAATACCTCTGGGATGTCCGAGCTCCTGATAGTGAAACTTGGGTGGCATGATGATTAGCACTGCTGCCTCACGGTGCCAGAGACCGGGTTCGATTCCTGGCTTGGGTCACAGTCTGTGTGAAGTTTGCACATTCTCCCTGTGTCTTCGTGGGTTTCCTCCGGGTGCTCCAGTTTCCTCCCACAGTCCAAAGATGTGCAGGTAGGTGGACTGGCCATGCTAAATTACCCCTTAGTGTCAGGTGGACTAGATAGGATAAACACGTGGTATTATGGGGATAGGGGATAGATGGGATTGCAATTGGTGCAGGCTCAATGGGCCGAATGGCCTCCTTCTGCACTGCAGGAATTCTATTCTACGACTACCTGAATGTCTTGCGCAGACATGGATAATGTTCATGGTATGGTTGCACACAACTTGAACATTCAGGGAGTGGAACCCCGTTCTGTTGATGAATATCCACTAATTGTTGATGTGCTAGGGGCAAGCAGAGTTCCTTAACCTCTACATTGTGTTCTTCTCCATCTCCTCCCCCTTCTCCATTCAGAAAGACAAAATGGTTTTTGCGATGCAACCAATCAAACTTGCTATTCCACTGGTTGCTTCTGGAGCTCAGGAGGAGGAGCTGGAGGAAGTTTCCGGGCACAGGAGGCCCAGGCCTTACCACTTACAGGAGTAGAGGGATACGACCATTAGAGGCAGGAGGTGGCCACCATTACTTACGTGGCGAAAAACTGCAGCAGGCGACGGTGCAGAGGGGCCTCGGGGTCCTTGTGCATGAGTCGCAAAAACCCAGCCTGCAGGTGCAGCAGGTGGTCAGGAAGGCAAATGGGATGCTGGCCTTCATAGCGAGGGGGATTGAATATATAGAACATATAGAACATAGAACATTACAGCGCAGAACAGGCCCTTCGGCCCACGATGTTGCGCCGACCAGTTACAAAAACAATGACCCACTAGCCTATACCAATCCCTTTTCGTCCATAAACCTATCCAGAGATCTCTTAAACGCCCCCAAACTAGACGCATTTACAACTGCAGCAGGCAGGGCATTCCAATCCCTCACCACCCGCTGGGTAAAGAACCTACCCCTGACATCCGTCCTGTAGCTACCCCCCCTTAATTTAAAGCCATGCCCCCTCGTGCTAGCTTTCTCCATCCGAGGAAAAAGGCTATCACTATCCACCCTATCTAAACCTCTAATCATCTTATATGTTTCAATAAGATCCCCTCTTAGCCGCCTTCTTTCCAACGAAAACAACCCTAAATCCCTCAGTCTCTCCTCATAGGACCTCCCCACCATACCAGGCAACATCCTAGTAAACCTCCTCTGCACCCTCTCCAACGCCTCCACATCCTTCTTGTAATGCGGGGACCAGAACTGCACACAGTACTCCAAGTGCGGCCGCACTAGAGTAGTGTACAGTTGCAACATTACACTGCGACTCCTAAATTCAATCCCCCTACCAATAAACGCCAAGACACCGTACGCCTTCTTAACAACCTTATCTACTTGATTCCCAACTTTCAGGGATCTATGTACACATACACCTAGATCCCTCTGTTCATCCACACTATTCAAAGTCCTCCCGTTAGCCCTATACTCGACACATCTGTTGCTCCTACCAAAGTGAATTACCTCACACTTCTCCGCATTAAATTCCATCCGCCACCTCTCGACCCAGCTCTGCAACCTATCTAAGTCTCCCTGCAGACTATGACACCCTTCCTCACAATCTACCACACCTCCAATTTTGGTGTCATCAGCAAATTTACTAATCCACCCAACTATACCCTCATCCAGATCATTAATAAAAATTACAAACAACAGTGGCCCCAAAACAGATCCCTGAGGCACACCACTCGTAACTGTACTCCATGATGAATATTTACCATCCACCACCACCCTCTGTCTCCTATCTGATAGCCAATTCCTGATCCAACTTCCTAGATTACCCACAATCCCATACATCTGCATTTTCTGCAGAAGCCTACCATGGTGAACCTTATCTAAAACCTTGCCCACAACAGAAGTAAGACTCACCGGTCTATAATTCCCGGCAAAGTCTCTGTTCCCCTTCTTAAACAATGGGACAACATTCGCTATCCTCCAATCCTCCGGGACTACACCAGAGACCAATGACGACCTGAAGATCTGAGCCAGAGGCTCTGCAATCACCTCTCTAGCCTCCCAGAGAATCCTAGGGTAGATCCCATCCGGACCAGGGGACTTATCTATTTTCAGCCCCTCAAGAATTTCCAGCACATCCCCTTTATCAACCGTAATGCTGTCTATTTTACACCCCTGCAACCCAATGTCCTCCTCAGCTATATTCATGTCCCCCTGCGTGAACACCGAAGAGAAATATTGGTTCAATACTTCTCCAATCTCCTCCGGTTCCACACACAACTTCCCCCTGCTGTCTGTAACTGGCCCTAATCTTGCCCTGACCATATAAAATATAAAATATAAAAGTAGGGAGGTCTTGCTGCGGCTGTATAGGGCATTGGTGAGGCCGCAGCTGGAGTACTGTGTGCAGTTTTGGGCGCCACACCTGCGCAAGGATATTTTGGCCTTGGAGGGAGTGCAGAGGAGGTTTACTAGGCTGATACCGGAGTTGAGGGGGTTGAACTATGAGGAGAGGCTGAATAAACTAGGCTTGTACTCGTTAGAGTTTAGAAGACTGAGGGGAGATCTCATTGAGACGTATAAGATGATGAATGGGATGGATAGGATAGAGGTGGAGAGGCTCTTCCCGCTCAGAAAGGACAGTAGGACTAGGGGGCACAGCCTCAAGATAAAGGGGGGGCGATTTAGAATGGAGTTGAGGAGGAACTTCTTCACTCAAAGGGTGGTGAATCTCTGGAATTCTCTGCCCGTTGAGGTGGTGGATGCTGCCTCGCTAAATATATTTAAGATGCGGGTTGATAGGTTTTTGATAGGCAAGGGGATTAAGGGTTATGGGGAGAGGGCGGGAATGTGGAACTGAGCCACGACAGATCAGCCATGATCTTATTGAATGGCTGGACAGGCTCAAAGGGCCAGATGGCCTACTCCTGCTCCTATTTCTTATGCTCTTATGTTCACCCAGAGGGGGCTACAAGAAAGAGGGAGCAGAGACCCTGGCAGTCCCATGCACAAGTGTAATTTGGTAGTCTTCTTAAAGTATCATTCGAACAGATGTCAGACACCGCGTGCTGCCTCCTCTTCGCCTCCAAAAGGAGACAGTAGAACACTGTGCCACCTGTTGCAGGACCTGGCACCTTGGGCCGGGAGGGGCACCTGCTCTCTGTGGCTGTCAAATTGACAGCCGCTCTGAATGTTTATGTGACTGGCTCCTTCCCTGTATGTAATTGATGGCCCATTTAATGTTAAGAGGCCCCACAATGGCTGGGCTTCCTGATGGGTCCAGTTCAGGTTAAATCTGATGTACTGCCCAGCCCGGGCACACAGGGCTTTGTGACCTGCTTGACACAAGTGTGCAGGACTGATCAGGAGATGCCACAGATATCTCTGCTGGGGGTGTGGAAGGAACCAGTCACATGAACATTGGTAAGGGGGAACCGGCACGGAGGCGAGCGCGGATCACACTACTTGCCTCAAGTCCAACTTTACCAAGTTTTTGCACCCAAAAACAGGCTCAACCTGATGGTGCAATCAGACCCTATGACTCGAAGGCACTGGATCTATTTTTAAAAGGATCGTTCCTGTGGTGTCCGTGGGGTGCAGCCTCTCGATCAGTGAGCAAACTCGATCAGCTTTTTGTCCATCGTGGCTGCTTTTCTGGCTTTTTGCTTTTCTTCAATTCTTCCATTTAAGTTCAGCACCTGCCCATTAGTCATTCTGCTGGTGCTGATCTTCTCGTTATGGGTGATGCCTTTCTATAATTAAAAAGGCATCAGTCCAGTTTTGGGCTTTTACAAACCCTGTGATCTGTTTTTTCACTCAATTTTTGAAATCTTGGCCTGCTCGCTCCGCTAGTCTGTTTGATGATGGATGGTACAGAGCAGTACAGACAGGTCTTACTCGATTTTTTTCCGTCTAAGAATGACTGACTTTTGTTATATGATGTGGTGGATGCCATCTGGTGTACACCAATCCACTGAGAATGGACATCGATGAGCATCAGGAGTATTGGGCCCATAAATAGTCCTGTGAAGTAACACATGCACCTGAACCCATGGTCTTCCTGGCTATTCCCAGGTGTAAAGGGAAGCTACTGGTGGGAGTCTTCTGGTTCTTTTGGCACATTTTGCATTCTTTTACCGTCTTCCCTATGTCCCCATGAATGCCAAGCCACCAGACATAGCTTCTTGCAAACATCTTCATTTTTGAAATCCCTGGATAGCCGATACAAAGTTCTTGAAAGATAGACTTTTGGCAGATGTGGGATAACTATTTAATTCTTAATGCTTAATTCCGGGTAGTTTGTTACATATGGTTTCGTGTCTTGTGTCAGATAATCTTACATTCCTCCATTTAATATGATGTGGCTTGATTTGGCCAATTTGGGATCATTCTGAGTCCAAGCTTTGATTGGCTGAAATTGGTAAGGTGTGCATAAAATTCAATGCCATTGCAACTTTGTCCATTTTCAGTGGTGAGGGCAAGTTTGTGGGCAAAGATAGATGACTCAGGTTATCTGCGTTGACAATCTTCGTCCCTGGTCTGTAGTTCAAGGTTTGCTCAAAGGCACTTAACAATGGCGCCCATCGCTGTATTTGAGCTGACGCTATGGGGAAAAAGAGTCCAGCTGATGTTTTTGATCTGTTATGATGGTAAAATATTGACCACGAGCATGTCGATGAAATTTCTTCACTGCAAATGCCATTACCAAACCCTCCATTTTGATCTGTTTGTACCTTCTTTCCACATAGGCTAATCTCTGTGAGGCACATGCAATCATACGCTCCATCCACATGCTCCATGGTGTGATGGTGCTGGACCTATTCCATAGAATATAAGAACTAGGAGAAGGAGTAGGCCATTTGGCCCCCTGAGCCTGCTCCACCATTCAATAAAATCATGGCTAATCTTTCTGTGGACTCAGCTCCACTTACCCGCCCGCTCACCATAACCCTTAATTCCTTTACTGTTCAAAAATTTATCTATCCTTGCCTTAAAAACATTCAATGAGGGAGCCTCAACTGGGCAGGGAATTCCACAGATTCACAACCCTTTGTGTGAAGAAGTTCCTCCTGAACTCAGTCCTAAATCTGCTCCCCCTTATTTTGAGGCTGTGCCCCCTCGTTCTAGTTTCACCCACCAGTGGAAACAACTTCCCTGCTTCTATCTTATCTATTCCCTTCATAATCTTACATGTTTCTGTAAGATCTCCCCTCATTCTTCTGAATTCCAATGACTATAGCCCCAGTCTACTCAGTCTCTCCTCATAATCCAACCCTCTCAACTCCAGAATCAACCTAGCGAATCTCCTCCGCACCCCTCCAGTGCCAGTATATCCTTTCTCAAGTAAGGAGACCAAAACTGTACACAGTACTCCAGGTGTGGCCTCACCAGCACCTTATACAGCTGCAACATACCATTGCTGCTTTTAAACTCCATTCCTCTGGCAATGAAGGACAAAATTCCATTTGCCTTCTTAATTACCTGCTGCACCTGCAAACCAACTCCTTGAGATTCCTGCACAAGGACACCCAGGTCCCTCTGCACAGCAGGATGTTACACTTTTTTACCATTTAAATACTAGTCCATTTTGCTGTTATTCCTACCAAAATGGATGACCTCACATTTACCAACATTTTTGTACTCCATCTGCCAGACCCTCGCCCACTCACTTTGACTTTGCATATTCCTTTGCAGACTTTCAGCTTCTTCTGCACACTTTGCTCTGCCTCCCATCTTCATGTCATCTGCGAATTTTGACACAGTTGTCCCAACTCCAAATCATCGATGTAAATCACAAACAATTGCAGTCCCAACACTGATCCCTGAGGCACACCACTAGTCACACATATGGAGAGGAACTGAATGTTATTACCAATGGCCTTTGTGAGTTGAAGTAGGTCAACATGTTATCTGACAATGATTGATGTTTGACCCTTACAAAAGAACCTGTGGTTCTTCCCAAGCCCACTTCTGATGTTTTTATTTTAGCAGATAGTTTGTGGTTCCAGTAAGGTTGCCAAGTTTGGAATGAACTTTCTGTAATAGTTTACGAGGTTGAGAAACAATTTTAATTCTGTCATGTTCCTTGGTGTTGGAGGATCTTTTATGGCTCTTACTTTATCCTCAACAAGGTGTAGGCCATGTTTGTCGACCCTGTATCTGAGGTACATTACTTCAGTGGCTTGAAAAATGCATTTTTCCCTTTTTCAGCCTGACACTAGCTTCTGAAAACTGTCACAAGACTTTGTCTATGTTTTTGTGGTGTTCGTTGATGTTCCACAGAGGCCCGTGTGATTCGAACATTGTCGCAGTAAACTGCTACTCTTGGTTTTCCCTCAGTATGCATTGCATTATATTTTGGAAAATGATGCAAGCTGATGATAGTCCAAAAGGTAGACAAATATATTCATACAATCCCTTGAGTGTGTTTTCCCTCATATATTTTCCTGATGACGGCACGGTAGCGCAGTGGTTAGCACTGCTGCTTCACAGCTCCAGGGACCTGGGTTCGATTCCCAGCTTTGGTCACTGTCTGTGTGGAGTTTGCACATTCTCCTCGTGTCTGCATGGGTTTCCTCTGGGTGCTCTGGTTCCTCCCACCATCCAAAAATGTGCGGGTTAGGTTGATTGGCCATGTTAAAATTGTCCCTTAGTGTCCTGAGATGTGTAGGCTAAAGGGATTAGTGGGTAAATGTGTAGAGATATGGGGGTAGGGCCTGGGTGGGATTGTGGTCAGTGCAGACTCGATGGGCTGAATGGCATCTTGCTGCACTGTAGTGTTCTATGATTCTATGATGACACTTCCAATTCCAATTGGAAGTAAGTGTGGCTCATATCCAACTTTGTGAAGATCTGGTCTCTGGACAATTTTGCGCAGAAGTCCTTTAGAATCATTGAAGGTCAGTGCATTTGGCCCATTAAGCCTGCACTGACAACAGTCCCACAGGTCCTATCACCATCATCCTCCTAATTCCCCCTGACACACGAAGGAGCATTTTACTCTGGCCAATCAACCTAACCCGCACATTTTTGGACTGTGGGAGGAAACCGGAGCACCCGGAGGAAACCCATACAAGACACGGGGAGAATGTGCAAACTCCACACAGTCACCTGAGGCCAGAATTGAGGCAACAGTGCTAATCACTATGCCACTGTACTGCCTCATCTGACGCATCCAGCAACACTGCATTACAGCATCAGATATTTGTTCAAATGAGATGCTCTATACCTTGTCACTTTATAGTCACCACAGAGGTGGATTATGTTGTCTGGCTTTACTACCAGAACTTGTTTAGGTTACCAGTGTCCATCTTGAAATTTTGCCCCAATCCAAGTGGATATTTCCAACAGGCTGGGTCCTGATCATTGCACCACCATCAATGGGAGCTGATCAGTTTGTTGCCCATATTGACTGGGGTTACAGTGGTCCCGATTATGTGTAACAGTTCTTCTGTATAAGTTGCCAATCTTGCTTTAGTGTTTCTCAATTTGAGTAGTAAGGTGCCCAGTCATAATCTTATAAATTCCACTTACCTGTAGTGGACACTACTGGATCTGTGTCCACCTCCATGTTCAAGGAGCTCTAGACATCCTTTCTTTGCCTTTTTGCGAGATCAGGCCAGTTCAATGGCTTTTTTTAAGTCAAAGGCTGTGTCAGTTAAAAGCCGCCTTTGAGTTGCTAAATGCCACATACTAAATGATCTCCCAGCATTTCAAGTAATTCTTCACCAATTTTCTTAACCATTTCAGGAAGTCCATCATTGGTTCCCTAGCAAATCTAGTTGCTGTATTGAGCCTGTACAGTTGCAAGATAATGGATGGTTTAGGATCATTTAGGATTGCCACTATTTCCACGAACTCATCGAAGGTCTTGTAATCCAGTTGTTGGATACACCAGACTTTTTATAATACTCGAATTTGCAGCACTATATTAGGGTGATCTTTTGACCATCATCACGTCCTATTCTGTTTGTCTGGAAGAAGTACTTCATTCTCTCAGTATATTGTATATTATCACTCCCTCAATGTCAGTAAAACAAAGGAGAGAGTCATCGTCTTGAGGAAACATGGTGAAGGACATGCTCTTGTCTATAGCAATGGGGATGAAGTGGAAATGGTCGAGGACTTCAAGCTTCTAGGTGTCCCAATTGACCAACAACCTTTTCTGGTTCTTCCATAATTAAGAATGCTCACCAATGCCACTACTTTCTCAGGAGGCTTAGGAAATTCAACATGTCTGCTATGACTCTCACCCATTTTTACAGATGCACCATAGAAAGCATCTTTTCTGGATGTACCACAGTTACAGCTCCAACTAAGACAACAAGAAACTATTAAGGACTGTGAACGTAGTCCACTCCATCACGCAAACCAGCCTCCCATGAATTGACTCCATCTACACTTTCCACTGTCTCGGAAAAGCAGCCAGCATAATCAAGGACCACATGCACCCCGGACATAGTCTCTTTCATTGGGAAAAAGATACAAAAGTCTGGGATCACATATCAACCAACTCAAGAACAGCTTCTTCTGTGCTGCTATCGGACTTTTAAATGGATCTACCTCACATTAAGTTGATCTTTTTCTACAGCCTCGCTATGACTCTAACACTACATTCTGCACCCTCTCCTTTGCTTCTCCCTTATGTACTCTATGAACAGTATGCTTTGTCTGTATAGTGCACAAGAAACAATACTTTTCACTCCCAATAAATGTGACAATAATAAATCAAATCGAATCAGAAAAACACATCAATATATGGCTACGATTTCATGAAAAACGGCAGCTTAAAGCTTTGCAATATAAGCAACCAGAATCGTTGAGCTGGAATTCCAAAGCATTCCTGTTACCTCATCACCAGTGTAATAATTCAGAAGCCAGCTGTAAAGAAACAGTGCTTTACTGCACAAAGTAAAAGTAAAACCACAAGCCCACGGTGAACCACAGATTCCAATCTGGACGATACAAATAATAGACCCAGTCAGGGGCCTGCTTTATAAAGGGCTCGGGATACGAATGCCACCTGTTAAGGTAATTACATATCACCATGGGAACTCGTATTCTACAAGTCCCACTGAGAGGTCAATCAGGGATTCCCCATGTAAGTCCTGGAGGTTATCACAGGTCGAAGGTCGAGGCACCACACTTAAAGGCATCCGGACAGCAATTTACTGACTGCAGGCCTGGATTCCAGATTCTACCAAGACCAGGATGTCACAGACCCACGACATGTGGTTTATGGTTCGGCAAAGCATCCCTAGGGACTAACGTCCAGACCATCCAGAAGCAGCAGCGGGTCCAATTTCCCTGGGATGGCGACAGAAGGCCAACCTGTCTGACCATACCGGTTTGCACAGCGGTGACAGGAGAGGCAAAGGCCAGGGCCTACAGGAGAAGTGCCAGCAATGTAGGAGAAGAATGGACAATCTGCTGCTCAACACCAGGGTAAGTGGAACTGCTGTTCACTTCAGACTGACACATAAGAACATCAGGAAGTGTAAGTATGCAACTGCAGAAGACTATCGACCAGGACTTTGGATTGCAGGGCTCAGCAGCACGTGGGATGTGGATATGGAGTATGTGCCAGCCACTTCCTCCTGTCAATTTTATATCAGTTTTAGGACATTGTGCCTCTTGATCACTTATTGGGAGGGCTCAACAGCAGCTATAGACATGCATGCTCCTCATGGCCCATACATCCATTGGGATGACACTCAATTGTTGTGTCCATTTGCAGGACTAAAAATCCGGCAATAAGAGGGAGAGAGCCAGAACTGAGACGGTATTCCAGGTATTCGAGTCCTCATCCCTTCTGAGAAGGAGGCCAAAAAGTTAACTGGAAAGGAGCAGGATCCTCTGTGTCTGTGCTGAAGGGGAGTTAGTGCTCCCCCAAGAAGTCATTGGGGATGCCTCCTGTCTACAAATAACACATTGCTTTAATCAGGGAGCCTGCTCAGGCAGCCATTGAATTTTTCTTTTCTCCATTCCAGAGACCAGCAAGTAAAGCAGGAGGCCCATAAGGGAAATCAGCCAGAGAAACAACCTCAACCCAACCTCAAAGGAGGAGGCCTCAGAATTCTCAGAGGATGCACCATCACAGTGTTTGCCTGCACCCTCCATCAACACAGATACAGTCATCTCAATGGGCCCCCATTCTTGAGTAGGCTCGAGTCACATTCTGGTGAGTACATCATTGTCACTGGTCCACAGCTCGTGGAGGAAGTGACAGCTGAGGTCTCTGACACTCGGAGACTGTTGAAGACCAGGCCCCTGCTTAGCCCTGTGATGATCGTCTGGACTTTGCTGTAAGAGACCTGATGGAGATTCAGTGACGGGCAAGGTGCTGCCAGGGCCCAGACTGAACCCGAGAGTGGGGGAGTCTGTCCACGTTCTGCCTATTCCGACAATTTGATTGGCCAGAAGCTGCAAAAGGGCTGGGCCGAGGACCTGCCACAAACCAATAAAGGACAAAGGCCCTAAAATGATTACAGTTCCAGCCAGCAAACAGAGGCTGGCTCAGCCTCCAGAATAAAATTCAACCCAGGATTTCTGCGAGCACAGACATGTCTCCAGGATCGTCTGCTGTCTTCCAGTGGCCAGGTTCAAAGGAAGACAGGGTGAACAGCAGTCATTCAATATCAGTACCAATTACATAGACAAAGAAGAATGAGGTCATGCAGGCAGACTTTAGGGTTATTGGGAAGGCGATAGGGTTATAGGGGAGGTAATGGTCTTGTGGTATTACCACTAGATTATTAATCCAAAAACTGAACTGTAAGGGAAATGTACGGAAGAAATGTGACAAATTTTCAGGGAATATTTGTCTGGAGTTCTGCATAGCAACGTTGCAATGAGACAGAGAAGTTATGGTAGGTTACAGGAACCGTGGTGTACAAAGGCTGTAATAAATATAGTCAAGAAGGAAAAAAGCTCACAAAAGGTTCAGAGAACCAAGTAATTTTTAGAGATCTAGAAGAGTATACAGCTAATAGGAAAGATCTTAAGAAGGAAATTAGGAGAGCCAGAAGGAGTCATGAGAAGGCCTTGGCAGGCAGGATTAAGGAAAACCCCAAGGCATTCTACAAGTATGTGAAGAGCAAGAGGGTAAGACGTGAAAGAATAGGACCTATCAGGGGTGACGGTGGGAAAGTTTGTATGGAACCAGAAGAAATAGCAGAGGTACTTAGTGAATACTTTACTTCAGTATTAACTATGGAAAAGGATCTTGGTGGTTGTAGTGCAGACTTGCAGCGGACTGAAAAGCTTGAGCATGTAGATATTAAGTAAAAGGATGTGTTGGAACTTTTGAAAAAGCATCAAGTTAGATAAGTCGCCGGGACCGGATGGGATGTACCCCAGGCTACTGTGGGAGGTGAGGGAGGAGATTGCTGAGCCTCTGGCGATGATCTTTGCATCATCAATGGAGATGGGAGAGGTTCCGGAAGATTGGAGGATTGCGGATGTTGTTCCTTTATTCAAGAAAGGGAGTGGAGAAAAAGCACTGGAAATTATAGACCACTGAGTCGAACCTCAGTGGTTGGTAAGTTGATGGAGAAAATCCTGAGAGGCAGGATTTATGAACATTTGGAGAAGTATAATATGATTAAGAATAATCAGCACGGCTTTGTCAAAGGCAGATCGTGCCTTATGAGCCTGATTGAGTTTTTTGAAGATGTGACTAAACACATTGATGAAGGAAGAGCAGTAGATGTGGTTTATATGGACTTCAGCAAGACATCAAGCCGGTGGATGTGGTCTTTCTAGATTTTCAGAAGGCGTTTGACAAAGTACCTCACAAGAGGTTATTGCAGAAGGTCGAGGGACATGGAGTTGGGGGTAGGGTGTTAGCGTGGATAGAGGATTGGTTGTCAAATAGGAGGCAGAGAGTGGGGGTCAACGGGTGCTATTCGGATTGGCGGATGGTGACTAGTGGAGTGCCCCAGGGGTCGGTGCTGGGGCCTCAGCTTTTTACCATTTATATAGATGATCTGGAGGAGGGAACCGAGTGTAGGGTGTCGAAATTTGCTGATGACACCAAGATTGGGGGAAAGGCAAATTGTGCGGAGGGTGTGGAGAGTCTGCAGAAGGATCTAGATAGGCTGGGCGAATGGGCCAGGAAATGGCAAATGGAATTTAATGTTGGCAAGCGTGAGGTGGTCCACTTTGGTAGGAAGAATGGTAGGAAGGACTATTACTTACGGGGCGAAAAACTGCAGCAGGCGACGGTGCAGAGGGACCTCGGGGTCCTTGTGCATGAGTCGCAAAAACCCAGCTTGCAGGTGCAGTAGGTGGTCAGGAAGGCGAATGGGATGCTGGCCTTCATAGCGAGGGGGATTGAATATAAAAGTAGGGAGGTCTTGCTGCAGCTGTGTAGGGCATTGGTGAGGCCGCAGCTGGAGTACTGTGTGCAGTTTTGGGCGCCGCACCTGCGCAAAGATATTTTGGCCTTGGAGGGAGTGCAGAGGAGGTTTACTAGGCTGATACCGGAGTTGAGGGGGTTGAGCTATGAGGAGAGGCTGAATAAACTGGGCTTGTACTCGTTAGAGTTTAAAAGAATGAGGGGAGATCTCATTGAGACGTATAAGATGATGAATGGGATGGATAGGATAGAGGTGGAAAGACTCTTCCCGCTCAAAAAAGACAATAGGACTAGGGGGCACAGCCTCAAGATAAAAGGGGGGTGGTTTAGAACAGAGTTGAGGAGGAACTTCTTCACTCAAAGGGTGGTGAATCTCTGGAATTCTCTGCCCGTTGAAGTGGAGGCTGCCTCGCTAAATATTTTTAAGACGTGGGTTGATGGGTTCTTGATAAGAGAGGGGATTAAGGGTTATGGGGAGAGGGCGGGAAAGTGGAACTGAGCAGCGACAGATCAGCCATGATCTTATTGAATGGCGGGGCAGGCTCGAAGGGCTAGATGGCCTACTCCTGCTCCTATTTCTTATGTTCTTATGTTCTTATTTGATAAGGTGCCCCATGCAAGGCTTATTGAGAAAGTGAGGGGGCATGGGATCCAAAGGGACATTGCTTTGTGGAACCAGAACTGGCTTGTCCACAGAAGGCAGAGAGTGGTTGTGGATGGGTCATATTCTGCATGGAGGTCGGTCACCAGTGGAGTGCCCCAGGGATCTGTTCTGGGATCCTTACTCTTTGTGATTTTTATAAATGACCTGGTTGAGGAAGTGGAGGTTTTGGGTTGGTAAGTTTGCTATTGACACAAAGGTTGGAAGTGTTGTGGATAGTGTGGAGGGATGTCAGAAGTTGCAGTGAGACATTGATAGGATGCAAGACTGGGCAGAGAAGTGGCAGATGGAGTTCAACCCAGATAAGTGTGAAGTGGTTCATTTTGGCAGGTCAAATAGGATGGCAGAATATAACATTAATGGTAGGACTCTTGACAGTGTGGAAGATCAGAAGGATCTTGGGGTCCGAGTTCATAGGATGCTCAAATCAGCTACGCAGGTTGAAGCTGTGGTTAAAATCGAGGAATTGAGTTTAGGAGTCGGGAGATAATGTTGCAGCTTTATAGGACACTGGTCAGACCCCACTTGGAGTACTGTGCTCAGTTCTGGTCGCCTCATTATAGGAAGGATGTAGAAAGGGTGCAGAGGAGATTTACAAGGATGTTGCCTGGATTGGGGAGCATGTCTTATGAGGATAGGTTGAGGGAGCTCAGCCTTTTCTTCTTGGAGAGGCGAAGGATGAGAGGTGACCTGATAGAGGTGTATAAGATGTTGAGAGGTATTGATCGAATGGATTCTCAGAGGCTATTTCCCAGAGCTGAAATGGTTGCCACAAGAGGACACAGGTTTAAGGTGCTGGGGAGCAGGTACAGAGGAGATGTCAGGGGTAAGTTTTTCACTCAGAGGGTGGTGGGTGAGTGGAATGGGCTGCCGGCAACGGTGGTGGAGGCGGATTCGATCGGGTCTTTTAAGAGACTTTTAGATAAGTACACGGAACTTAGTAAGATAGAAGGTTATAGGTAAGCCTAGTAATCTCTAAAATAGGGACATGTTCGGCACAACTTTGTGGGCCGAAGGGCCTGTATTGTGCTGTAGTTTTTCTGTGTTTCTATGAACTAATGTTCTGGGGACCCAGGCTTGAATCCCACCTCGGCAGATGATGAAACTTTAATTCAATTAAAAAAACCTGGAATTAAGAATCTACTGATGACAATGAAACAATTGTCGACTATTGGGCTATGGACTGTTCCCTGTCTTTTAGGGAAGGAAATCTGCCATCCTTACCCTGTCTGGCCTACATTTGACTCCAGAGCAACAGCAATGTTGTTGACTCTCAACTGCCCTCCAAGGGCAACTAGAGACAGGCATTAAATGCTGGCCAGCCAACAACAGCCATGTCCCATGAATCAATAAAAGTAAACAGGCAAACACAACTTCCAAATATCACATATTATTAATCTAAAACAGAAGAGTAGAACAGTTGAGTCTGTGGCTGGTGTTGATGGGTGGCTTTAGATTCCTAGGAGATTAGGAGTAGGTCTGAAGAAGTGTGATCTATACAGGCTGGATAGGTTACACCTCAATAGGACCATCAGCACTGTACTTGCAGGATGGCTCGTTAGTGCTGTTGGGAATGATTTAAAATGACTTGGCAGCGGTGTGAGAGCTATGAGACAATATGAGAGAGAGATATACCAAGATGCAAAAGATATTGGGAAAGACAGATATCACTAAGTTTGAAATAGGTATTCGGTGAATTTACAATGCAGAAGGGAAAGAAATAAAATCAAAGTGAGGGTTACAGAGCATGCAGGGATACAGTGAAGCGTGACAAGTAAGACTGGGGAATTAGAGGCACAGTTAGTCATGTGCAAATATGATGTTGTGATGATGAATTCTGAGCAAACAGAAGCAGCTTTGTGGTCTGAGGCAAGTCTACAGGATGGAAACGATGGCATACTCAAGAACTTGTTGTATGGTGAGGTAGGTGGAGCCAAACAACCAGCTCTTCTTCAAGGATTTTTGTAAATGTGACATGCAGGCCCTAAACTTTGATTATCACACAGGGGAAACACAGTTTGACAACATTATTACAAATGTAATAAGACCTGGACAATATCCAGGTTTGGAGTGACAAGTGGGGAGATACATTCGCAATGACCATCTCCAGCAAGAGAACACAATAACCATTACCTCTTAGTATTTAATGGTATTACCATTGCTGCATTTTCCAATATCAACATCCTAGGGATTACTATTTACCAAAAACTGAACTGGACCAGCTGTATACTGTGGCTACCAGAGCAGGTCAAAGTCTAAGAATCCTGTGTGGAGTAACTCACCTCCTGACTCCACAAAGCCTGACCACCATCTACAATGCACAAGTCAGGAGTGTGGTGGAATACTCTCCACTTGTCTGGATGGGTGCCAGTTCCAACAACACTAAGAAGCTCGACACCAAACCACTTGATTGCTGCCCTTTCCACAAACACTCAATCCCTCCACCACCAATGAACAGTGGCAGCCAATGTGAACCATCTACAAGAGGCACTGTAGGAACTCATCAAGTCTCTTTAGGCAGCACTTTCCAAACTCATGACCACTACTATCTAGAAGGACAAGAGGAGGAGATATCCTCAAACACCACCATCTCGCAGTTCCTCTCCAAGTCACACAGCATCCTGACTTGGAAATATTTTTCCATTCCTTCATTGCTGCTGGGTCTTCTTCCCTAACAGCAATGTGGAACATCAAGGACTTAATGGCCTACTCCTGCTCCTTATTTGTATGTTGATACTGCTAAACCTTAATAAACTAGTGATTCATCCTTGGATTATATTCAATTCTGGGTGCATATTTAAGGAGGGATGTCAAGGCCTTGGAGTGGTTTTCGAAGAGAATGTTGGCAGGGATGGGGGATTTCTGTTACATTCTGTAAAAACTGGGAAAGCTGCAGACTGTTGTCCCTGGAACAGAAAACGTTATGGGAAGATTTGTTATATATGTTCAATTTTATTACTAATTTGATAAAGTAAATAAAGAAAAAGTACTTCCAGTGGCAACAGGGCCAGGAACCAAAGGATCAGATTCAAGGAGGTTGGCAAAAAACAGAGGCAGTGTGAGGAAATGTTATTTGTATGCTTGATATGATAGTCAAAACTATTAATTTTAGTTTATTTTAGTAATTATAAATTACTAAATTAGTTTAGTTATTAGTTTAGTAAACTAAATTAGTTTAGTAATTATAAATTACTAAATTAGTAATTTAGTTTATTTTAGTAATTATAAAAAAGATGAATAAGTAACTTTCAAAAAGGAATTGGATAAACAATAAAATGGATAACATTCATTGGACTCTGTCAAAAGTGCAGAGGAGTGGGATTAATTAGGTAATGCTTTCAAAATAGATCAGGAGGAGACAATAGACAGTCTTCATTCAGTGATTCAATATGAACTTGTTATCTAGTGTTGATAAATGAATCTCTGAAAGGTGATGTCATAGAGATATTTAATGGCGTTCAAGCTATTGTACTCCTGAAATATAGCCCCATGTGTAAGCTTTATATATTTTCCCCTTACTATATGGAGTAAATTTTGTTAATTTGAATATCAATCTGTGTTAATTTACCACTGCTGAAATATGAAAGAATATTTAATTGAGATATTCATTATTGATGGGCTGTTGGTAGCTGCCATTAACATCATGAAGATAAATCTTTGTGTTCTCCGAGCACACTTGTACTGAGTGTGCTTTAGTGAATGTTTACTGCACACTGAATCTGTTCTCCCCATTGTTGGGCTCAGTAAATTCTCACAGCTATCAGTGTCAGAAAACCAAACTAATAACTCACAAATACAAGAAAAAATATCACTTGATTCTCCTTACTTTTTTTCTGCACAGTTAATCAAAGTCATGAAACATAATCCATTTGTATCGGAGTCAATTATCTAAAGCATTCTCTGGAGAAATGGCTGATGTTATTCATGAAGCCTTCTCAACCTTGCTCCTTGCCCTCATAAGGGAGAGCAACTTATGGTCATCTGGGACAATGGTTACTTAATTTCAAAAGTAAAGCACTTAGAGTCATCTATTGATAAAATATCATATAAATTTAAGTCTTTTTCCTTCCCCAGCAAAATGATGGACAATTCACAGTTATCCAGCTAGTTGGAATGCTGCGTGGAATTGCTGCCGGAATGAAGTATCTGGCAGACATGAGCTATGTGCACAGAGACCTGGCTGCTCGCAATATTCTTGTCAACAGCAATCTTGTATGCAAAGTTTCTGACTTTGGACTCTCCAGGTTCCTAGAGGATGATACATCAGATCCAACATACACAAGTGCTTTGGTAAATGAAATTATTAGATTAGTTATTTGACTTAAATAATATTGCCACACTGTCACTTACTGTTGCTTATTAATGACAGTTTTAATGAACCAACACATCCAAATGAAGCTGAACCCTGCAATAGACTCAATATTCACTCCAGGGTAATGGGGGTGGTGTCCAATCGAGTCCAATGATCTTAGGTGGCCACAGAGGCTGGTGAGTGCCCAGGTGGTTTGGTTAGGAGGCCCATAAAGGTGGTCTGGCGCTTCTCCCAGTTATTCTATAAGCTGTTAGGCCTTCAAGCCCTCAAACCTCGCCCTCCACAACCCCACACTTGTTCCCCTGCCATTTATGTCCATGGTCCGAACATGACAACTCATGTGAGACTCATGACAACTCATATCTTATGTGAGAAATAAAAGAATGACCAGGGTGAGGTTTGGGCCAGTCAAGGATAATACTGGGAACTTGTGCATGGAGTCAGAAAAGATAGATGAGGCGTTGAATGAATACTTTTCTTCAGTGTTCACCAAGGAGAGGCGCCATGTTTTTGAGGATGAGAGTGTGATACAGGCTGATAGGATGGAGGAGGTAGATGTTCTGAGGGAAGATGTATTAGTAATTTTGAAAAACCTGAGGGCCGATAGGTCCCCTGGGCCGGGTGGGATATATCCTAGGATTCTTTGGGAGGCAGGGGATGAGATTGCAGAGCCTTTGGCTTTGACCTTTGGATCCTCACTGTCCACAGGAATTGTGCCAGTGGACTGGAGAGTGGTGAATGTTGTTCCTCTGTTCAAGAAAGGAAATAGGAATAAGCCTGGTAATTATAGGCCAATTAGTCTTACTTCGGTGGTCAGTAAGTTAATGGAAAAGTCCTGAGGGATAGGATTTATGACCATTTGGAAAGATGTAGCTTAATCCGGGATAGTCAGCATGAATTTGTGAGGGGTAAGTCTGGCCTCACAAATTTGATTGAACTCTTTGATGAGGTAACTAAGTGTGTCGATGAAGGTAGAGCAGTTGATATTATAAACATGGATTTTAGTAAGGCGTTTGATAAGGTTCCCCATGGTGGGTTCATGAAGAAAGTAAGGAGGTGTGGGATAGAAGGAAATTTGGCCGATTGGATTAGTAACTGGCTGTCTCATAGAGGGTGGTGGTGGATGAAAAGTTTTCAGACTGGAGGCCAGTTACCAGCGGTGCACCACAGGAATCAGCGCTGGGTCCTCTGCTATTTGTGATTTTTATCAATGACTTGGAAGAGGGGGCTGAAGGGTGGGTTAGTAAATTTGCTGATGACACCAAGATTGGTGGAGTAGTGGATGAGGTGGAGGGCTGTTGTAGGCTGCAAAGAGACATTGATAGGATGCAGAGCTGGTAGTAGATGGAGTTTAACCCTGACAAGTGTGAGGTGATTCGTTTGGTAGGACAAATTTGAATGCAGATTACAGGGTCAGCAGCAGGGTTCTGAGGAATATGGAGGAACAGAGAGATCTTGGGGTTCGATAGCCACAGATCTCTGAGGGTAGATAGAGCCGTGAAGAAGGCCAATAGTGTGTTCGCGTTCATTAACAGGGCGTTTGAGTTTAAGAGCTGTGGGGTTATGCTGTAACTATACAGGACCTTGATGAGACCACATTTGGAATATTGTGTTCAGTTCTGGTCACCTCACTATAAGAAGGATGTGGAAGCATTGGAGAGAGTGCAGAGGAGATTTACCAGGATGCTGCCTGGTTTGGAGGGTAGGTCTTATGAGGAAAGGTTGAGGGAGCTGGGACTTTTCTCTTTAGAGTGGAGGAGGATGAGAGGCGACTTAATAGAGGTTTATAAGATGATGAGGGGGATAGATAGATTGAACGCAAGCAGGATTTTTCCACTGAGGCTAGGGGAGAAAAAAACCAGAGGGCATGGGTTAAGGGTGAAAGGAGAAAAGTTTAAAGGGAATATTCGGGGGGGGGGGCTTCTTCATGCAGAGAGTGGTGAGAGTGTGGAATGAGCTGCCGGGTAAAGTGGTAAATGCAGGGCCACTTTTAACATTTAAGAAAAACTTGGACAGGTTCATGGATGAGAGGGGTGTGGAGGGATATGGTCCAAGTGCAGGTCAGTGGGACTAGGCAAAAAATGGTTCGGCACAGACAAGAAGGGCCAAAAGGCCTGTTTCTGAGCTGTAATTTTCTATGGTTCTATAATCGATGATAGAGTGGACGTTCAGAGACTATTTCCTCGGGTGGCTGACGTAGATTCTTTACTCAGAGAGTGGTTGGGGTGTGGAATGCACTGCCTGCTGTGATAGTGGAGTCGGACACTTTAGGAACTTTCAAGTGGTTATTGGATAGGCACATGGAGCATTCCAGAATGATAGGGAGTGGGATAGCTTGATCTTGGGTTTAGACATAGCTCAGCACAACATCAAGGGTTGAAGGACCTGTACTGTGCTGTACTGTTCTATGTTCCACGTTTATGTACATAACCCTCATGCCCCACCATAACCCCAATAGCCCCAAATGCACACATAGGGCCCGATTTTACCATTGCCCATTTTCAGGCATGAAAGCTTGGTAAAGTCACACATGGGGCGATTAACGCGATCTGCGCTCACGTCCACGCAGATGCCCACTTTATAAAGGCCCGAAAATGGCCATGATCCGAATCGCGCCCGAAACATGTGTAATGGCATGCATTTAAATTGAGTTAACGGGCTGCCCACCCAACTTTACCCAGAATTTCCTCCTTTACCATCACGTTCGCCCGTCCAGATTCAGCGTGAAACAGACACGCTTGGCAAAGGTCTGTTTCGGGCATTCCAGCTTCTGAAGTTCAGAGCTTTCAACGGCTGTCTGACTCAGATCAGTGGAGTGGGTGTGAGGAAGGAGGACCAGATCATTCTCTGGTGGGGGGAAGGAGGAGGGAGGTCAGATTGCTCTCAGGAGGGAGGGAGGGGAGGACGGAGGCAGGTCAGATCACTCTGTTGGGGGGGGGGGGAGGGGGGGAAGGAAGCCAGATGGCCCTCTAGTGGAGAAGCAGGGCGATCGGTGGGGGAGAAAGGGGGCAAAGGGGCGCAATCAGTCTGGGTAGCCGGGGAGTGAGGCGATGTCTTTGGGGGTCATCGCTCCCAGGTCACTTTAGCCACTTTTTGTGGCCCGGGAATGATGTGACAGGGGCATATTTTTCAAATTTTTTCTCACTGCACATGCGCAGTTCAAAGCTCCGATTGGAGCTGCAGGCGTTTCGGGTGCAATAAACTCCGCCCACATTGCAGTTCAGACGCGTGACTTTTTTTTCAGGCTGAGTGCGTAACGGGGCGCCTGAGAACAGGTTTCCAAATCGGATCTGAATTGCACCCAGATTCAGCACTTAGAATGAAAATGGTAAAATCAGGCCCATAGCCTTAATATGACTTTGAAAAGTTCCATGATCAGCAATATCTCTTCCAATGTTTCTCTAGTTAGAATACTCATTGAGGAATGATTGTTTCCCTTTACTAGGGTCAACGGATAATTTGAAAAGACAGTAGTTGACCACTTTAGTGGTTTCCAAAAAAAACCAGCCAATTTCTCCTTTCCATCATGTCATTCTCCACAACCTTAGAAAGTGGAACTTGTGAAAACTTCTAAATTGCTTTCATCCTCAACCCTCTTTTCAAGTTCTCCACATTACAGTGTTCTCAGGTCTATTTATTACAAAATATTCAATCATACACAATGGAGCAGATTTTGACTGGCGGGCAGTGTCTTCAGGGTAGGTTTCTTCCCTCACTTCAGCTGCAGGAGAATGAGCTTGAGCAGGACCTTGTAGTTCTGTTCCCATTTCAGAGTTCATCTCCAGGCCCATTTTTTCAAGCAATGTGTTGTCTTTGCAAATTGGCAAATTGAACAAGTTACCAAAACATTTGGTGGATATTGTTGTTGAGGATGAATGTGCAGTTTGATCACTGCCCAATACCTCAAATCTTTTGAAGTAAAATACCAAACTCTCTTTTTGCCTCACCTTCCACTTGCTGCGTTTTTGACTGCCAGGTTCATACGGCACGATCCCACTGCAGCAGGACAGGAAAATCACACTGGCGTGACCTGCCATAACATTCCAGCCATATTGACTTCATATTGACTGATCTGTCTTGATTTTAACACATTTAAATTTTCAGAAAGAGCAGAGGCCTTTTTACCTTCCTCAGCTCTGGGGGTCAAGTTGCCCCTGCTGACCATTGGCTCAGGCTGCCTGGTTATTGAATGGCCTCGCCCTCACCTGCCCTGACCTGGGGGTCCAATCGCCCCCACAGCTGCTTCCCACAATGACCTAAACTAGCTGCTATTGCTGCTGGCTATCTGCCCTGGCCCCCGCTCTCCCCCTCGCTGGCCCAGTTGTCCAGTCCTCACACTCATAGCCCTGGCCTCTGCTCTCACCCTCGACTGGTGGCCACCCCCTTGCTAGTCAGATTGCCGCCCAGCCCTCTCACTCTCAGCTTTAGCCTTTGGTTGAATCACCCAATTGCTCCATGACGCCTGCCTGGCCCTCACACCTCCTGCCTGCTCACACCTTGCTTGGCTGGACCAGGCTTCAAGCTACGGCTGCCCGGTGAGCTCTTGGCTGCCTGCCTACCTGCTGCTGGCTTTATCTGGCTTGCCCTGGTGTCTGCTTTCACCCTCAATCAGCAGCCTCTCCTTTGCCAGTCCGCTGCTGCCCAGCCCTCACACTCTCAAGTTTCGAAATTCAGGCCGGCCAAGCATGAAATAAATCCAAACTCCAAAATCCAAGTCACCGCCACCTCTGGGAGAGTGTTTCCCATTCGAAGGGCACTCCACCAATCAGAGCCCAATGTTGTTCTGCATTACCCGTCTTATCAGCAAATTCAGAGCTCCCAGACCCTGACTGGGGCTCCCACAGCCACTTCTCGGCCTGGAGCCCTCCCTTTGACCGGGGCTTTGCATTGCAGTGCTGTGTGTTCCATTGTAAGTCCACCCCTGGTGAGTATCCAACAGCTTGTTTCCTGAAGTTGCTGACAATGCACGAGCTTGAGGTTAGTGCAAGATTGGTAACATTGCGAAGTCTGAGGTAAAGCATATGAATGTTTGTGTTAGAACATAGAACATTCCAGCGCAGTACAGGCCCTTCGGCCCTCGATGTTGCGCCGACCAGTGGAACCAATCTAATGACCCTCTAACCTAAACTATTCCAATGTTATCCATATGCCTATCCACTGACCATCTGAACACCCTTAAAGTTGGTGAGTCCACAACTGCTGCAGGCAGGGCATTCCACGCCCTTACTAACCTCTGAGTAAAGAACCTACCTCTGACACCCGTCCTATAATTACCACCCCTCAATTTAAAGCTATGTCTCCTCATGTTAGCCGTCACCATCCGAGGAAAAAGGCTGTCACTGTCCACCCTATCCAATCCTTTGATCATCTTGTATGCCTCAATTAGGTCACCTTGTAACCTTCTTCTCTCTAACGAAAATAACCTCAAGTCCCTCAGCTTTTAAGAACATAAGAAATAGGAGCAGGAGTAGGCCATCTAGCCCCTCGAGCCTGCCCCGCCATTCAATAAGATCATGGCTGATCTGTCGTGTCTCAGTTCCACATTCCCGCCCTCTCCCCATAACCCTTAATCCCCTTGCCTATCAAAAACCTATCAACGCGCGTCGGGCAGAGAATTCCAGAGATTCACCACCCTTTGAGTGAAGAAGTTCCTCCTCAACTCCGTTCTAAACCTCCCCCCTCCTTTATCTTGAGGCTGTGCCCTCTAGTCCTACTGTCCTTTCTGAGCTTTTCCTCATAAGACCTTCCCACCATATAGGCAACATCCTGGTAAACCTCCTCTGCACCCTTTCCAATGCCTCCACATCTTTCTTATAATGTGGCGACCAGAACTGTACGCAATACTCCAAGTGCGGCCGCACCAGAGTTTTGTACAGTTGCAACATGACCTCATGGCTCCGAAATTCAATCCCTCTACCAATAAAAGCTAACACGCCGTACACCTTCTTAACAACCTTATCAACCTGGGTGCCAACTTTCAGGGAGCTATGCACATGGACACCGAGATCTCTGTGCTCGTCAACACTACTGAGTTTAGCCCTATATTCTGTACTCCTGTTAGTCTTACCAAAGTGAATCACTTCACACTTTTCTGCATTAAACTCCATTTGCCACCTCTCAGCCCAGCTCTGCAGCTTATCTATGTCCCTCTGCAAACTGTAACATCCATCCTCACTGTCTACAACTCCTCCGACTTTGGTGTCGTCAGCAAATTTACTAATCCATCCTTCTACACCCTCATCTAGGTCATTTATAAAAATGACAAACAGCAGTGGCCCCAAAACAGATCCCTGAGGTACACCACTAGTAACTGAACTCCAGGTTGAATATTTCCCATCAACCACCACCCTCTGTCTTCTATCAGCTAGCCAATTCCTGATCCAAACTGCTAAATCACCCTCAATCCCATGCATCTGCATTTTCTGCAGTAGCCTACCATGGGGAACCTTATCAAACGCTTTGCTAAAATCCATATACACCACATCAACTGCCTTACCCTTATCCACCTCTTTGGTCACCTTCTCAAAAAACTTGATAAGGTTTGTGAGGCACGACCTACCCTTCACAAAACCGTGTTGACTATACCTAATCAATTTATTTCTCCTTCGATGGTTATAAATCCTATTTGTTATAATTCTTTCCAAAACTTTACCCACAACAGAAGTAAGGCTTACCGGTCTATAATTCCCAGGATGGTCTCTAGTCTCCTTCTTCAACAAGGGGACAACATTTGCTATCCTCCAGTCTTCTGGCACTATACCTGTAGCCAATGATGACATGAAGATCAAAGCCAAAGGCTCTGCAATCTCCTCCTTAGCCTCCCAGAGAATCCTAGGGTAAATCCCATCTGGCCCAGGGGACTTATCTATTTTCATATTCTCAAGAATTGCTAACACCTCCTCCTTATGTACCTCAATCCCGTCTGGTCTAAAAGCCTGTCAGTATTCTCCTCGACTACACTGACTTTTTCCTGCGTGAATACTGATGAAAAATATTCATTTAGTGCCTCTGCTATCTCTTCAGGCTCTACGCACAACTTCCCACTATTGTCCCTGACTGGCCCTAATCTTGCCCTAATCAATCTTTTTTTCCTGACATACCTATAGAAAGCTTTAGGGTTCTCCTTGATCCTATCCACCAAAGTCTTCTCATGTCCTCTTCTAGCTCTTCTTAACTCTCTCTTTAGCTCCTTCCTGGCTAATTTATAACTCTCCAGTGCCCTAACTGAGCCTTCACATCTCATCTTTACATAAGCCTCCTTCTTCCTCTTCACCAGAGATTCAACTTCCTTAGTACTCCACGGTTCCCTCGCTTGACCACTTCCTCCCTGCCTGACAGGTACATATTTATCAAGGACTCGCAGTAGCTGCTCCTTGAACAAGCTCCACATTTCAGATGTTCATAGATTTATTATAGAACCCTACAGTGCAAAAAGAGGCCCTTCGGCCCATCGAGTCTGCACCGAACACAATCCCACCCAGGCCCTACCCCCATATCCCTACATATTATACCCACTAGTCCCTCTAACCTACGCATCCCTGGACACTAAGGGGCAATTTCTTAGCATGGCCAATCAACCTAACCCGCTCATCTTTGGTCTGTGGGAGGAAACCGGAGTACCCGGAGGAAACCCACGCAGAGACGAGGAGAATGTGCAAACTCCAGACAGACAGTGACCTGAGCCAAGAATCGAACCCAGGTCCCTGGAGCTGTGAAGCAGCAGTGCTGACCACTGTGCTACCATGTCGCCCCCTGCAGTTTCCTACTCCAACCTATGGATCCTAAATCTCACCGAATTGCCTCATTATTACCTTTCCCCCAGCTATAACTTCTGCCCTTCGATATATACCTATCCCTTTCCATCACTAAGGTAAACGTAACCAAACTGTGGTCACTATCACCAAAGTGCTCACCTACCTTCAAGTCTAACACCTGGTCTGGTTCATTACCCAAATTTGTTGAATACTGCTTGATAGAGACTGTTAGAAGTTAGATGATTGTTTTAGATGCCTTCAATGGATAAGGCTATTGGTGCAGTCAGTAGGATATGGCATTTGAAGATGAACAATTTGTGTCAGATTTTTAAAATTCTTCCTGCGCTGCATCCTTACACAAGGAACAACATTCCTGGCATTCCACCGTTACTTCTTCCTTTATGATCTTTTGCACAAAAGTAATGTACGTTTTTAATGCTAAGCTGGCTGTAGTTAACTGTTTAACACGATGCTGACACACATTTCCAGGGTAGGTATCCAATTCCGCCCCAGCCCCCAGCATTGCCTTAAATAGAATATAGAAAAACTACAGCACAAACAGGCCCTTCGGCCCACAAGTTGCGCCGAACATGTCCCTACCTACTAAGCTTACCCATACCCTCTATCTTACTAAGTCCCATGTACTTATCCAAAAGTCTCTTAAAAGACTCTATTAAATCCGCCCCCACCACCACTGCCAGCAGCCGATTCCATGCACCCACCACCCTCTGAGTGAAAAATTTACCCAAATGTTTGTTAACTCTTAAATTCATTCTCTCCAGTTGTATTGGAGTTTGGGATCCTTTCCATTAACTTATATTTATATATTATATTTTATATTTTAGAACTGGTTTGAAAGTTACATTGTTATGGTTTTGCTCAAGTTGAAGCTATGACATTCTAAGACAGGCTACAATTAACAAAATTCCTAACAACTGCTTTTGAAGAGGCCCAGGCTCTTCAAAATGATCTATTGGCTGAGATCATCTGGTCTCTGAAACATACCTAGGAAAAGGTGCCTGTGGGTCCCTTGGAACATCCAAGCATTAGCTCCATGGGAACTGTCCATTTCTGGTGAGCAATTTTCCTGCTCTCCAGGATACTGTGCCAGAGCCTGCAATTCTGAGTTAGACTTGGAGACTTTGGATAGTTCTGATTGGATAACTGACCCCCACACCCTGACCTCCTGCTTGACCCTTGATCTGATCTGACCTACACCACCCAACTTTCCCTGACCTCTCCTCCAACTCCCCCATCACCCCCATCTGCCCCATTGAGCCCTAGATTCCCTCAATATGACCTGACCCAACCTCATCACGTTACCCAGCTAGCACTCTGCCCATCACTCACTTCCTTACTGAACCTACCCCTTTCCATAAGCCACTTACCCCTCAACAATCGGGCGGAATCTTCCCGTCCCACCTGCCACGGGGCATACCATGCAAAGGTCCGTTGACATCGGGTGGGATTTTCCGTTTTAAAGTGAGCATGGCTGGAAAATCGCATCCTCAGTCCAACACATTAAAAATGCATTTAAATATTCCAAAGCTTTCAGTATGTTAGGGAACACTTAGCAGGGTATGACAACTAGTTCCATATAAAAGGGATTCCCTTCTGTGCAAACTCACATTGCTGATGTCTCAGAGGCTTCCTGAACTGAAAGAGGATCCCCCATCAGAAGAATGGCCAGAAAATCAAAGAAAGAAAGAAAAATCAAACAAAGTGGTAAGATTCTGACCTTGATTATAGAATTTGGGCCATTGTATTTGGTTTATAATGGGGGGGGGTTTGATTTTATATTGTAAATTTTCAAAGCTCCCAGGAACATGCAGGCAAGCTTTAGGTACATTTGTTGTTTAACGCACAGACCATTGTTGTGAAAGCAATATGTCTGTCTGAAACGTAAAACATTTGTTGTTTGAACCTTTGGGGTGTTCATTGAGAGAAGTGACAATTTTACTGCCCCCCAACAAAACAATATGCTACTAGATGTAAGGTTTTAAATGTCTTCTCTCTGTTTTCAGGGAGGGAAGATTCCAATTCGATGGACAGCACCAGAGGCCATTCAATACAGGAAGTTCACATCAGCTAGTGATGTTTGGAGTTACGGTATAGTCATGTGGGAAGTGATGTCCTATGGAGAGAGACCTTACTGGGACATGACCAATCAAGATGTATGTTATTTTCTCTATTCAATTTTCTGATCTTTGCTGTACAATATTTTGATTAATTTGCTTCTCCCAATATTAACCCAATTGGTAATGGGCAAAGTATATAAGAACACAAGAAATGGGAGCTGGTGTAGACCATTCAGCCCATTGAGCCTGCTCCCCCATTCAAAACAATCAAGGTTGATCTTAGCACAGGAATTCTACCACTTCACACACCACGAAATCAGAGCGGATGGAGGGCAGACAACGGAAATGTCTGTTGACCTCAGGTGGGAACTTCTGGCCTCACTCGAGCAAGCCCATAAAATCCCACATTAGGCATTGACTCCAGTTTCCCGCCCACTCCCATATCCCTTGATTTACTGAAAGACCAAACAATCTGTCGATCCCAGCCAGGGCAGCACGATGGCACAGTGGTTAGCACTGCTGCCTCACAGTGCCAGGGACCTGGGTTCAATTCCTGGCTTGGGTCACTGTCTGTGTGGAGGTTGCACATTCTCCCTGTGTCTGCATGGGTTTTCTCTGGGTGCTCTGGTCTCCTCCCACAGTCCTAAAATGTGTGGGTTAGGTTGATTCACCACCCAAAATCACTCCTTAGTGTCAGGAGAATTAATATGTGGAGTTATGGAGATAGGGACTGGGTGGGATTGTTGTCAGTGCAGCCTTGATAGGCCAAGTGGACTTCTCCTGCACTGTAGATATTCTAATCTATGAAATGTATTCAAAAATGAAGCATTCACAACCCTTTGGGGTAGAGAATTTCAAAGATTCACAACTATTCGAGTGAAGAAATTTCTTTTCCTTTCAGTCCTAAATGATCACCTCTTTACCAGGGTTCTGTAAATTATTTTAGAATCCCCAGCCAGGGATCTACCCTGTCACACACCTTCAGAATTTTGTGTGCTTCGGTGAGATAAATTCTCATTCTTCTCAACTTCAGGCGCACAATTTATTCAGCATCTCATCATAAGACATCCCTCTCATCTCAGGGACCAATCTGATAACTCTTCACTCCACTGCCTCCAATGCAAATATAGCTTTCCTTAAATAGGGCAACCAATAATGCACACAGCATTCCAAGTGAGATCTCAGCAAAGTTCTGCACAATTTTAGCAAGACTTCTTTATTTTTGTACTCATACATGAGTTGGCTTCCAAATTGCTTTCTGTATCTATATCCTAACCATGCTGCAGTTGTACAAGGCATTAGTGAGACCACATCTGGAGTACTGTGTACTTATTGGTGTTCTTATTTAAAGAAATATACAAACGCATTAGAAACAGTTCAGAGAAGGACTAATTCCAGGAATGAGTGGGCTGTGTTATGGGGAAAGGTTGGAGAGGCTATGTTTGTACCTGCTGGAGTTTAGAGTAAGAGGTGACTTGATTGAAAATGTGTGTGTGTACACATACGTGTGTGCATGTGCGTGTGCATGTGTGTGTGTGTGCACATGCATGTGTGTGTGTGTATCTTTGCATACATGTGCGCATGCATGTGTGTTCATGTAGCACAGCGTTAAATTTTCAGGGTGATTGCATAATTAAATGATCTTCTTCATTTAAATCACTGAAATGCTGACTGCTGGTCATTCACATTGTTCACACACTCGGAGCTAAGAAACATACCTCAAAGAATTCAACAATTTATTGTCATTAAGGGAAGGATACAGGAGTTGGAGTTCTCTCTCATCCCTGTACAGTACTTTATAGTTTCCTAGTGTTAGTTTAAACCACTCCCCTGGGTGGCACAGTGATTAGCACTATTGCCTCACAGCACTAGAGACCTGGGTTCAATTCCGGCCTCAGGTGACTGTGTGAAGTTTGCACATTCTACCTGCGTCTGTGTGGATCTCCTCCGGTGCTCTGGTTTCCTCCCACACTCCAAAGTTGTGCAGGTCAGATTGATTGGCCATTGATTGGCTAAATTGCCCCTTCGTGTCAGAAGATTAACAGAGTAAATATGTGGGGTTACGGGGATGGGGCCTGGGTGGGATTGTTGTCAGTGCAGGCTCGATGGGCTGAATGGCCTCCTTCTGCATTCTATCATCCTAGTTTTATAATGAAAACTAATATTCACAAAACAATTACCTACCTGCTGTCTGCTGATGTCACTCTCATCAGGTCTGCGCTATTTTATCCCACCCCACACTTCTTCTCTATTGCCACAGCTAGTGTCTCTAATCCGGTCGACTGCTTTCTCTTTCTTTTTCTCCACTACTACTGCTGGATTATCAGATCAAGAATCCAATATTGTACACAAAAGTTAACGAGTTGCCCTTTTCCATTCTATTAGGGCTTGTCCTCTGCTGTGTTGTAAAGATTGGTGACCACCAATTAAATCAACCAATAAACAGTTTTTAAGATGAGTAACTAAACAAAAATGCTTTAGGATTATTTGAAAATGTGATCAAGTGTATGGATGAGGGAAGCTCATTAATTAGTTTATATGAACTTTTGCAAAGCTTTTGATAAGATCTCACATGGGAGACTGAATGAGAAGGTGATAGCAGATGGAATTCAGGGAAACTTGGTGAGATGGATCAGAGATGGGTTGGTAATAAAGGCCATAAAGGGTAGTGCTTATTCGAGTGACTGGAGGCCAGTGTCCATTTATGTAGCACAGGGGTCCGTTGTGGGACCCTGTTTGTTTATTTATATACATAAACGATATCAATGAAAATGTGGGGGAAGATAAAGCAAATTTGCAGACAACACCAAGATTGGTAGGATGGTTGATAGTGAAAAAGGTTAGTAAAAGTCGTTTGGCAGGGAGGTGGGACTCTGAACAAGAGAGATGCCAATGAAAAGTCAGGGGAAAATACAGTGGCCAATGGGAATAAATCCAGTAGTCAGGATAGTCAGCGGCACAGTAAAAGGAGCAAAAATACTTCTGATTTAAACTGCATTTATTTCAGTGCACAAAGCTTAACAGGTAAGGTGGGTGAGCTCAGAGGGTGGATTGGCTTTGGGAATTGGGATATTATCACCAAGGCTGATTGAAGGGCAGGAATCTCAGCTCAGTGTTCCAGGATACAGATGCTACAGGTGTGACAGAGCTACAGGTAAGCGAGATGGGGGAGTGGCCATTTTGACAACAGTCCTTAGGGTGATATTCTTGGGGGTTCGTCAAATAAGACCATAAGAAATGGTCACTCTGATGGGACTAAAATAGACCCCCAATAGCCAGCAGGAGCTCGAGGAGCAGATGTGTAGAGACATTGCAGATAGTTGCAAGAATAATAGGGTAGTATTAGTGGGAGATTTTAATTACCTGGGATCGACTGGGTCATCCAGAGTGCAAAGAGCCTGATTGGGCTAGAATTTGTGACATGTGTTGAAGAAAATTGCCTGAATCAATGTATAGAGGGCCCTACTCAGGAAGGTCCAACACTGAATCTTCTCTTAGGAAATGAGGAAAGGTAGGGGGTTTCAGTTAAGTGGGGCAGCATGGTCGGTGCAGGCTTGGAGGGCCGAAGGGCCTGTTCCTGTGCTGTAATTTTCTTTGAGGTGAGCAAGTGACTGAAGTATCAGTTGGGGAGCACATTGAGTAGAGTGACCATAACGCTATTAGTTTTAAAATTGTTATGGAAAAAGATAGGACATGTCCACAGTCTAAGGTCCTAAACTGGAGCAGGGCCAATTTTGGGGGCATTCGGCAGGATCTAGCAGAGGTCAATTGGGCAAGTCTGTTTGAAGGGAAAGGACGAATGGCAAATGGAGGGGCTTTTAAAAGTGTGTTATCAAAAGTCCCGGGGCAGTATGTTCCTGTTAAGGTGAAGGGAAAGATTTGCAAGTTTAGGGTTCCCTGACAAGGGACATTAAAGGTCTAGTCAGGAAAAAGAAGCACACATTGGGTTTAGAGAAATTATAAGAGTAGACTTAAGAGGGAAATCAGAAGGGCAAAAATAGGATATGATATGGATCTAGCAGGGGTAAGGCTAAAGAAAATTCCAAGAGTTGTATAGCTCTATTAAAAGTGGCTACAGAGAGACCAGCATGGCTGACTGTGTGTGACGCCTCAGGAGATGGGTGAGATTTTTAATGAATATTTCTTCTCACTGCAGAGAACATCATGGGTACTAATAAAGAAATAAGGGAAACAAGTGGCACATGCATATAACCCCATCATTCTGGCCTGGTTTGCAAAATCCTACTAACTTTCTTGGTTTAAGACAATTCACACCTCTTAAACCTGTGATTATCCCTCTCTCCACTCGCACTGTCTCAACCTGTAAAGACTTGATTACCTGTAAAGACTCGCATTTGAACCGTTATCTCGCAATTGTGCCTTTGTTTATATATGTGGTGTTTATGAAACCTACCTCTCCATTTAGCTGATGAAGGAGCAGCACTCTGAAAGCTCATGATTCCAGATAAACCTGTTGGACTTTAACCTGGTGTTGTGAGGCATCTTATTGTGCCCGCTCCAGTCCAACGGCAGCATCTCCACGTCAATAAGATCATGGCTGGTCTTTTCATAGACTCAGCTCCACTTACCTGTCCACTCACCATAACCCTTAATTCCTTTACTATTCAAAAATCTATCTATCCTTGCCTTAAAAACATTCAATGAGGGAGCCTCAACTGCTTCACTGGACAGGGAATCCCACAGATTCACAACCCTTTGTGTGAAGAAGTTCCTCCTCAACTCAGTCCTAAATCTGCTCCCCCTTATTTTGAGGCCATGCCCCCTAGTTCTAGTGAAACATGATACAATATAAAGCAAAACACTCATGTGATGGTGGATCTTCAGCTTTTTTACACCTGCTCTAAATTAGCCTTTGAATGTTGGATTAAATCTCGAAGGTTACCCAGTCCTGGAACTTTCCAAAAAGCCTCTGGAGAGAAAGAGAGAGCGAGACAGAAACACATGCTTTCTCCCACCAGGTCCTGACAGAAACTCACAGACAAGTTTGTGGAGGAGGGGATGGAGGATTCCTTTGTTTATTATGATTTCTTCACCCTGTACAAATTGGTTCTTACCAAACGCAGGGGAGGAGGTGAGTTGTTCAATGACTAACTAGTGAGTATCTGGTAAATAGTCAGGTCTAATTTATACCTAAAGTTTAAAATAATGCAGGAATTTGTGATAGAAATAATAAATATTTAAAAGAAAATAAATAATTGAATAAAATAATTAAGTAATTAGTTGAAGGTCGTAAGTGTAGAAGGACAGGTGATGTGTTAATGCTGCAGCAGGTGGGAGCTGCTGGGTACTGCTGTTAACGATAGAATCACTGCAGTGCAGAATGAAACCATTCGGCCCTTTGAACTTCCACTGACAATAATTCCTCGCAGGCCCTATCCGTGGAATCCTGCACATACCCCTGACACGAAGAGACAATTTGGCATGTCCAATCTATCTAACTCGCGCATCGCTGGATCGAGGAATCTGGAGAACTCGGAGTAAACCCACGCATGCTCGGGGGGAATGTGCAAACTCCACACAGCCAGTGGTGTGAGGCCAGAATTTAACCCGGGTCCTTGGCGCGATGAGACAGCAGTGCTAACCACTCTGCCGTTGTGCAGTAAATGCCTGCAGCTTCAGAAGCTGTGGCTGAATCACTGAGCCGGAGTCCGAGTTGCAGACACTATAACACAGCAGGGAGGGTTTGCTGACACCATGTCATTTTCACATTTATGTTTTCGGTGGGGCTGCACAGAGAGTCACAGAGGTTTACAGTATGGAAACAGGCCCTTCGGCCCAACTTGTCCATGCCGCCTTTTTTTTTAAACCCCTAAGCTAGTCCTAGTTGCCCATTTGGCCCATATTCCTCTAAACCCATCGTACCCATGTAACTGTCTAAATGCTTTTTAAAAGACAAAATTGTACCTGCCTCTGCTACTACCTCTGGCAGCTCGTTCCAGACACTCACCACCCTCTGTGTGAAAAAATTGCCCCTCTGGACACTTTTGTATCTCTCCCGTCTCACCTTAAACCTCTGCCATCTAGTTTTAAACTCCCCTACCTTTGGGAAAAGTCAATATCTCGCTGACCTATGCCCCTCATTATTTTATAGACCTCTATAAGATCACCCCCCCCAGCCTGCTACGTTCCAGAGAAAAAAGTCCCAGTCTATCCAGCCTCTCCTTATAACTCCATCTATCAAGTCCCAGTAGCATCCTAGTGAATCATTTCTGCACTCTTTCTAGTTTAATAATATCCTTTCTATAATAGGGTGACCAGAATTGCACACAGCATTCCAGGTGTGGCCTTACCAATGTCTTGTACAACTTCAACAAGACATCCCAACCCTTGTATTCAATGTTCTGACCAATGAAACCAAGCATGTTGAATGCCTGCTTCACCACTCTGTCCATCTGTGACTCCACTTTCAAGGAGCTATGAACCTGTATCCCTAGATATCTTTGTTCTGTCACTCTCCCCAGTGCCCTACCAACTGCCCTGCCCTGGTTCAATCTAACAAAATGTATCACCTCGCATTTGTCTAAATTAAACTCCATCTGCCATTTGTCAATTGATCAAAATCCTGTTGCAATTAGAGATAACTTCCTTCACTGTCCACTATGCCACCAATCTTAGTGTCATCTGCCTCGTATATTTTCATCCAAATCATTAATATAAATGACAAAAGTAGACCCAGCGCTGATCCCTGAGGCACACCGCTGGTCACAGGCCTCCAGTTTGAAAAAACAACTCTCTACAACCACCCTCTGGCTGCCAGCATCTCTACATCATGACTACATTCTGTCAAGAAGCCAATTTTGTATCCATTTAGATACCTCACCCTTGATCCCGTGAGATTTAACCTTATGCAGCAACCTACCATGTGGTACCTTGTCAAAGGCCTTGCTAAAGTCCATGTAGACAACATCAACTGCCCTGCCCTCATCTACCTTCTTGGTTACCCCTTCAAAAAACTCAATCATTAATGCATTAACTAGCAGTATTTTGTTATATGAGTTCAAAGTTTTAAAGTTTATTGTTTTAATGTTTATTTTATTATTGTCACAAGGCTTAAATTAACAAAAGATGTGTGGGTTGGGTTGATTGGCTAAGGGGGGGATTAGCAGGGTAAATGTGTGGGGTTACGGCAATAGGGCGTGGGTGGGATTATGGTTGGTGCAGACTCAATGGGCCAAATGGCCTCCTGCATTGTAGGAGTCCATGATTCTGTGAATTACACATGAAAATCCCCTTGTTGCCACACTCAGCACCTCTTTGAGTACACTGAGGGAGAATTTAGCATAACCAATGTGCCCAACTAGCACATCTTTTGGACTATAGGAGGAAACGGGAGCAACAGGAAGAAAGCCACACAGACACGGGGAGAATGTGCAAACTCTGCACAGACAGTGACAGGAATCAAATCCAGGTGAGGCAACAGTGCTAACCACTGGAGTTTTTTGGCGAACAGCAGGGGCACCACGGCAGCACAGTGGTCAGCACTGTTGCCTCACAGCACCAGGGTCCCAGATTCAATTCTGGCCTTGGGTCACTCTGTGGAGTTTGCACATTCTCCCTGTGTCTGCGTGGGTTTCCTTTGTGTGCGCCGTTTCCTCCCACACTTCAAAGATGTGCGGATTAGGTTGATTGGCCATGGTAGATTGACCCTAGTGTCAGGGGGTTAGTAGGGTAAATGTGTAGGGTTACGGGAATAAGGCCTGGTGGGATTGTGGTTGGGACAGACTCGATGGGCCAAATGGCTTCCTTCTGTACTGTAGGGATTCTATGATATGGCAGATGCCAAGTAAGTAGGCTGATAATTGACTTCAGCTCGGAATATGTTACTTTATAATGTTAATGGACTTTTTGTTTACTTATGTTCTCCTTGGATTTTAGATAGGCATGCAGAGACCTGAGAGTTTTTGATGAGGTTGATTGACAGGGACAGAGTCATGTGATTAATGGAAGAAGCTTGCTGGGAAAAAACAGTTTCTGTTTCATTTTTAAACAAAGGGCAGTGTTTCCTGGATCTGATCAATAGAGGAAGTTTGTCCACTCTCTCAGTCTTTGGAAGTTTTCAGAAAGCTCCAAGCCTGTTAACCCAGGTGACAGTAACTATGCCTGTGTTTTGCTAAGTAATTTTAAAGATGGGTTTAAGTCTATAAGAGAAATATTGCTTGATTGGACCTAATAGTGACAGGTTAGCAGTTAAGAATTGTACCTTGTTATTTTCAATTATTGTTAAAAGTTAAAAAAGCCTGTTTGTTATAGTTAAGCTGTTGTTAAATTTTATTTTGATTAAAAACTGCCCAGTTTGTGGAATTGCACCTGGATTAAAACATCTTACCCTCTCATATAAAACAAACTAGAAAAAAATGTTGGCATCTGGACTGGCTTCACAATATACCTTGGAGTTTCTGATCTAGTACCCTTTCAAGGAGAGAGTTACCTGGCAACTTTGTACCAGGAGGCTGTCACACCTGTTAGGATAGCCTCTTCTGACTTGGTCGGTAGTCAGGGATGGGAGACTGTGACTGTGAATGAGGCAGGTAAGGGGATCCTGAGGATCCGGTGTCAGCTTCTGCAATTATCCAGCAGGTTTGAGGTTTTGGCAGCCTGTTTGAATGAGAATGGAGGCTGCAGAATGGATGAGTTGACAAACCATGGCACCGTCGTACAGGAAGTCACTCAAGTCAGGGCAACAAAAAGGAGTGTAGTGATAGTCGGAGATGTAGCCTCGGGGACTGACACCACTCCCTGCAGAAAACAGTCCAGATGGCTGTGTTGCCTGCCAAATGCCAGAGTTCAGAATATCTGCTCGGGTCTGGAGAGGAACTTGCAGTGGCAGGAGGAGGATCCAGTTGTTGAGGTCAATGTAGGTACAAATGACATGGACAAGTCAAAGTTCTGCATGGTCAGTATGAGAACCTTGGCACCAGATTAAGATGTGGAGATGCCAGCATTGGACTGGGGTAAACACAGTAAGAAGTTTCACAACACCAGGTTAAAGTCCAGCAAGTTTATTTGGTAACAAAAGCCACTAGCTTTTGGGCCTCTGACTCTCTGACTCACCTGACGAAGGGTCAAAGGCCCGAAAGCTAGTGGCCTTTGTTACCAAATAAAGCTGTTGGACTTTAATGTGGTGTTGTAAGACTTCTTAACAAATTAAGACACAGAACCTCAAAGGTCATTATCGCTGGATTATTAATTGAGTCAGGTGCAAATTGGCATAGGACAAATCAAATCTGTGAGACGTGTGCGTGACTCAAAGACTGATGTGAGAGAAATGGGTTCTGCTTCATGGGGCTGTGGCATCAGTACAGGGAAAGTGGGGATTTTGCACTTAGATGGCCTACACCTGAACTGTGCTGGGGATGGTGTTGGAGCAAACTGCCTAACTAAGGAAGCCGAAAAGATTTAAAACTAATTAGTGGGGATGTTGTAAACCAAGGAGTAGAGACAAGGTGAGAGGATGATATTAATATGGAAAATAATTGACAAGAAGGTTCACAAACCAAAAATTAATTTAACAGATAAGGCTAAAATGATAAAAGGACAAAATTAAAGGGTTTCTTTTTAAGCTTAAGTTTATTCATTAGTGTCACAAATAGACTTACACTGCAATGAAGATACTGTGAAAATCCCCTAGTTGCCACACTCTGTTGCCAACCTGTCTTCCGGACTGTGGGAGGAAACCAGACTGTCTGGAGGAAACCTACGCAGACATGGGGAGAATGTGCAGACTCCACACGGACAGTGACCCGAGCTGAAAATCAAACCCAGGTCCCTGGCACTAAGGCAGCAATTGCTAACCACTGTGCCACTGTGCTGCCCCTGTATCTAAACTCACTTGGTATTCTAAATAAAAGAGATGAACTAATAACTCAAAAAGAAATTAACAAATATGATGTGATAATCATTACAGATACATAGTTACAGGATGACAGAGATTAGGATCTGAAGGGTACAGGTACCATTTGAGAAGAATAAGACTATGGGTAAAGCCGGAGGGGTGGTTCTGTTAATTAATGAATAGCAGCTTAGAGAGGCATGTCCAAACTACAGAACACCGGGATGTAGAAGTCAGCTGAGATGAGAAATGATAAAAGCTAGGAGTCACTTACAGGTGTGGTATACAGGCCTCCTAACTGTAGAACAGAGTATAAAGGAATAGAAATGGGAATATGTCAGAAAGGTATGGGATAATCAAGGGAGATTTTCATCTACATGTAGAGTGGAAACTGCAGATGGGAAAAGGTAGGATACTTGAGGGGTTCATTGATGGTTTTTGGGATAGTTCCTTGGAAAAGTATAGAAACACAGAAAATCGGAGCAGGAGGAGGCAATTTGACTCTTCCAGCCTGCTCCGTCATTCATTACAATGATGGCTAATTGTCCAAGGCGGCCTTCATGACGCATGATAGCGCAGTCACTGAGCAGAGACTGATAGCCAAGTTCCGCACACATGGGGACGGTCTCAACCGGGTTCATGTCACACTATCTGTAACCCCCGTGACTTGCCTGGACTTGCAACATCTCACTAACTGTCCTGTCTGGGGACAATACACATCTCTTTAACTTGTGATTACCCCTCTCCCCACTCACATTGTCTGTACCTTTAAGAGTTGTTTACCTGTAAAGACTCGCATTCCAACCATTATTTTGTAACTTGAGTTTGTGTCTTTATATACCCTGTTTGTGATCAGAACTCCCACTCACCTGATGAAGGGGCAACACTCTGAAAGCTAGTGGCTTTTGCTCCCAAATAAACTTGTTGGACTTTAACCTGGTGTTGTGAGAGTTCTTACTGTGTTGTCTAGAAGACAGCTCTGTATGATTAACAAATATTTCTAACTTAAAATATGTATTTTGAATTTACAGGATGGATAGGTTTTGCTTTTAACATAGAACATAGAACATAGAACATTACAGCGCAGAACAGGCCCTTCAGCCCACGATGTTGCGCCGACCAGCTTTTTAAAAAAACAACACTAACCCACTAATCTAAACCAATCCCATTTCGTCCATAAACCTATCCACAGATCTCTTAAACGCCCCCAAACTAGGCGCATTTACAACTGCAGCTGAAAGGGCATTCCAGTCCCTCACCACCCTCTGGGTAAAGAACCTACCCCTGACATCCGTCCTATAACTACCCCCCCTTAATTTAAAGTTGTGCCCCCTCGTGCTAGCTTTCTCCATCCTAGGAAAAAGGCTATCACTATCCACCCTGTCTAAACCTCTAATCATCTTATATGTTTCAATAAGGTCCCCTCTTAGCCGCCTTCTTTCCAGCAAAAACAACCCCAAATCTCTCAGTCTCTCCTCATAGGATCTCCCCTCCATACCAGGCAACATCCTGGTAAACCTCCTCTGCACCCTCTCCAAAGCCTCTACATCCTTCCTGTAATGTGGGGACCAGAACTGCACACAGTACTCCAAGTGCGGCCGCACCAGAGTTGTGTACAGTTGCAACATAACGCTGCGACTCCTAAATTCAATCCCCCTACCAATAAACGCCAAGACACTGTATGCCTTCTTAACAACCTTATCTACTTGATTCCCAACTTTTAGGGATCTATGTACACATACACCTAGATCCCTCTGCTCCTCCACACTATTCAAAGTCCTCCCGTTAGCCCTATACTCAACACATCTGTTATTCCTACCGAAATGAATTACCTCACACTTCTCCACATTAAACTCCATCCGCCACCTCGCGGCCCAGCTCTGCAACCTTTCTAAGTCACCCTGCAAACTATGACACCCTTCCTCACAATCTACCACACCTCCGACTTTGGTGTCATCAGCAAACTTACTAATCCACCCAACTATACCCTCATCCAGATCATTAATAAAAATTACAAACAGCAGTGGCCCCAAAACAGATTCCTGAGGCACACCACTCGTAACCGAACTCCATGACGAATATTTACCATCAACTACCACCCTCTGTCTCCTATCTGCTAGCCAATTCCTGATCCAATTACCTAGATCACCCCCAATCCCATACATCTGCATTTTCTGCAGAAGCCTACCATGGTGAACCTTATCAAACGCCTTACTAAAATCCATATACACCACGTCAACTGCCTTACCCCTATCCACCTCTTTGGTCACTTTCTCAAAGAACTCGATAAGGTTAGTAAGGCACGACCTACCCGCTACAAAACCATGCTGACTGTCTCTAATCAATTCATTACTCTCTAAATAACTATAAATCCTGTCTCTAATAATCCTTTCCAAAACCTTACCCACCACAGAAGTAAGACTCACCGGTCTATAATTCCCAGGGAAGTCTCTTCTCCCCTTCTTAAACAATGGGACAACATTTGCTGTCCTCCAATCTTCTGGTACTATACCAGAGACCAATGACGACCTGAAGATCAGAGCCAGAGGCTCCGCAATCACCTCTCTTGCCTCCCAGAGAATCCTAGGGTAAATCCCATCCGGACCAGGGGACTTATCTATTTTCAAACCCTCTAAAATATCCAGCACATCCCCCGTATCAACTGCAATACTATCTATTTTACACCCCTGCACCCCAGTGTCCTCCTCAGCTACATTCATGTCCCCTTGCGTGAACACCGAAGAGAAATACTGGTTCAACGCCTCTCCAATCTCCTCCGGTTCCACACACAACTTCCCTCTACTGTCTGTAACTGGCCCTAATCTTGCCCTAACCAACCTTCTGTACTTGACATACCTGTAAAACGCCTTAGGGTTCTCCTTAATCCTATCAGCCAAAGTCATCTCATGTTTGGTTACATTTTGTGAAAATACAGCCAGTGACAAAATGCAGCATGCCCTGGTAGGCGGGGGAAAGGAAAGCAGTGATGCTATTAGCAGTGGTCTGGAACAAGACTAACCATATGAAGGGGATTGTACAACTCTGAGAGATAACATACGTGCGAGCAGACATAGAGAAATTCTCAGGGTCGGATAAGAATCACATGGGTTCAATTCGATGGGGATCATTCTCCCATTTCACTGTCCAGCGTCCCAGATTGCTGGGCAATAGAAGGGAATTAACATCTGTAATTAACATCCGTAATTAATGACAAATAAAATCCCAAACATGTTATTGGCTGGAGTTAATGACAGGTTGATTATTAACTGTTTGTATTCATGTTTACTGGATAATGCCCATCAGAAAGGTGAGCAATATGATTTTGAGAATCTAGAATTGCCTTCATAGACGTACTGTTCTTCAGAGTGATACCCAGCCACCCCCATTCTATGTATAGGGCATGAGTACAGGGCTTCCTCATACCATTCTCCCATTCGATCGTTTGGTTAAGTAAAATCATGTCTCCAACATCAGTACACTGTATTTTGGGTCTTTGTATTAGTTTAAGTCTGAGCAAATACATAGCCTTGAGAGGAAACTCTTGTCTACAATTTGGCAGTGTGAGCACGATGATGTCACTGGCTTCAGGGGGCAGGACAAAGTGCAGATGAGTATATTTTTCTATTTTATTTTGTATAGCCATCAGGACCATAAGTTGACTTACTTAAATCACTGCAAGGGATTGTGGGCCACAGTATTACTGAGGGCCGGAGAAGACATGAGGAGCTTGAGGAGCTTAATACAGAGGATCAGGAGTGAAAAAACCCCGGATCTGGGAGCAGAGCCAGAGAACCGCGCCCATGGGGAACAGCACCATTGGGTGACAAGACTCAAACAAAAATTGGCACAGTGGTGAGGTTGTGCAAAGGGATGTTAAAAATAAAAAAGTGAGAAGACCCAAAGGAGGGGTGCTGGGGCCCCAGCTGTCCACAATATAGATTAATGGTATGGATGAAGGAATGAAATATAACATTTCAAAGTTTGCAGATGATGCCAAGTTGGGTGGGACGGTGAACTGTGATGAGGATGCGGAGATCCTTCAGAATGGTCTGGATAGGTTGGGTGAGTGGGCAAATCAATGGCAGGTGCAGTATAATTTAGATAAATGTGAGGTTATTCACTTTGGAAGCAAAAACAAGGAGGTAGACGGCTACCTGAAAGGCTGTAAATTGGGTGAGGAAGTGTGCAGCATGACGTGGGTGTCGCTGAAGGTAAGAATGCAGGTGCAACAGACAGTAAAGAAGGTGAATGGTATGTTGGCCTTCATCACAAAGGTTTCGAGTGTGGGAGGAGGGATGTGTTGTTGCAATTACACAGGGCTTTGGTGAGGCCACACCTGGAATACTGTGTGCATTCTTGGTCTCCTTTTCTGAAGAAGGATGTTCTTGCTCTCAAGGGAGTACAATGAAGCTGATTGCAGGGATGGCAGGACTGATGTACAAGGAGAGAGTGACGAGGTTAGAATTACTTTCACTGGTGGTCAGATGAATGAGGGGGAATCTCATAGAAACTTATACAATTCTAATAGGACTAATAAGAAAGATGTAGAGAGGATATTCTCAATGGTAGGGGAGTCCAAATGTCGTGATGTGGAGATGCCAGCGTTGGACTGGGGTAAATACAGTAAGAAGTCTCACAACACCAGGTTAAAGTCCAACAGGTTTATTTGGTAAACACCACTAGCTTTCAGAATGCTGTTCCTGAACAGATTAGACTACCCGAAGATCAGAGGCTGAATGCCCGTGACTGCTGAAGAGTTCCTCGATTGGAAGAAAACACTCCTGCCTGGTGATTGTCAAGTGGTTTTCATTCATCCCTTCAATTCAGAATAAATCATATCTGACTGAAAACATTAACTCTGTTTCCACCTTCCCAATATTTTCATAGCAGACTAAATGATTGCGTTGCAATGTCCTTCGGGTAGCAAAATATGAATGTGGTTTATTTTGACAGGTGATCAATGCTATTGAACAAGATTATAGACTCCCTCCACCCATGGACTGTCCAACAGCTCTTCATCAATTAATGCTTGACTGCTGGCAGAAAGATCGCAATAATAGACCTAAGTTTGGGCAAATTGTGAATACTTTGGATAAAATGATCAGAAATCCAAATAGCCTAAAGGCTGTGACACCACTGACATCAGGGTAAGAACAACTTATTGAATGTGTTTGCACAACTAATTTTCTGTCCTTTTCCATCATTCTCTGACCTCACAGCCCACATATTATTCTACACAGAAATTTTACATCTGGATTTGATTCACCCCTCACTCCCTTCTCTCCCACTTCACCCCTCACTCCCCTCACTCCTATTGACCCCTCACTCGACTAACCCCTCATTTCCCTTACTCCCACTGACCCCTCATTCCCTCACTCTCATTGGCCCCTCGCTCCCATTCACCCCTCACCCCCGTTGACCCCTCTAATGGACACGTCACTGCTCTGTCTTACTGACACATTACTGTCTTCACTCCATTTGAAACCTTACTCCCTCCCTTCAAATTCCTATGTGGCCTTGCCTCTGCAGATTCCTATTAAAATAGTTAATAACCATGTTTGATGTATTTTCCATTTTTAAGAGGATAATCACGAATGAAATTGTTTTAACTTGTTACACTACCTGTCAGTTCACTTGGTTTCCATAGCGAAATAGACTGGAATTCGAAATGTTGCTCCAGAATTGCTTCTTGATAATAATTCATCTCACTGTCTCATGTGGTGGGTCTGATATCCTTCTGGTTTGAATCTTTGTATCAAATTGTAGTAGTATTTCTGAGCTTTGCGAATTTCTATCCATATTTCTGACACTGTTGTTGTTGTCCATTCTGTGCTCATCAGTCCAATTATTGTATTCATTCTGCAGGGTAACCCTTCCGTTGCTGGATCGCACAGTTCCTGATTTTTCCAGTTTTACTACAGTTGCTGAGTGGTTAGAAGCCATTAAGATGGGTCAATATAAAGATAATTTTTCTAATGAAGGCTTCACATCCTTTGACCTTGTGTCTCAAATGACAACAGAGTGAGTATTTATTTTGGCAAGGCAGCAATCAAAGGGTGGGGGGGGTCGGCATTGGACAGGGAGGCAATTGGAGGAGGGGGAGGGAGTGACAGATCACCCAGTACTCTATGTACATAGTGAATGGCACCCCTTAGGTTCAGCAGCCTGCTTCCCGGCGGGAATCACATCTGGACTCTTTTTTCCCATCGCATGATTGTAGCTGGAAGCTTACCCAAAAGACTTGTATTCTTTCCAATATTCACACTTGTTTGGCTCATAGAATTCTTCTGGTAAAATTGCACCCATCATCTCTCCTTATTGCAATAACTGACTCCTTAACTCATCATGCGATGTCTCCTCCTCTTTTATCCCTTCTTCTGTCTCTCAGAACACTCTCCCGAACCATTCTCCTCTATTTTTAGTCTTTGAGCCATCTCTTTTGTGTACCTTCTGCCAGATTGCACATGATAATTATGGAGGTTTTGTTGTTTAATTTAGTGATTAGCTTCTCAAAACCTTGGTACTGAACTTCTTACCGTGTTCTACCTGTGTCATTGGTACCTGTATGGACCATGACAATGGGACTTTCCCCTCCCCACTGCAAATTCATCTCCAGCCCAGTGAGATGTCCTGAACCCTGACACTGGGTTAGCAACACAGCGTCCAGCCTGTTGCTCCTTGCTACAGAGAACAGTATCCAATTCTCCCACTATACTGTCCCCTACTTTCTCAGTGGTAGTAGTTTTCCCTCAACATCAATAGCAGACTGTACCATGGTGCCAAAATCAATCAAGTAATCCACCCTGCAATCCCCACTCTCATTTAAACAAGCTGACAGAACTTCAAAGCTGTAGGCCAGTTGCAGAAACTGACACTCCTCTGGCTCCCTTTACCAGCCTCAGCCACTTTCCAAACTAGAAGGTTCTATGCTAAGGTGCGTGACAGCCTCCAGGTTTAAAAGCATCCAGTATACTTTCTCCCTCCCTGATGTGCCACAGTATCTGCAGTTCAACCTCCCACTCAATGACTCTGAGCTCAATCTCCCTAGGCCACAGGCCCAGTGGCACAGTAGTAAGCATTGCTGCCTCACAGTGCCAGGGACACTGGTTCGATTCCTGGCTTGGGTCACTGTCTGTGCGAAGTCTGTATGTTCTCCCTGTGTCTACGTGGGTTTCCTCTGGGTGCTCCAGTTTCCTCCCACAGTCTGAAAGACTTGCTGGTTAGGTGTGCTGGGCTTGCTAAATTCTCCCTCAGTGTACCTGAACAGGCCCGCAGTAACTTGGGGATTTTCACAGTAACTTCATTGCAGTGTTTAATGTAAACTTAATTGTGGCACTAATAAATAAACATTCCAATTATTTTAAACTTAAACACTTAATGGATATTCAACAGGTACTCAACAACAATTCATCTCCCCTCCCCCGCCCCCATAGTTTACTTTTCCGCAATATTCCTAAGATTTTAACACTATGAGCCAAATCCAGCAATAATGGCCACACACAACCTATACTTTTCTTTTGGGTAAACTCCTCATTTAGAAGAACCCACCTCAGGTTAAAGTAGCAATCTTCAAGCAGAAGCTTGTTATGGGAGAGCTTAGCTTAGCTTACAGCCCGGCTGCGATCTTAGTCCCCGAGAATACTGAAAAAGAGGCTATTAGGCTAGACGGGATTGAAGTTCGTAAGGAGGAGGTGTTAGCAATTCTGGAAAGTATTAAAATCCCCTGGGCCGGATAAGATTTATCCTAGGATTCTCTGGGAGGCGAGGGAGGAGATTGCAGAGCCTTTGGCTTTGATCTTTAGGTCATGATTGGCTACAGGAATAGTGCCAGAAGACTGGAGGATAGCAAATGTTGTCCCCATGTTCAAAAAGGGGAGTAGAGACAACCCTGGTAATTATAGACCAGTGAGCCTAACTTCTGTTGTGGACAAAGTTTTGGCAAAGGTTAGAAGAGGTAGGATTTATAATCATCTAGAAAGGAATAATTTGATTAGGGATAGTCAGCTCGGTTTTGTGAAGGGTAGGTCGTGCCTCACAAACCTTATTGAGTTCTTTGAGAAGGTGACCAAAGAGGTGGATGAGGGTAAAGCAGCTGATGTGGTGTATATGGATTTCAGTAAAGTGTTTGATAAGGTTCCCCACGGTAAGCTACTGCAGAAGAGACGGAGGCATGGGATTGAGGGTGATTTAGTGGTTTGGATCAGAAATTGGCTAGCTGATAGAAGACAGAGGGTGGTGTTTGATGGGAAATGTTCATCCTGGAGTTCAGTTACTAGTGGTGTATCGCAAGGATCTGTTTTGGGGCCACTGCTGTTTGTCATTTTTATAAATGACCTGGATGAGGGGATAGAAGGATGGGTTAGTAAATTTGCAAATGACACCAAAGTCGGTGGAGTTGTGGACAGTGTGGAAGGATGTTGCAGGTTACAGAGGGACATAGATAAGCTGCAGAGCTGGGCTGAGAGGTGGCAAATGGAGTTTAATGCGGAAAAGTGTGAAGTGATTCACTTTGGAAGGAGTAACAGGAATACAGAGTACTAGGCTAATGGTAAGATACTTGGTAGTGTGGATGAGCAGAGAGATTTCAGTGTCCATGTGCACAGATCCCTGAAAGTTGGCACCCAGGTTGATAGGGTTGTTAAGAAGGCGTACGGTGTGTTAGCTTTTATTGGTAGAGGGATTGAGTTTAGGAGCCGTGAGGTCATGTTGCAGCTGTACAAAACTCTGGTGCGGCCGCACTTAGAGTATTGTGTACAGTTCTGGTCGCCGCATTATAAGAAAGATGTGGAAGCATTGGAAAGGGTGCAGAGGAGGTTTACCAGGATGTTGCCTGGTATGGTGGGAAGGTCTTAAGAGGAAAGGCTGAGGGACTTGAGGCTGTTTTCATTAGAGAGAAGAGGTTAAGAGGTGACCTAATTGAGGCATACAAGATGATCAGAAGATTAGATCGGGTGGACAGTGAGAGCCTTTTTCCTCGGATGGAGATGGCTAACATGAGGGGACATAGCTTTAAATTGAGGGGTGATAAATATAGGATGGGTGTCAGAGGTAGGTTCTTTACTCAGAGGGTAGTAAGGGTGTGGAATGCCCTGCCTGCAGCAGTTGTGGACTCACCAACGTTAAGGGCATTTAAATGGTCATTGGATAAACATATTGACGATATTGGAATAGTGTAGATTCGATGGGCTTTAGATTGTTTTCATAGGTCGGAGCAACATCGAGGGCTGAAGGGTCTGTACTGCACTGTAATGTTCTATGTTCCAGTCAGCTCTCTCCTGCAGTAAGGGAGAGATTCTAGTGCATTTGGTGATGCAAATATCACATGCCCTTTCTCATCCCAAACCTGAATACCTTGATGTATATTGGTATTTACAAACCTGTGGAGTTGCAATCAGTACTGAACAGTATGGAGCAGGCATGAGGGAAGTTTTATCCTGCACATTCTCCAATTTTACATTATTATGTGGAACTGAACTGAAGTTGAAGTTTCAAAATTATTTCCTTTACAAGATCTTTATAGTGATTGTAAAGGAGAATACAACATATATACACCAAAAATAACAATTCAATGAATGCAAAATAAAAGCTGAATATTTAATATCTCCTTCATTGTGCATTATTACCTCCTCTAGGGATATCCTCCGGGTTGGTGTTACCTTGGCAGGACATCAAAAGAAAATTTTGAACAGTATTCAGATGATGCAAGCACAGATGAGTCAAATTCAGTCAGTGGAAGTCTGATAGTGGCTGTGGTCTGATTCGAGACCACACATTCATACTGCAGTTCTGAATAAGATTAATTCAGGAAGCGATGAGAGATTGGCACACTTTACCATGCAAAGTCCTTCTGAGAATTTCAACAAAGACTGGAAAGGCTCGAAGTGAAATGAAAATGATATTTGACAAGAACAATGCCAGGAATCCCTTTTATGGAATTAAAGGAACAGCAACTCAGAATATGCCAAGAACCACACAATCCATCCAGAATTATTTAAATAGACAGACTCCTTGCATAATTTCAGTACCCAATGCTCTTTAATTATTTTTCCCAGCAACAAAGATGAAGCAGAAAAATATGTGTAATAAATGTGCAATTTAGAAGTGCACCGACTTCACTTCCATATATCTGCAAGAATAAAACTTCAGGAATTTGGCAAACTGCGGTTGGGTCTTTCCATGTAAGAGACTTATCAAAGAAAAAAAGTCTCCATATTGAACTTACAGCAATAAGTAAAATGTTGGCGATTGAATTTTCAGGAATATGGTGCCTGTAAAATCATCCTGTTCCTCTCAAGATGATTTGTTAGGAATTCTAAAGTTGGCAATTCTTCTTGCTGTCAGCAGCTTACTGATATTACTGTCCTAAACCTATCATAGAATATCTTCCCTCAGTGATGCTGCCATTTACAGTAGAAAAATGTGTGACATTGAATTTATTCTGGACTGTCAAACACGTTCACCAATTTTTTTACGTTTTGCTAAACTTTTGTTGTGTACAGCACATATTTATTGATTGGGAGTTTAAAGCATGACTTCTCCCACCCCTCCTATTTCCAGAGAAACGTTTTTGAATTTATAAGTAGTTAGAAAGGTAAAATGTTTGAAAAGCTCTGCTACAGCAAGAACAAGTCCCATCATATTATTGCTGGTCCACGTGGTCTGCTGGTATAGGAGTGCCTTTACTCCAAGTGATTTTGGAACACAGCTGCAATGAAATTCAATGATTTAATATCAATTTTGTTACTAAACCATTGACCATTAACCTAACCCAATAACCATATTGTAAAAATAGCTGAAAATTGCTGTATGATACACACAATTCTTTATACTTGTGTACCATGCCAGCAAAATACACAACATGGCATTTTATTAAAATAGCAATATCTATATCAAAAGGAATACAGAACTCTCTCCTCAAGCGGAATATAAAATTCAACTGTGTTATTGTTGCTGCTGCCTAGAACATCTTCACTATGAAATCATTAATTAATCCAATCTCATTGCACAATTCCAGATCTAATACAGCCTGTTCTCTGATTGGCTCCAGAACCTGCTGTTCTACGAAACTATCCTGAAAGCATTCAATGAACTGTTCTTCGAGCCACTATAGCCCATTTGACTTGAGGTGAAAACATTGTGTGATTTCAACATTTTTCAACATGGACTAAAGGGATGAAAGGATGTCGGGGGGAGGTGGGATCAGGGTATTGAATTTGATAATCAGCTATTGTCATTATGAATGGTGGAGCAGAGTCGAAGGGCTGATGGCCTACTGCTGCTTCTTTTTTATATGTATGTTTCTATCTGACTTTTCTAGTCTGTGAACGAGTTCAGGAAGTGCATGGGATGCAAGTGAAGAAGAATTGGGCAAAATATCTCTGGACTATTGAAATTCATGTGGTATGTAGATGAAGAAGTATTGGAGATATTGAGCAAATTGAAGCTCTGATGGAATACTGGGGAATTTTGCTGTTTATAAACTTGTTCCTTGATCTTCTCACTCTTGCATGACATATAATTATTATCAGAATTCTCTGATGTCATATGCCCTGCCACCACTCCCAGCAAAACGGGGAATTTGGCACTCAGCCAAATCTCCATTCACAGCAGCGGGACTGGAGAACCCCAGCCGTGGACGAGGTCAGAGAATCCCAGCCAATACCTCCTTATTGTTCCTTAACTATAACCAGATAGGCTGTCTTTGGCCACTCAACTGTCTGAACGCTCTCCAGTGTTACAGTTTATTTGGGCTGCACGGTAGCACAGTGGTTAGCACTGCTGCTTCACAGCTCCAGGGTCCTGGGTTTGATTCCCGGCTCGGGTCACTGTCTGTGTGGAGTTTGCACATTCTCCTCTGCGTGAGTTTCCTCCGGGTGCTCCAGTTTCCTCCCACAGTCCAAAGATGTGCGGGTTAGGTTGATTGGCCATGCTAAGAAATTGGCCCTTAGTGTCCAGGGATGCGTAGGTTAGAGGGATTAGTGGGTAAAATATGTAGGGATATCGGGGTAGGGCCTGGGTGGGATTGTGTTCGGTGCAGACTCGATGGGCCGAAGGGCCTCTTTCTGCACTGTAGGGTTCTATGATTTGTTCAGTACTAATGCTGGTCATTTTTGCTTTCCTGTAAGGATCTTATATTAAGTTCATAATCCTTTTCTTTCAGGCAGTTATAACCATGGCACAGCAGCCTCACAGTGACAGGGACCCAGGTTCAATTCTAACCATGGGTTTGTTCTGTTTGTTTGCACATTCTCCCCATGTTTCCAGCAGGTAGTCCAGTTTCCTCCCACAGTCCAAAGAAGGGCCAAAAGGCCTGTTTCTGAGCTGTAATTTTCTATGGTTCTATATGTGGGTTAGGTTGATAGTCCATGCTAAATTGCCCCTTAGTGTCAGGGAAACGAAAGGGTTAAATATTGGGGTTATGAACATAGGTCCTGGGTGGGATTGTTGTCGGTGTAGGCTCGATGGGCCAAATGGCCTCCTCCTACACTGTAGGGATTCCATGTTTCATTACATCTATATAAGTACTGATGTTACTTACATGTACGTCTCTGCACATTCATTCTCAATCCATCTGAAACTGTCTTGATGTCTCCTATTTCTGAACTAGTCTCTACTGTATTTGGCCCTCCTAGTCCTTTGTTCTGCTGTTTCTAATCTTGATACCCACTCACCCTGTCATACTTACTTAAAATCTCATGAATTACAGAAGTTAATCTCACAATGAGGACATTGGTCCTGACTCCATTGAAGACAACTTGTCAATTGTGCCTGACGCTGGGGATAGTGCTGTCTAAGCTCCTGAAACTGTGACTGCAGGACCACAATTATTTTCCTTCTTGTGTCATTGGCTCCCTGCCTTCTAGATCTTCCACTTTACATCATCAAGACATGTTGAGGGAGCAGCTAAAAAGTACATGGTATCCTTGGTTTCATTAACAGAGGCACTGATGTCATGTTGATCTTGTGTAAGATACTAGGTAAGCCTCATCTGGAGTACTACATCTAGTTCTGGGAACCATACTTGAGGAACGTTGTGAGTCATTGGACAGAGCACAGAGAAGGTTCACAAGAATGATTCCAGGGATGAAGAACTGGAACTTTGAGAGGTTGGAGAGGTTGGGTCTGTTTTTCTGGGAGAAAAGAAGAGGAGATTCGAGAGATATTTAAGACCCTGAGGAGTATGGACAGGGTAATAGTAAGAAATTGTTTTCACTGAAGGTGGCATCAAGGCGCAGAATCAAAATAATGAGCAAGAAGTGTAAGAGCAAAAGTCTTTTCACCCAGAGAGTGGTTGGAGCCTGGAATTAACTTCCTGAGTGGGTGGTGGAGGGAGGTTCAATTGAGATATCTGAAAGGAAATTGGATGCTATCTGAAATAGAGAATAGAGAAGTGGGAATTGGGTCGAATGCGCTTTCAGACAACCAGTGCAGATCTGATGGGCCTCCTGCACTGTGATGGAAAAAAGGAGATTGCAGACGAACTGAACAGTTATGTGCAGCAGATGCAAGTAATATCTCAGAAACAGCAATAAGCCACGAAATGGAAGGGAGGGAGGAACTGAGTAAATTATTGCAGCTGTGGGCTGATAAAAGTTTGTGCCCTGATGATCTTTGAGTCATAAATGTGTGGACAGAAAGTTGATGTGTTGGTTTTGATTTTCCAAAACTCACCACTTCAAGGAAGGTCCCATTAGATTGGGAGATCACAAGCATCATTCAAAATGGGAGACAGAAGTGGGAAACAATGGACCAGTTAGCTTATCATCAGCTGGGCAAAATGTAAGTATTTATTATTAAGAAAACTATAACAGGGCATTGGGTAAATTGAGCTAATCAGGCTGAGTCAACATGGTGTTCTGAAATGGAAACCATGTTCAATCAATTATTGGAGTTCTTTGAGGAAGTAACATGTGGGTGTTTTCCAGAAGAGATTTGATAAAGTGCCACATCAAAGGTCATTTTGAAAACTATAAGGTACAGAGTGTTTTTCTCCAGAAGTAACTCTTCAAATGCAGATCATGAAAATATAACAACACTTACTCCCAATTTGTAAATCAAAGAAAGGGGTTAATAGAGAAACTTCATTACTCCAAACATGAGGCCTCCACCCTGGTCATGCCAAGCTCCCCACAATTCCAAATAGCTTCTTATTTATAGTGAGTCAGTTGGTCAGCTGACCATCAAATCATTCTGTAATTGGTTCCATGGTTTACTGGGCCAGCTGACCCTTACAGCTTGTTACCATTGGTCACATTACATCCAGTACAAAGTTGTCACCGGTTACATTCTAAGATTCCCTTTATTTTAATTTTTTTCTCAAAATAATTTAAGATAACCATCCTCCAGTATTCTTAATAACTTTCCAATACCTGCACCCGTTTTAGTAAAACAGTTGCTGTAGATTTGCACCAGCCCAGTTAAAATTGGAAACTTCCTTGTTTTCCAGCATTTGTTTAATGCTGGCCAAATCAATTTTTAGTGGTTGTTACACTTCTCTGTTACACTTTCTGTTGAGTGAACATTGTCCCATATAGACCGATTGTCCAAGTAGCATTCAATTGGTACTTTCTCACCTAATGTGCCCATAAAAACTAATTCTGCTCATGTGCCATACAAATATGTCCCCATATCTAATGCCTCCACTAACGCTAACATCTCAGCCACCAATGCGCTTTGACTACCCTTTATATTTTTGCTTCACAATAGCTCCCCATCATTTGTAACAAATTCCGCGTGCACTGCCCATACTGATGCAACCTACAATTTACAGCCCAGTTGATCTGCCAAAATTTTATGCAACATGTCAGCAATAACAGTGTGATTCCTTTCACACGGGCCATTGCTGAGTGGGCTCACTGCTGCAAAGTGCATTATTACAGTATTTAAATTTTGGCACAGATCTTGAAACTCATCATTTGCGAATTTGCCCCTGTTGTCCGTCAAAAATTTATACAGTGCCCCCAATCCTGTCCCAATCCATTGGGTCATAATTTTATCTATAATGGTCTTTTAATCTTTGCTGTAAATCACTGTGGAAATGCTAAACCAGATAGCTATGTCCACAAAGAGCAGTAGATGCCTTTGTCCTTGTTCCATATCTTTAGATCCATCGCTACAACATCATTGAAGTAGACTCACAACTGGACACAGGGGTGTCCTTCTATATTTGATGCAGATTTCACACTGGGCTGATATTTATTCTGAGATCATTATCTACTTTGTTCAGCAGACCTGCGACCTGCAGCAGTGCTTTCAGTCTCTGTGGTGCTGGATGAGCAAACTGCTTATGGAGTTTCAGAATAATCTTTTTGCCCATCATGCTGTTGTCTGTTAGCGACATTAATGCCTCATGAATCTTTTGGTCTCTAATTTCAGTTCACTTAAAGGAAGACAATGATGGCCAGATCTTGTAAAATGTACATCCACAGTTTTCCCAAATAACACAGCTTTATCCTTTTTCAAATGGATGATCACCTGAGCTTTCCTCATCGCAGACCTGCTTAACAACAAAGATATATCACGGGAAGCTATATCTATACTTACAAATAAACTGATTCCCGCAATCCTACAGGGAAGTATCACCCTTTTGGAGGACACTAGAGTGTTGTCATTTCCAAATCTAAAGCAGGTGGCACTATCTTGTTCTTTTACTTTCTTTCAATCTTTATGATCAAGAGACCCTAAATAACAACTTGGGGAATTGTTGGGGGGCTGTGATTGTGGGGAGCAAGTGGCTGGAGGAATTAGCAGGCTGTGATTGTGGGGAGGCAAGGCTGTGACTGTGGATGTGCTAGGGACAAGCAGCATTCCTTAATCTCGCCATCTTCCCCCTGGCTCCAACGCCTCCCACCACCTTTAGGTCCCCCCTTCCCCTCCTTCCAGGGTAACAAGAAGGCTTTTGCAATGCAGCCAATCGACCTTGCTGTTCTTTTGAACAGGAAGAGTCACAGAGGTTTACAGCATGGAAACAAGCCCTTCAGCCCAACTTGTCCATGCTCCTTTTTTTTAAACCCCTAAGCTAGCTCCAATTGCCCGCATGTGGCCCATTTTCCTCGATAGCCATCTTACCCATGTAAATATCTAAACACTTCTTACAAGACAAAATTGTACCCGCCACTACTACTACCTCTGGCAGCTTATTCCAGACATTCACCACCCTCTGTATGAAAAAATTGACCCTCTGAATACTTTCGTATCTCTCACCTTGGGCCTTTGCCCTCTAGTTTTAGACTCCCCTACCTTTGGGAAAAGATATTGACTATCTAGCTGATTTATGCCCCTCATTATTTTATCACCCCTCAGCCTCCTACGCTTCAGAGAAAGAAGTCTATCCAGCCTCTCCTTGTAACTCAAACTATCAAGTCCCAGTAGCATCCAAGTAAATCTTTTCTGCAATCTTTCTAGTTTAATAATATCCTTCCTATAATAGTGTGACCAGAACTGTGCACAATTTCCAAGTGTGGCCTTACCAATGTCTTGTACAACTTCAACAAAACGATCCAATTCCTGTATTCAATGTTCTGACCGATGAAACCAAGCTTGCCGAATGCCTTCTTCACCACTCTGTCCACCTGTGACTGCACTTTCAAGGAGCTATGAATCTGGACCCCGAGATCTCTTTGTTCTATAACTCTCCCCTGCCATTAACTGAGTAAGTCCTACCCTGGTTCAATCGACCAAAATGCATAACCTCGCATTTGTCTAAATTAAACTCCATTCGCCATTCGTCAGCCCACTCGCCCAATTGATCAAGATCCCATTGCAAAATAACATTCTTCACTGTCCACTACGCCACCAATCTTAGTGTCATCTGCAAACTTACTAACCATGCCTCCTAAATTGCCTTACTAAACATGCCTATGGAGCTGGAGGAAGTTTCCAGACACAGGAGGCCTGGGCCTTACCACTTGCAGGGGTAGAGGGAGACGACCACCAGAGGCAGGAGGTGGCTGCCATTCACCCAGAGGGTGGGGAATGCAAGAAAAGCAGGGAGCAGAGACCCCGGCAGTTCGGTTCACAGGTATCATTTGAACAGATGTTGGACACCGCATGCTGCCAATGGCTTCGCCTCTGAAAGGAGTCAGTGCAACACTTGTGCCACCTGTTGCAGGATCTGGCATAAAAGTTCCGAGTAGCCGTCAATTTGACAGCCACTAAGAGTACCCAGGGGAGGAGGAGAGGGTGAGCACTCTCGGTGGTTGTCAAATTGACGGCTGCTTTGAACTTTTATGTGACTGGCTCCCTCCAGACCCCCTAGCGAAGATGCCTGTGGCATCTCCCAATTAGTCATGCACAGCCGTGTGAAGCAGGTCTGGGCTGGGCAGTACCTCAAATTTTATCTGGACCATGCCCATCAGGAAGCCTGGGCTGCAGAGTTCGCAGCCATTACAGGAATGCTTAATGTGGGCCATCAACTGCACACACATCGTCCTCAAGGCTCCGTACAGAATCCACAGAGATTCATCAACAGAAAAGGGTTCCATTCCATGAATGTTCAATTTGTGTGCAACCATAACATGGACATTATGTATGTCTGTGCAAGACATCCAGGCAGTGTGCATGACAGCTTCTTTGTCAGGACCTTGGACATCCAGAGGCATTTGAGGAGGAGCCCAGGCTGCAGGGTGGCTCGTGGATAATATGTGTTACCCACTTCAGACATGGCTGATGATGCCTGTGCAGAGAATTGTGTTTGAGGCAAAGACCTGCTATAATGAGGTCCATATAGCCGCCCGTGCATTAGTGGAGAAATGTATTGGGCTCCTCAAAATACGATTCAGGTGCATGGAATGGAATGGAATCCAATGGAATGGAATAGAAAGGAATGGAATCCAATTAAATTGTGGTTCCTATTTTCAAGAAAGGGAACAGGGATAGCCCAGGAAATTACCGACTGGTGAGTCTAACCTCAGTGAGTTGATGGAGAGGATTCTGAGGGATAGGATTTATGAGCATTTAGACAAGTTTAGTATGATCAGAAATAGCACGGCTTTGTCAAGGGCAGGTTGTGCCTTACAAGCCTAGTTGAGTTCTTTGAAAATGTGACTGAACACATTGACGAAGAAAGAACGGTGGATGTGGTTTACATGGACTTCAGCAAGGCATTTGATAAGGTCCCCCATGAAAGACTTCTTGAGAAGGTGAGAGGGCATGGGATCCAAGGGCCTTTGGCCTTGTGGATCCAGAACTGGCTTGCCTGCAGAAGGCAGAGAGTGGTTGTGGATGGGTCACCAGTGGAGTGCCCCAGGGATCTGTTCTAGGACCCTTGCTGTTTGTCATTTTCATTAATGACCTGGATGAGGAAGTGGAGGGATGGGTAAGTAAGTTTGCTGATGACACGAAGGTTGGTGGTGTTGTGGATAGTCTGGAGGGATGTCAGAAGTTGCAGCGAGACATAGATAGGATGCAAGACTGGGCAGAGAAGCGGCAGATGGACTTCAACACGGATAAATGTGTGGTGGTCCATTTTGGCAGGTCCAATGGGATGAAGGAGTGCAATATCAAGAATAGGAGTCTTAGCAGTGTTGAGTAACAGAAGGACCTTGGGGTCCGGGTCCATAGGACTCTTAAATCAGCCTCGCAGGTGGAGGGTGTGGTCAAGAAGGTGTATGGTGTACTGGCCTTCATTAGTCGAGGGGTTGAGTTTAGGAGTCGGGAGATAATGCTGCAACTTTATAAGACCCTTGTCAGACCCCACTTGGAGTACTGTGCGCAGTTCTGGTCACCTCACTACAGGAAGGATGTGGAAGCTATTGAGAGGGTACAGAGGAGATTTACAAGGATGTTGCCTGGATTGGGAGGCATGCCTTATGAAGATAGGTTGAGGGAGCTGGGACTCTTCTCCCTGGAGAGACGAAGGTTGAGAGGCGACCTGATAGAGGTTTATAAGATGTTGAGAGGAATAGATAGGGTGGATTCTTGGAGGCTATTTCCCAGGGCTGAAATGGCCGCTACGAGAGAACACAGGTTTAAGGTGCTGGGGAGCAAGTACAGAGGAGATGTCAGGGGTAAGTTTTTCACTCAGAGGGTGGTGAGTGAGTGGAATCGGCTGCCATCTGTGGTGGTAGAGGTAAACTCGCTGGGGTCATTTAAAAGACGTCTGGATGAGTACATGGGATTTAATGGGATTGGGAGTTACAGATAGTTCTATGGCTTGGTAGGTATGGATATGATCGGCGCAACTTGTGGGCCAAATAGCCTGTTTGTGCTGTAGTGTTCTATGTTCTCTGAAATGGAATCCAATGAAATGGAATCAAGGGAATGTAACAGACTCCAATGGAACATAATCCAACGGAAAGGAATGGAGTGGAGTGGAATGGAATCCAATGGAATGGCATCAAATGGAAAGGAATGGAATGGGATCCAATGGAATGGAATAGAATGGAATCCAGTGGAATGGAGTCCAATGGCATCGAAGGGAATGGAACAGAATGGAATTAATGGAATGGAATGGAAACCATTGAAATGGAAAGGAATGGAATGGAATTGAATGAAATAGAATCCAATAGATTGGAATGGAATGGAATCCAAATGAATTGGATTGAATGGAATGAAATGTGATCCAAAGGAATGGAAAGGAATGGCATGGTTAAATGTAATGGAATGGAATCCAATAGAATGGAATGGAATGGAATCTGATGGAATAGAATGGAATGGGATGGAATCCAATGGAATGGAATGGAATCTAATGAAATGGAAAACAATCAAAAGGAATGGACTGGAATCCAATGGAATAGAATAGGATGTAATGCAATGGAATCCAATGGCATGGAATGGAATCCAGTGGAATGGAATGGAATAGAAACCAATGCAATGGAATCCAATAGAATGGAATCCAATGGATTGGAATGTAATCTAATGGAATGGAATTGAATCCAATGAAAAGGAACTGAATGAAATGGAATCTAAGGGAATGGCATTGAATGGAATCAATTTTAATAGAATGGAATGGAACAGAATTCAATGGAATGGAATCTGATTGAATGGAATGGAATGGAATTGAACCCAAAGGAATGGAATGAAATAGAATGGAATGGAATGGAACCCAATGGAATGGAAAGGTAAGGAATTGATTCTAATGGAATGGAATAGAATCCAACGGAATGGGATCCAATGAAATGAAATGGAGTAAAATGGGATCCAATGGAATGGAATGAATAGAATCCAATGGACTAGAATTCAATGGAATGGAATTCAAAGGAATGGAATCCAATGGAAAGGAATGCAATGGAATATAGTGGAATGGAAAAGAATTGAATGCTATCCAATTGAATGGGATGGAACGGAATGGGATCCAATGAAATGTAATCCTATGGAATGGAATGGAATCCACTGGAGTGGCATAGAACATGGATCATGAATATCAGAGTGCAGTACAGACCCTTCGGCCCTCTATGTTGCACTGACTTACGAAACCAATCTAAAGCCCTTCGAACCTACACTATTCCAGTGTCATCCATGTGTTTACCCAATAACTGTTTAAATTCCCTTAGTGTTGGCGTATTCATTACTGTTGCAGGCAGGGCATTCCATGCTCATACCACTAGAATAAAGACACCTGTCCTATATCTATCACCCCTCAAAATGTTCCCTCATGCCAGCCATCTCCATCCGAGGAAAAAGACTCTCACTGTCCACCCTATCTAATCATCTGATAATCTTATGTGCCTCTATTAAGTCACCTCAACCTTCTCTCTGACAAAAACAGCCTCAAGCCCCTCAGCCTTTCCTCGTAAGACCTTCCCACCATACCAGGCAACATCCTGGTAAACCTCCTCTGCACCCTTTCCAATGCTTCCACATCCTTCCTATAATGCAGCAACCAGAACTGTACGCAATACTCCAAATGCAGCCACACCAGAGTTTTGTACAGCTGCAACATGACCTCATTGCTCCTAAACTCAATCCCTCTGCCAATAAAAGCTAACACACCCCATACGCCTTCTTAACAACCCTATCAACCTGGGTGCCAACTTTCGGGGATCTATGCACATGGACACCAAGGTCTTTCTGCTCAACCACACTACAAAGTATCTTACCATTAGTCCTATATTCTGTATTCCTGTTACTCCTTTCAAAGTGAATCACTTCACACTTCTCCACATTAAACTCCATTTGCCACCTCTCAGCCCAGCTCTGCAGCTTATCTATGTCCCTCTGTAACCTGCCTTTCCTTCTGCACTGTCCACAACTCCACCAACTTTAATATCATCCACAAATTTACTAACCCATCCTTCTACGTCCTCAACCAGGTCATTATAAAAATGACAAACAGCAGTGGCCTCAAAACAGATCCCTGAGGTACACCACTCGTAACTGAACTCCAGGATGAACATTTCCCGTCAACCACCACCCTCTGTCTTCTTGCTGCTAGCCAATTTCTGATCCAAACCGTTAAATCACCCTCAACCCCATGCATCCGTATCTTCTGCAGTAGCTTACCATGGGGAACCTTATCCAACGCTTTACTGAAATCCATGTACACCACATCAGTCACCTCTTTGGTCATTTTCTGAAAGAACTCAATAAGGTTTGTGAGGCATGACCTACCCTTCACAAAACCATGCTGACTATCCCTAATCAAATTATCCCTTTCTAGATGATTATAAATCCTATCTCTTGTAATCCTTTCCAAAACTTTGCCCACAACAGAAGTAAGTCTCACTGGTCTATAATTACCAGGGTTGTCCCTATTCCCTTCCTTGAACAAAGGAATAACATTTGCTATCCTCCAGTCTTCCGGCACTATTCCTGTAGACAATGATGACCTAAAGATCAAAGCCAAAGGCTCTGCAATCTCCTTTCTAGCCTCCCAGAGAATCCTAGGATAAATCCCATCCGGCCCAGTAGACTTATCTATTTTCATACTTTCCAGAATTGCTAACTTCTCCTTATGAACCTCAATCCCATCTAGTCTAATAGCCTGAATTCTGTATTCTCCTTGACAACATTGTCTTTTTCCTATGTGAATACTGACAAAAAATATCCATTTAGCGCCTCTCCTATCTCTTCGGACTCCACGCACTACTGTCCTTGACTGGCCCAAGTCATTCTTTTATTCCTGACATACCTATAGAAAGCTTTAGGATTTTCGTTGACCCTATCTGCCAAAGACTTCTCATGTCCCCTCCTGGCTCTTCTTAGCTCTCTCTTTAGGTCCTTCCTGGTTAACTTGTAACTCTTAAGTGCCCTAACTGAGCCTACACGTCTCATCTTTAATAAGTTTCCTTCTTCCTCTTCACAAGCAATTCAACTTCTTTAGTAAACCACGGTTCCCTCGCTCGACCGCTTCCTCCCTGCCTGACAGGTACATACTTATCAAGGACACGCAGTAGCTGTTCCTTGAACAAGCTCCACATTTCAATTGTGCCCATCCCCTGCAGTTTCCTTCCACATCCTTTGCATCCTAAATCTCACCTAATCACATCATAATTTCCTTTCCCCCAGCTTGCCCTGCGGTATATACCTATCCCTTTCCATCGCTAATGTAAATATAAAAATGACAAACAGCAGTGGCCCCAAAACAGATCTTTGTGGTACACCACTAGTAACTGAACTCCAGGATGAATATTTCCCATCAACCACCACCCTCTGTCTTCTTGCAGCTAGCCAATTTCTGATCCAAACCATTAAATCACCCTCAATCCCATGCCTCCATATCTTTTGCAGTAGCTTACCATGGGGAACCTTATCAAATGCTTTACTGAAATCCATGTACACCACATCAACTGTACCAAATCCAATGTGGCCTCACCTCTTGTTGGTCTACCTACATACTGTGTCAGGAAACCCTCCTGCACGCATTGGACAAAAACTGATCCATCTAAAGTATTTGAACTATAGCTTTTCCAGTCAATATTTGTAAAGTTAAAGTCCCCCATAACAACTACCCTGTTACTTCCGCTCCTCTCCAGAATCACGTTTGCAATCCTTTCCTCTGGAGCTTTTCGGAGGCCTATGGAAAACTCCCAACAGGGTGACTGCTCCTTTCCTGTTTCTAACCTCATCCCATACTACCTCAGTTGACGAGTTCTCATCAAACGTCCTTTCCACCGTAGTACTGTCCCTGACGAACAATGCCACACCTCCCCCTCTTTTAACACCTTCCCTGATTTTACTGAAATATCTAAACCCCGGAACCTGCAACAAACATTCTTGCCCCTGCTCTATCCATGTCTTTGAAATGGCCATGCCATTAGAGTCCCAGGTACCAACCCATGCTACAAGTTCACCCACCTTATTCCAGATGCTCCTGGAGTTGAAGTAGACACACTTCAAACCACCTTCCTGCCTGCCGGTACACTCCTGCAACCATGAAACCTTATTCATGACCTCACCACACTCAGCCTCCTGTACCTTCAGATTCCCATCCCCCTGCTGGAGGCATTAGCCCCCATTAGCATTAACAAATTTCCCCCCAGGATATTGGTACCCCTCTGGTTCATTATTATCCCCCAGTTATCCCCAGTGACCCCCAATTATCCAGGTATCTGAATCCTTCCCTTCTGCACCATCCCTGTAGCCACATGCCCAACTGCTCTCTCTCCCTATTCCTCTCCTTGCTGGCACAGGCACAGGTAACAAACCAGAAATGATAACTCTGTTCTAGCTCTAAGGGTAGAAACCCTAACTCCCTGAATTTTTGCCTTACCTCCCCATCCCTTTTCCTACCTATGTCTTTGGTGCCTAAAGTGGACCAAGATTTGTGGCTGGTCCCCTCCCCCTTAAGGATCCTGAAAATACGATCCGAGACATCATGGACCCCAGCACCTGGGAAGCAACACGCCAACCACAATTCACTCTCCATTGGAATGGAATGGAATGCTATCCAATGGAATGTCATGGAATTGAATTGAATCCAATGGAATGGAATGAAATCCAATGGAATGGAAAGGAATGCAATGGAATCTAATGGAATGGAATCCAATGTCACAGAAGGGATTGGAATTGAATGAAAAGAATTAATGGAATAGAATGGAATCAAAGAACGAAGAACAATACAGCACAGGAACAGGTCCTTTGGCCCTCCAAGCCTGCACCGATCATGTGTTCCAACTCGACCATCCGTTTGAATCCCCCTATTCCCAGTCTGTTCACGTGGCTAACTAGATAAATGATCCTAGCATGTTTGCCTCAACCACCTTGCTTGGTAGTGTATTCCAGGCTGCCACCGCCCTCTGTGTAAAATACTTCCCCCCATATCTATATTGAACCTTGCCCCCCCCCCAAACTTGAACTTGTGACCCCTTGTGTTTGTCATTTCCAACTTGAGAAAAATCTTCCAACTCTTCATTCTATTTATGTCCTTCATAATTTTATAAACTTCTATTAGGTCGCCCCTCAACCTCCATCTTTCCAGGGAGAACAACCCTAGTTTACTCAATCTCACCTCATAGCTTAGGCCCTCCATACCAGGCAACATCCTGGTAAACCTCCTCTGCACTCTCTCCAAAGCCTCCACGTCCTTCTGGTAGTGTGGCGACCAGAACTGGATGCAGTATTCCAGATGTGGCCTAACCAACGTTCTATATAGCTGCAATATCACATGCCAACTTTTATACTCTATGCCCCATCCAATAAAGGCAACCATGCCATATGTCCTCTTCACCACCTTTTCCACCTGTGCTGCCACCTTTAAGGTTCTGTGGACTTGCACACCCAGATCCCTCTGTGTGTCTATATTCCTAATGGTTCTGCCATTTATTGTATAGCTCCCCCCCACATTAGATCTACCAAACTGCATCACTTCGTATTTATCTGGATTAAATTCCATCTGCCATTTGTCCACCCAATTTTCCAGCCTATCTATACCTTGCTGTATTCTCTGACAATGTTTATCGCTATCCACTGGAATGGAATGGAATCCAATGGAATGGAAAATAATGGAATGGAATTGAATAGAATCAAATGAAATCCAATTCATAGAAATCATAGAATCACAGAAACCCTTCAGTGCAGAAAGAGGCCATTAGGCCCATCGAGTCTGCACCAACCAAGATCCCACCGAGACCCTATCCCCATATCCCTACATATTTGCCTGCTAATCCCTCTAACCTATGCATCTCAAGGCTCAAAGGGGCAATTTTTAGCACGGCCAGTCAACCTAACCCGCACATCTTTGGACTGTGGGAGGAAACCGGAGCACCCGGAGGAAACCCATGCAGACACGAGGTGAATGTGCAAACTCCACACAGACAGTGACCCAACACAGAATTGAAAGCTGTGAAGCAGCAGTGCTACCACTCTGCCATCGTGCTGCCCTGCAATTGAATTGGATGGAATGAAATGGAATGTGATCCAAAGGAATGGAATGGAATCCAATGGAATGGAATGTGATCCAAAGGAATGGAATGGAATCCAATGGAATGGAATGGAATCCAATGGAACAGAATGTTTTTCATCCATCGTCATCGATGAGGACCTCAACACCATTAGTCCTTTTGAGGCTGGTTGCGGTGTGTCCGAAGATGACTGATCAGGGCCAATTTGGGCACGGAATGTCCTGGCACATATTGGACAGACTTGTGTAGACTCTGTAGTTGTTGCACTGGTGACTCTGGACTTGCGCAGCTCACACTTAAGTTGTGCTCCAGCAATACACCTTGCTTCGTGAGCTTGACAGCCTTTGTGGATGAGGCAGCGCCAGGTAGGGCGGTTTTGTGCCAGCGTTTCCCAGGTGGTCGTGTCAATGTCAAGCAACTTCAGGGATGCCTTGAGTGTGACTTTGAAACTGCCCTCCATGGGAGCGTCTTCCAGCAGAGAGTTCCCCAAAAAGGAGCTGCTTGGGTATACACTGGTCTGGCATACGGATGACGTGACCTGCCCACCGGGTCTGCGCTCTCATCAGCAGTGTGTGGACTGACGGTAGACTTGCTCGAGAGAGAACTTCAGTGTCTGGTACTTTGTCTTGCCATCTGATGCGTAATATTTTGTGAAGACAAGTCATGTGGAAATGATTGAGCTGTCTTGCATGCCTTCGATACACAGTCCACGTTTCACAGGCATACAGGAGGGTAGTGAATACCGCGGCGCTGTAGACCTTCAGTTTTGTTGCTGGGCTGATTCCTCGATGTTCCCATACAGTGAAGCGCAGTCTACCAAAAGCAGAACTTGCCTTTGCTATTCTGCAGTTAACTTCTGTATCAATAGTCACTGTTTGGGAGAGGGTGCTGCCAAGATAAGTGAACTGGTCCACTGCCTGTAGTTTCTGCCCTTGGATTGTGATTATGGGTTCTGTGTATGGTGCATGAGGAGCAGGCTGGTGCATGACTTCTGTCTTTTTAATGTTGATGGTGAGTCCAAAGTTGTCACAAACCGTGGAAAATTTGTCCATACTGACTTGCATCTCTGGCTCTGAGCCAGTATACAGGGCACAGTCATCGGCAAAGAGGAAATCTCTCAGAACAGTCTCCTTCACTTTGGTAATAGCTTGAAGTCTCCTCAGGTTGAAGACCTTCCCAATCACTCTGTACTTGAGGCTGATTCCAGCAACACTGTCCTGGAAGGCATCATTCAGCTTGGCAGTAGCCATCATGCTGAACAGTGTGGGTGTGAGCACACAGTCCTGTCTGATGCCATTGGTGACTGGAAATGCCTCAGAGGATTCTCCTCCATCCAGTACTCTGGCCATCATGAAACTGGCGTACCATCTTGGGGGGGCAGCCGAACTTTGACATAATCCTCCACAGACCATGTCGGCTGACCGTGTTGAAGGCTTTTGCGAGGTCAACAAAGGTTGTAAGAGCTCGCGATTCTGCTCCTGACACTTCTCCTGAAGTTGGCACGAAGCAAAAATCATGTCAGTAGTCCCGGGACCTTTGCAGAAGCCACACTGTGACTCTGGAAGCAGGCCCAGCTCCAGATGAGTGACCAGATGATTTAGCAGGACTCTTGCGAGGGTTTTTCCTGTGACGGAGAGCAGCAAAATTCCTTGGTGGTTGTCGCATACTTGCCGATTGCCCTTCCTCTTGTAGAGGTGTACGATGGAAGCATCTTTAAGTCCCTGAGGAATGGATCCTTGCTTCCAAAAGGACTGGAACAACTCGGTGAGCTTCTCGATAAGTGCAGGGCCAGCAGCTTTATCGATCTCTGTGGGTATGGCATCTGCCCCTGGGGCTTTGCCACTGGATAGCTGGCTGACAGCTTTCGTGACTTCAGCTTCTACCGGTGGGTCATCCATGGAGCTGTTGACATCAACCTGGGGAATCCTGTGTATTGCCTCATCGTTAAAAGATGACTGTCGGTTGAGGACGGCTTCAAAGTGTTCAGCCCATCTCTGCAGGATCTGAGCCCTCTCTGTAATGAGAGTTGTACCATCTGTACTCAGGAGGGGGAACTCCCGAGAGATTGAGGCCCGTACAGAGTGCTTCATAGAACCGTTTCAAGTCGTTCTGTCAGCGTATCCCTGTATTTCATCTGCCTTGGCACTCAGCCAGGGATCCTGCATTTTACACAATTTATTCTGGACTGTCCTGCGAGCACTGGGAAAAGCATTTTTCTTGGCAGCTGAAGATGGGTCGTTCTGACAGGCCCGATGAAGATGGTGCTTTTCAACAAGTAGAGCCTGTATCTCCTCATCATTCTCATGGAACCAGTCATGCTGCTTGTGGGTAGAGAGCCCGAGCATCTTCAGTGCAGATGTATGGACATCATCCCTGAAGCGTTCCCAGTCATCCTCAGCGCTGCCTGCGAGGTGTAGGTCAGCAAGCTTGATTTCTAAGTCTTCAGCCAGTGCTGAAGTGATGCTGGGGTTCTTTAGCTTGGCCGCATTGATTCTTTTCATAACCTTGCTTCCTTGTGGTCACCTCTTGGGTCTGATGCGGAGCTCATTCTGGAGACAATGAGCCTGTGATCTGTCCAGCAGTCAGCACCACACACGGCCTTGGTCCCTCTGACATCCTGCCTGTCTTTTCTCCTGACAATGACATAGTCAATAAGATGCCAATGCTTAGAGTGGGGGTACATCCAAGAGGTCTTGTTCCGGGTAGGCAGATGGAAGGTTGTGTTGGTGATAAGGAGGTCGTGTGCTGCACAGGTCTTCATTAAGAATAGGCTGTTACTGTTACACTTGCCCACTCCATGCCTCCCAATGACTCCCTGCCAGATTGCAGAGTCACACCCTACTCTTGCATTGAAATCGCCAAGATCAGCTTGTCGGTACTGCTCACTGCTGATAGTAGGGCATCTAGTTCTTCGGAGAACTTGTCTTTCATCTCATCCAGGTTGTTCATTGTGGGGCATAGGCGCTGATCAGGGTGGCCTGACTTCTGACAAAGAACAAAGAACAAAAACAGCCCGGAAAACAGGCCCTTCGGCCCAATGAGCCCGCTCCGCCATTTTAACACCACCAGTCCCCCCCTCCACCCATGACCCCTGTCTAATGTTTTATGACCGTCCAGATTGAGGGAAACTGATTTAGGGACAATTTATTCCTGCCAATCAGCCTAACAGCACATCTTTGGGGTGTGGGAGGAAACCGGAGCACCCAGAGAAAACCCACACAAGCACGGGGAGAATGCGCAAACTCCCACAGACACCGGTCCAAATCCATGTGTCTCCACAGCAATCAGTGATAGTCACTGAGCTGTTGTCTTGCCCAGTATCTGGTCCAGTTTAAGCACACACTAACAACATGAAGCACTAGGCCAATCTCAAACAACCAAGAGCAGCCCAAGTACAACCCATCGCGTGTATGCCCCTCGTTGGACACAAGGAGGACCGAATTAAAACCTGTGAATGAAAAAGACAAAAAACATTATTATCATACCATACCCTTACCAGGGACGCCCCAATGCTACTGAACCTTATTTAAAACAATCTCCTATATCCACCCATCTCCAACCCACGCATGTGCCTGTCTAAGTTACTCTTAAATGACTCTAGCGTGCTTGCCTCCACCACCTTACTTGGCAGAGCATTCCATACCCCCACTACCCTCTGTGTGAAAAACTTCCCTCTAATATCTGTGTTATACCTCTGCCCCCTCACCTTAAGCCCATGGCCCCTCATACTATGTGTCTCTACCATGGGAAATAGCTTACCTCTGTTTACTCTATGTATACCTTTCATAATCTTATATTAGATCCCCCCTCAGTCTCCGTCTTTCAAGGGAAAAGAGCCCAATTTCTTCAATTTTTCCTCGTACCCCAGTCCTTCCATACCAGGCAACTTCCTGGCAAACCTCCTCTGCACTCTCTCCAGAGTCTCCATGTCCTTCTGGTAGTAAGGCGACCAGAACTGGATGCAGTACTCCAAATGCAGCCTAATCCGTTCTATACAACTGCAACATTAGACTCCAGCTCTTATATTCTATACCCCTTCCTATAAAGGCTAACATACCATAGGCTTTCTTCACCACACTCTCCACTTGTACTGCCACTTTCAAAAACTTGTGCACTTGCACCCCCAGGTCTCGCTGTGATTCTGTTCTCCTTATGGGCTTACCCTTAACCATATAACTCCCCCCTACATTATTCCAGCCAAAATGCATCACCTCACATTTATCTGGATTAAACTCCATTTGCCATGTACCTGCCCAATCAACCAGCCTATCAATATCCCGCTGTATTGCCAGACACTGCTCCTCACTGCCTGCCAATCCAGCCATCTTGGTGTCATCAGCAAATTTGCTGATCACACCACCTACTCCCTCTTCCAAATCATTTATATACACTACAATGTCATAAGCCGGTCGTTCACATCCTTGGGTAGACTATCAAGTTTCCGAACAAGGTGACTCCTGACGGTGAATCCAACTCCAGCATCACGATGCTCATCGCTGCTGCGACCGCCCCAGAAAAAAGTGTATCCACCTCCAGTTTCAGTCAACTGACCTACGTTGGCAAGACGAGTTTCACTCAGGGCAGCAATGTCAATGTTGTATCTTGCAAGCTCTCTGGCAACTAAGGCTGTTTTTCTCTCTGGTCTGTCTGCTGTAGGGTTGTCCAAAAGTGTGCGCACGTTCCAAGTGCCAATGTGAGCGGTGTCACCTTGTGTTTTATTTTGTTTGTTCGACCGCAAGATGGGATCCCCGCCAGCTGCGGTAAACTGGCCAGAGTGTAGTGGAGCAGGTGATGTTTAGGGCACCTTTTCCAGCCCCTTCTTTATTCTACGGAGGTGAGCAGTGCGTTCCTGAAGAGCTCTGCTCAGTCACCCAGGTAGACGCCGAGTTTCACTGCTGCTTCGTTCAGAGGAAAACGACCATTAGACCTGAGCCGCCTGTATGCAGGTCCGTGACTACAGCTCCCAGTGTATCCACACCTGCTGCTTCGTCACTCACCCATCGCCACAGGACTTCAAGGGTTGAACAGGACACTGATGATGATGATCGTGTCAAAATTAGCGCTTGATTTGGATTTAAGTGAATACAATGGAATGGAGGGGAATGCAATGGAATCCAATGAAATGGAATCAATGGAATGGAATCCAATGGACTGAAATGGAGTGCAATGAAATCCAATGGAATTGAATGCAATGGAGTGGAATGGAATCCAATGGAATGGAGTTCAATGGAACGGAATCAAATGGAATGGAATCCAATAGAATGGGATCAAATGGAATGGAATCCAATGGAATGGAATCGTATGGAATGGAATTTAAAGGAATTGAAACCAATGGAATGGAATGGAATGAAATTCAATGGCATGGAATGGAATGGTTTGCAGTGGAATAAATCAAATCCAATAGAATGGAATATACTTTGATGGAATGGAATGGAATCCAATTGAATGAAATGGAATTGAATAAAATCTAATGGAATGGAATGAAATGAATGGACTCCAATGGAATGGGATGGATTCCAATGGAATGGAATGGAATGAAATGAAATGAATGGAATCTAATGGAATGGAATGGAATTCAAAGGAATTAAACCAATGGAAAGGAATGGAATGGAATAGCATCAAATGGATAGGAATGTAATGGAATCCAATGGAATGGCATGGAATCCGATGGAATGTGATGGAATCCAATAGAATGGAAAGGAGTGGAATAAAATGCAATGGATTGGAATCAATGGAATGGAATGGAATCAAATGGAATGAAATGGAATGGAATCCAATGGAATGGAATTCAAAGGAATGGAAACCAATGGAATGGAATGGCATCAAATGGAAAGGAATGGAATGGAATCCAATGGAATCTGATGGAATGTAATTAAATTCAATGGAATGGAATGAATGGAATCCAATGGAATGGAATGGAATGAAATGAACGGAATGTAATCCAATAGAATAGAAACCAATAGAAAGGAATGGAATGGCATCAAATGGATAGGAATGGAATGGAATCCAATAGAATGGAATGGAATTCAAAGGAATGGAAACCAATGGAAATGAATGGAATGGCATCAAATGGAAAGGAATGGAATGGAATCAAATGGAATAGAATCCAATGGAATGTATTGAAATCCAATGGAATGGAATGGAATGAAATTCATTGCGGTGGAGTGGAATGGAATGGAATCCAATGGAATGGAATTCTAAAGAATGGAAAGCAATGGAAAGGAATGGAATGAAATGACATCAAATGAAAAGGCATGGAATGGAATCCAATGGAATGGAATGGAATCCGATGGAATGGAATGGAACATACTTTAATAGAATGGAATGGAATCCAACGGAATGAAATCCAATGGAATTCAATGGAATGGAATCAAATAGAATGGCAGGCGACGGTGCAGAGGGACCTCGGGGTCCTTGTGCATGAGTCGCAAAAACCCAGCTTGCAGGTGCAGCAGGTGGTCAGGAAGGCAAATGGGATGCTGGCTTCATAGCGAGGGGGATTGAATATAAAAGTAGGGAGGTCTTGCTGCAGCTGTATAGGGCATTGGTGAGGCCGCAGCTGGAGTACTGTGTGCAGTTTTGGGCGCCGCACCTGCGCAAGGATATTTTGGCCCTGGAGGGAGTGCAGAGGAGGTTTACTAGGCTGATACCGGAGTTGAGGGGATTGAGCTATGAGGAGAGGCTGAATAAACTAGGCTTGTACTCGTTAGAGTTTAGAAGAATGAGGGGAGATCTCATTGAGACGTATAAGATGATGAATGGGATGGATAGGATAGAGGTGGAGAGACTCTTCCCGCTCAAAAAAGACAGTAGGACTAGGGGGCACAGCCTCAAGATAAAGGGGAGGCGGTTTAGAACGGAGTTGAGGAGGAACTTCTTCACTCAAAGGGTGGTGAATCTCTGGAATTCTCTGCCCGTTGAAGTGGTGGAGGCTGCCTCGCTAAATATTTTTAAGAAGCGGGTTGATGGGTTCTTGATAAGAGAGGGGATTAAGGGTTATGGGGAGAGGGCGGGAAAGTGGAACTGAGCCACAACAGATCAGCCATGATCTTATTGAATGGCGGGGCAGGCTCGAAGGGCTAGATGGCCTACTCCTGCTCCTATTTCTTATGTTCTTATGAATCAAAGGGAATGGAATGGAATCTAATAGAATGGAATGGAATGGAACCCAGTGGAATAGAATTTAATGGAATGGAGTCCGATTATTGGAATTGAATCCAACAGAATGGGATGGAATGAATCCAATGGAATGGAATGGAAACCAATGGAATGGAATGGAATCCAATGGCATGGAAAGGAATGGAATAGAAACATAGAAACATAGAAAATTACAGCACAGTACAGGCCCCTCAGCCCTCAATGTTGTGCCGAGCTATGTCCAATCCCAAGATCAAGCTATCCCACTCCCTATAATTCTGGTGTGCTCCATGTGCCTATCCAATAACAGCTTGAAAGTTCCTAAAGTGTCCGACTCCACTATCACAGCAGGCAGCGCATTCCACACCCCAACCACTCTCTGAGTAAAGAATCTACCTCGGACATCTCTCCTATATCTCCCACATGAACCTTATAATTATGTCCCCTAGTAACAGCTACATCCACCCGAGGAAATAATCTCTGCACGTCCACTCTATCAATCCCTCTCATCATCTTATAAACCTCTATTAAGTCGCCTCTCATCCTTCTCTGCTCCAAAAAGAAAAGCCCCAGCTCCCTCAACCTTTTCTCATAAGACCTACCCTCCAAACCAGGCAGCATCCTGGTAAATCTCCTCTGCACTCTCTCCAATGCTTCCACATCCTTCTTATAGTGAGGTGACCAGAACTGCACACAATATTCCAAATGTGGCCTTACCAACATCCAGTATTGTTGCAGCATAACCCCACAGCTCTTAAACTCAAACCCCCTGTTAATAAACACCAACACACTGTAAACCTTCTTCACGGCTCTATCCACTTGAGTGACAACCTTCAGAGATCTGTGGATATGAACCCCAAGACCTCGCCGTTCCTCCACATTCCTCAGAACCCTGCCGTTGACCCTGTAATCTGCATTCAAATTTGTCCTACCAAAATGTATCACCTCACACTTATCAGGGTTAAACTTCATGTGCCACTTTTTGGCCCAGTTCTGCATCCTATCAATGTCTCTTTGCAGCCCGCAAGAGCCCTCCACCTCGTCCACTGCTCCACCAATCTTGGTGTCATCAGCAAATTTATGAACCCACCCTTCAGCCCCCCTCTTCCAAGTCATTGATAAAAATCACAAGAAGCAGAGGACCCAGCACTGATCCCTGTGGTACACCGCTGGTAACTGGCCTCCAGGCTTAAAATTTTCCCTCCACCACCACCCTCTGTCTTCTATGATACAGCCAGTTATTTATCCAATTGGCCAAATTTCCTTCTATCCAAAAGAGCCCCTTATCTTCTTTATGAACTCATTGTTCTTTGTTCTTATGAGCCTACCATGGGGAACCTTATCAAACGCCTTACTAAAATCCATGTATATGACATCAACCTTCGTCCACAAACTTAGTTACCTCCTCAAAGAATTCAATCAAATTTGTGAGCCAGAACTTACCCCTCATGAAACCCATGCTGACTATCCCGGATTAAACTGAATCTTTCCAAATGGTCATAAACCCTATTTCTCAGGACCTTTTCCATTAACTGAAGGAAGACTAACTGGCATACAATTACCAGGGTCATTCCTTTTTCTTTTTTTGAAGAGAGGAACAACATTCACCACTCTCCAGTCCTCTGGCACAATCCCCGTGGACAATGAGGACCCAAAGATCAAAGCTAAAGGTTCTGCAATCCAAAGTATCCTAGGATGTATCCCATCTGGCCCAGGGGACTTATCCACCCTCAGGTTTTTCAAAATTGCTAATACACCTTCCCTCAGAACATCTACCTCCTCCATCCTATCAGCCTGCATCATGCACTCCTCCTCGAAAACATGGCCCCTCTCCTTAGTGAACACTGAAGAGAAGTATTCATTCAATGCCTCCCCTATCTCTTCTGACTCCATGCAGAAGTTCCCACTACTGTCCTTGACTGGCCCATTCTCTGGTCATTCTTTTATTTCTCACATAAGAGTAAAAAGCCTTGGGGTTTTCTTTTATCTGACCCGCCAAGAACTTCTCGTATCCCCTCCTAGCTCTCCTAAGCCCTTTCTTTAACTCATTCCTAGCTACCTTGTAACAATCAAGCGACCCAACGGAACCTTGTTTTCTCATCCTTACATACACTTCCTTTTTCCTCTTGACAAGACATTCAACCATGTTCAATGGAATGGAATCCAATGGAATGGAATGGACTGCAATGGAATGGAATGGAACAGAATGGGATCCAATGGAATGGAAGGGATTGGAATTGAATGGAATGGAATGGAATCAAATGGAATGGAATGGAATCCAATGGAATGAAAAAGAATGGAATGGAATCAAATCGAATCCAACGGATTGGAGTGGAATGGAATGTAATGAAATCCATTTGAATTGAATGGAATGGAATGGAATGTGATCCAAAGGAATGGAAAGGAATGGGATGGTTAAACATAATGGAAAAGAATGGAATGGAATGGAATCCAATAGAATGGAATGGAATGGATGGAATGGCATGAAATCCAATGGAATGGATTGGGTGTTTCTGAAGTTTCTGATAGACAAGGGAGTAAAGGGTTATGGGGAGAAAGCGGGAAAGTGTAACTGACCCACTTCAGATCAGCCATGATCTTATTGCATGGCGGGGCAGGCTTGAAGGGCTAGATAGCCTACTCCTGCTCCTATTTCTTATGTTCTTATGTCCTTATGGATGGAATGGAATGGAATCCAGTGGAATGGAAAGCAATCAAAAGAAATGGAATAGAATACAATCCAGTGGAATGGAATGGAAGGTGATCCAATGGAGTGGAATCCAATGGAATGGAACAGAATCCAATGGAAAGGAATGGAATGGAATCCAATAGAATGGAACCTAGTGGAATGGAATGGAATCCAATGGAATGGAAAGTAATCAAAAGGAATGAATGGAACACAATCTATTGGAATGGAGCAGAAGGGTATCCAGTGAATGGAATGGAATCCAATAGAATGGAATCTAATGCAATGAGTGGAATGGAATGGAATGGAATCCAATGGAATTGAATTGAATGGAACGTAATGCAATCCAATGGAATGGACTGGAATTCAACGGAGTGGAATGGAATGGAATGACTGGAATCCAATGGAATGGAATGGAATCCAATGGAATGAAAAGGAATGGAATAGGATTCAATGGAATTCAGTGGAAAGGAATGGAATTCAATAGAATGAAATGGAATGGAATCAAATAGAGTCATAGAGGTTTACAGCATGGAAACAGGCCCTTTGGTCCAACTTGTCCATGCTACCTTTTATTTTAAAATCCCTGAATCCTAATTGCCCGCATTTGGCCCATGTCCCTCTATATAACCCATCGTACCCATACAACTATCTAAATGTTTTTTAAAATACATAACTGTACCACCTTTGGCACCTCCTACTACCACCTCTGGCAGCTCGTTCCAGACACTCACCACCCTCTGTGAAAAAATTGCCCCTCTGGACACTTTTGTGTCTCTCCCCTCTTCCCCCTAAACCTGTGCCCTCCAGTTTTACACACCCCTATCTTTGGGAAAAGATATTGACTATCTCGCTGATCTGTGCCCCTCATTATTTTATAGACCTCTATAAGATCACCCCTCAGCCTCCTACGCCTCAGAGAAAAATGTCCCAGTCAACCCAGCCTCTCCTGATAACTCGCTTACTCTTTGCCCCGCCCTGTCCCACAGCAGAACCAGTTGTCGTATTAGCTGTTGTGAGGAGCTGCAACTGGACACACTTCCTGTAGACTAAGTCGTCAGGGAGACTAGATTGTTCCCTAATGACCCACATCTGACAGGAGGAGCAGACCACTGTCCTAGCTGCCATATTGCCCTTATACAAGTAAAAAGATAAAAGAATCCCAACTCACCTATCCCTTGCTTGTGGTCCTCCTGCCAACCTTTTTTTTGGTTAGAGGAGGACATCAGGAAGGAAACACTGAAGTAGTGTTTAGGGTTTAACTGTCCCTTCACAGCAATTCCTCCTCAAACCACCTTATGGTTGCAGTGACTGCACTTACGTAAATGGAATGGAATCGAATGGAATCCATTGGAGTGGAAAGGAATGGAATAGAAACTAATGAAATTAAATGGAAATCAATGGAATAGAAGGTAATGAATGGAATCTGATTGAATGGAATGGAATTGAATCCAACGGAATGGAATGGAATGAATAAAATGGAATAGAATGGAAAGGAATCCCATGGAATGGAATGGAATGGAATAGAATTCAATGGAATGGAATTCAATAGAATGGAATGGAATGGAATTCAAAGGAATGTAAAGGAATAGCAATGAAAATGAATGGAATCCAGTAGAATGGAATGGAATCCAATGGAATCGAAAGGAATGGAATCCAAAGGAATGGAATGGAACAGAATCCAATGGAATGAAATGGAAAGGAATGGAATGCAATCCAGTGGAATGGAATCTATTGAAATGGAACAGAATCAAATGCAATAGAAAGGAATGGAATAGAATCCAATGGAATAGAATGGAAAGCTATGGAATGGAATCCAATGGATGGAAATGGAATAGAATGGAATGGAATGGAAGCCAATGAAATGAAGTGGAAAAGAATGGATGCCAATTGAATTGAATGGAAAGGAATGGAAAACAATCCAACGGAATGGAATCCAATAGAACGGAATGAAATGGAATGGGAAAGAATCAAATGGAATGGAATCCAATGGAAAGGAATGGAATGGAATCCAAAGGAATGGAATAGCTGGGAATGAAATGGAATGGAATGGGATCCAATGGAATAAAACAGAATGGAATGGAGTCCTATGGAATGGAATGAATGGAATGGAATGGAATCCACTGGAATTGAAAGGAATGGAATTGAATGGAATCAAATGGAACAGAACGGAAAGGAATGGAATGGAATAGAATGGAATTCAATGGAATGAAATTAAATGGAATGGAATCCAATGTAAGTGAATGGAATGAAAAGGAAAGGAATGGAATCCAGTGGAATGGAACAGAATGGAATGGAATGGAATCAATGCAATAGAATTCAATGGAATGATGGAATATAATGAAATGAAATCCAATGGAATGTAATCCAAGGGTTTGGAATGGAATGGATACGTATAGAATGGGATCCAACTGAATGGAATGGAATCCAATGTAATTGAATGAAATCCAGTGGAATGAAATCCAATGGAATGGGATCCAATGGAATAAAACAGAATGGAATGGAGCCCTATGGAATGGAATGAATGGAATGGAATGGAATCCAATGGAATGGAATGGAATTCAATGTTATGCCTGCTACAGACAAGCTATTGAATCTGACTCCTTCTGTCCTTTGACAAATTCCAAGCCACTGGCCACATAGAAAATCCCAACACTGTGAAAAAGAACAACTTTAACCAAAAAGTCAAGTTTGCTTGATGAAGCTCTTTCAGTATATTAAAAGTTAAACCTCCATTCAGCCACAATAGCTATTACTCAAACATGGCTAAAAGAGGGACAGGGCGTGCAGCTCAATGTTCCAGGGTACAAATGCGAGAGGAAAGATGGAACAGGAGGTAAGAGGGGAGGGGGAGTTGTGTTTTGATTTGGGAGAACATCACGGCTGTACTGAGATGGGATGTATTTCATAGTTCACCCACTGAGTCAATATGGATGGAACTGAGAAATAAGAAGGGGGAGATCACTTTGGTAAGAATTGTACTATAGGCCCCCAAATAGTCAGTGGGAAATTGAGGAACAAATATGGAAGGAGATTACAGATAGTTCCAAGAAAAATAGGCTTGTAGGGCCGAAGGGCCTATTTCCTATGCTGTGCTGTTCTTTGGTCTTTGTTCTTAAAGTTCTCCTCTCGATGTGTTTAAGCATCTTCACTAAATCCAGAATCGTTTCCAAAGTTTCACTCCATACTGTTGAAAATGTTTTTCGCGAGCAAGGTTATATTGTCGCCAAGGGTCCATCCATTTGAGTTAAGCATTTTGAGTAAATCCACATTAGCTTCCAATATTTCTCTCAAAGTAAGTCAACATTTTTCGCTGCTGAACTGACATGGCGGCAAAGTGCTTATCTCGATGAGCTGAGCGATTTGTGTAAATCTCCATTAGTTTGAAATCATTATCTCAATGTCATGGAGAGTTTTCTGACAAGTTATTGACATTGTGATGAATTCCTCATTATGATGTATTATGCTTTGTCATAAAAACATAAGAAATAGGAGCAGGAGTAGGCCATCTAGACCTTCGAACCTGCCCCGCCATTCAATAAGATCATGGCTGATCTGACGTGAATCAGTTCCACTTTCCTGCTTTCTCCCCATAACCCTTAATTCCCTTGTCTATCAGAAATCTATTTACCTGTGACTTAACCATATTTAATGAAGGTGCCGACACCACTTCAATGGGCAGAGAATTCCAGAGATTCACTACCCTCTGAGAGAAGAAGTTCCTCCTCAACTCTGTTCTAAACTGCACCCACCCCCTCCCCCCTTATTTTGAAGCTGTGCCCTCTAGTTCTGGTTTCCTTTCTAAGTGGAAAGAATCTCTCTGCCTCTACCCTGTCGAGCCCCTTCATTATCTTATATGTCTCTATAAGGTCCCCTCTCAGCCTTCTAAACTCTAACGAGTACAGGCCCAGTCTAGTCAATCTCTCCTCATAAGCTAACCCCCTCATCTCAGGTATCAGCCTGGTGAACCTTCTCTGCACTCCTTCCAAGGCCAATATATCCTTTCGCAAATAGGGGGACCAAAAGTGCACACAGTACTCCAGCTGCGGCCTCACCAGTACCCTGTACAGTTGCAGCAAGACCTCCCTGCTTTTATATTCAATCCCCCTCGCTATAAAGGCCAGCATTCCATTCGCCTTCTTGATCAACTGCTGCACCTGCAGACTGGGTTTTTGCAAATCGTGCACAAGGACCCCCAGGTCCCTCTGCACCGTAGCATGCTGCAACTTTTCACCGTTTAAATCATCTTCCATCCGACTATTATTTCTTCCAAAGTGGATAACCTCACATTTGCCAACGTTATACTCCATCTGCCAGGTCCTCGCCCACTCACTCAGCCTATCCAAATCTCTCCGAAGACTTTCTGCATCCTCCACACAATTCGCTTTTCCACTCATCTTCGTTCATCAGCAAACTTTGTCACCTGATACTCAACCCCCTCCTCCAGATCGTCTTTGTATATAGAACATAGAACATAGAACATTACAGAGCGGAACAGGCCCTTCGGCCCACAATGTTGCGCCGACCAGTCTTATTTTTAAAAAAAAACATTGACCCACTAATCTAAACCAATCCCTTTTCGTCGATAAACCTATCCACCAATCTCTCCAAAATAAGCTAGCAGAAAACATTCCATACATTTGAGACAATCATTGGAAACTAATGGAGATTCACACAAATTGCTTAGCTCATTGAGATAAGCACTTTGCAGCCTTTTGAATTCAGCGGTGAAAAACTTTCCACCACTTCGAGAGAAACACTGGAAGCTAATGTGGACTTCCTCAAAATGCTGAACTGTATGCGATGGACCCAAAGTGCTTATCTCGATCAGCTGATCAAGTTGGTGAAATCCTCATTAGTTTCCAATCATTCGCTCTATATGATCGAGAGTTTTCTGCCAAGTTATTGGCAAAGTTCTCCTCTCGAAGCATTTTGACGAAATCTACAATCGTTTCGAAAAGTTTTGATCGTGGCATTCGAGATTGTTCCTCCAACAACAGCGCTATTGCGGACAAGCACCGAAGCAGCTGAACTGTGCATTTGGAGTCAATTCACATGGAATTCCAAAGTTTCACACAAAGTAATTGAGTGTATTTCACCAAGAAGCTGATATTACAGCAAAGTGCCTATCTCGTTGTTTGAAGCATTTCGAGCAAATGCACAATCGTTTCCAACGTTTCACTCCATGCCTTTCAAGTCCTGTTTAACAAAGCAAGGTAATATTGGCGCCATGTGCCGCTCCCGTTGTGTTGAGCAGTTTGAGTAAATCCACATTCGTGAAGACGCCTAACTCATCGAGAGGAGATCTTTACCAACAACTTGGCAGAAAACTCTCAATTACTTTGAGACAATAATTGGAAACTACTGGAGATTTAGGCACATTGCCCAGCTCATCGAGATGAGCTCCTAGGCGCAATTTCTGATCAGCAGCAAAAAATACTCAATGACTACGAGAAAAACTTTGGAAGCTAATGTGACTTTCTTCAAAATGCTTACTGCAACGCGAAGGACACTTGGCGACAATATCACCTTGCTTGGCAAAAAAATGTTGAGTGGCATGGTGCGAGACATGGAAGACGATGAAGAATGGAGTGAGATCCTTAACACATCCAGAGGGTGATTTTCACAATAACCTAACAGAAAACACTCCATGGCATTGGCAGAATCAATGGAAACTAATGGACATTGACATAAATTGCACTTCTCTTTGAGATAAGCACTTTGCAGCCATATGCGTTCAGCACCGAAAAACGTTCGATGACTGAGACGGAAACATTGGAGCTAAGGTAGACTTAGTCAAAATGCTGAATTGAAAGCAAAGGACACAATGTGGTCATCTCGACCAACTGAGCAATTTGGTGAAATCCTCATTAGTTTCGAAACATTCGCTGAATGTAGTCGAGAGTTTTTTTGCCAAGTAAAGTTCTCCTCTCGAAGCATTTTGACCAAATCCACAATCGTTTCCAAAGGTTCTGAGCATGGCATGGCACGTTTCAATCCATGCCTTTCATGGATTAGGCAAGCAAGGTGATATTGGTGCCAAGTGCCTATCCCGTTGAGTTGAGCATTTTGATTGAATCCATATTAGTTGAAGATGCTTAACACATAGAGAGGAGAGCTTTACCAACATATTGGCAGAAAACTCTCGATTACCTTGACAGAATGTTTGGAAATTACTGGAGATTTACGCAAATCGCTCATCCCATCGAGATAAGCGGTTTGACGCAATAACAGTCCAGCAGCAAAAAATGTCCAATTTCTACGAGAAAAACTTTGGAAGCAAATGTGACTTTCTCCAAACTGCTTAACTCAACGCGAAGGACATTTGGCCACAATATCACCTTGCTTGGCAAACAAACGGTGAATGGCATGGAGAGAGACTTTGGAGACGGTTGAGAAATCAGTGAATACGCTTAACACGGGGGATGTTAAGCGTATGGAATGATTTTATCAATAGCCTGGATGATTTTATCAATAACCTAGCAGAAAACAATCCATGACTTTGAGAGAATCATTGGACACTAATGGAGGTTTACGCAAATTGCTTAGCTGATTGAGAGAAGCACTATGCAGCCTCATGAATTCAGCGGTGAAAAACGTTCGATTACTGAGGGAAATATTGGAAGCTAAAGTGGACTTACTCAAAATTCCCACCTGAATGCGATGGACACAGAACGATGATCTCGACCAACTGAGCAATTTGCAGAAATGCACATTAGTTTCCAATCAATCGCTCAATGTAGAAGGACGTTTTCTGCCAAATCCACAATCGTTTCCAAAGGTTCTGAGCATGGCATGACACGTTTCAATCCATGCCTTTCATGGATTAGGCAAGCCAGGTGATTTTGGCGCCAAGTGCTTATCCCGTTGAGTTGAGCATTTTGATTGAATCCGTATTAGTTGACGATGCTTAACACATAGAGAGGAGAGCTTTACCAACAATTTGGCAGAAAACTCTCGATTACCTTGACAGAATGTTTGGAAACTACTGGAGATTTTCGCAAATCGCTCATCCCATCGTGATAAGTAGTTTGACGCAATATCAGTCCAGCAGCAAAAAATGTCCAATTTCTACGAGAAAAACTTTGGAAGCAAATGTGACTTTCTCCAAACTGCTTAACTCAACGCGAACACAACAGCACCTTGCTTGGCAAACAAACGGTGAATGGCATGGAGAGAGACTTTGGAGACTGTTGAGAAATCAGTGAATACGCTTAACACATCCAGGGGATGTTAAGCGTATGGAATGATTGTATCAATAACCTGGATGATTTTATCAACAACCTAGCAGAAAACAATCCATGACTTTGAGAGAATCATTGGACACTATGCAGGTTTACGCAAATTGCTTAGCTGATTGAGAGAAGCATTATGCAGCCTCATGAATTCAGCGGTGAAAAACGTTCGATTACTGAGAGGGAAATATTGGAAGCTAAAGTGGACATACTCAAAATGCCCACCTGAATGCGATGGACACAGAACGATGATCTCGACCAACTGAACAATTTGGAGAAATGCACATTACTTTCCAATCAATCGCTCAATGTAGAAGGACGTTTCTGCCAAATCCACAATCGTTTCCAAAGGATCTGAGCATGGCATGACACGTTTCAATCCATGCCTTTCAAGACTGGTTTAGCCAAGCAAGGTGATATTGGCGCCAAATGCCTAGCCCGTTGAGATGAGCACTTTGATTGAATCCATTGTAATTGAAGATGCTTAACTCATCGAGAGGAGAGCTTTACCAACAACGTGGCAGAAAACTGTCGATAACATTGAGAGAATGATTGGAAACTACTGGAGATTTTCGAAAATCGCTCATCTCATCGAGAAAAGCACTTTGACGCAATGTCAGTTCAGCAGCAAAAAACGTTCAATTTCTACGAGGCACACCCTGCAAGCAAGTGTGACTTTCTTCAAAATGCTGAACTCAACGCGAACGACACTTGGCCAGAACATCACCTTGCTTGGCAAACAAACGGTGAATGGCATGGAGAGAGACTTTGGAGACGATGGAGAATTCAGTGAATGCGCTTAACACATCCAGGGGATGATTTTACCAATAAGCTAGCAGAAAACATTCCATATCTTTGAGACAATCATTAGAAACTAATGGAGATTCACGCAAATTGCTTAGCTCATTGAGATAAGCACTTTGCAGCCTCATGCATTCAGCGGTGAAAAACGTTCCACCACTTCGAGAGCAACACTGAAGCTAATGTGGACTTCCTCAAAATGCTGAACTGTATGCGATGGACCCAAAGTGCTTATCTCGATCAGCTGATCAAGTTGGTGAAATCCTCATTAGTTTCCAATCATTCGCTCAATATGACCGAGAGTTTTCTGCCAAGTTATTGGCAAAGTTCTCCTCTCGAAGCATTTTGACCAAATCCACAAACGCTTCGAAAAGTTTTGATCGTGGCATTCGAGATTGTTCCACAAACAACAGTGCTATTGCGGACAAGCACCGAAGCAGCTGAATTGTGCATTTGGACTCAATTCACATGAATTCCAAAGTTCACACAAGTTATTGAGTGTATTTCACCAAGAAGCTGATATTACAGCAAACTGCCTATCTCGTTGTTTGAAGCATTTCGAGCAAATGCACAATCGTTTCCAACGTTTCACTCCATGCCTTTCAGTGATATTGGCGCCATGTGCCGCTCCCGTTGTGTTGAGCAGTTTGAGTAAATCCACATTCGTGAAGACGCCTAACTCATCGAGAGGAGATCTTTACCAACAACTTGGCAGAAAACTCTCAATTACTTTGAGACAATAATTGGAAACTACTGGAGATTTAGGCACATTGCCCAGCTCATCAGGATGAGCTCCTGGGCGCAATTTCAGATCAGCAGCAAAAAGTGTTCAATTACTACGACATAAACTTTGGAAGCTAATGTGACTTTCTTCAAAATGCTTACTGCAACGCGAAGGACACTTGGCGACAATATCACCTTGCTTGGCAAAACAATGTTGAATGGCATGGTGCGAGACTTTGAAGACGATGAAGAATGGAGTGAGATCCTTAACACATCCAGGGGGTGATTTTCACAATAACCTAACAGAAAAAACACTCCATGGCATTGACAGAATGAATGGAAACTTATGGACATTGACATAAATTGCACTGCTCTTTGAGATAAGCACTTTGCAGCCATGTGAGTTCAGCACCCAAAAACGTTCGATTACTGAGAGGGAAACATTAGAGCTAAGGTGGACTTACTCAAAATGCTGAGTTGAAAGCAAAGGACACGAAATGGTCATCTCGATCAACTGAGTAATATGGTGAAATCCTCATGAGTTTCGAAACATTCGCTGAATGTAGTCGAGAGTTTTCTGCCAAGTTATTGGTAAAGTTCTCCTCTCGAAGCATTTTGACTAAATCCACAAGCGTTTCCAAAGGTTCTGAGCATGGCATGGTACGTTTCAATCCATGCCTTTCATGGATTAGGCAAGCAAGGTGATTTTGGCGCCAAGTGCTGATCCCGTTGAGTTGAGCAGTTTGATTCAATCCATATTAGTTGAAGATGCTAAACAGATAGAGGGGAGAGCTTTACCAACAATTTGGCAGAATACTCTCGATTACATTGACAGACTGTTAGGAAACTACTGGAAATTTTCGCAAATCGCTCATCTCATCGAGATAAGCACTTTGACGCAATATCAGTCCAGCAGCAAAAAATGCCCAATTTCTACGTGAAAAACTTTGGAAGCAAATGTGACTTTATCCAAACTGCTTAACTCAACGTGAAGGACACGGCCAACAACATCACCTTGCTTGGCAAACAAACGGTGAATGGCATGGAGAGACTTTGTAGACGATGGAGAATTCAGTGAATACGCTTAACACATCCAAGGGATGATTTTACCAATAAGCTAGCAGAAAACATTCCATATCTTTGAGACAATCATTGGAAACTAATGGAGATTCACGCAAATTGCTTAGCTCATTGAGATATGCACTTTGCAGCCTCATGCATTCAGCGGTGAAAAACGTTCCACAACTCCGGGAGAAACATTGGAAGCTAATGTGGACTTCCACAAAATGCTGAACTGTATGCGATGGACCCAAAGTGGTCATCTCGATCAGCTGAGCAATTTGGTGAAATCCTCATTAGTTTCCAATCATTCGCTCAATATGATCGAGAGTTTTCTGCCTAGTTATTGGCAAAGTTCAGAGAAACTTTGCAACATATTTTGGATTTCGTCCAACTTGCTGAACTCTTCGAGATAAGCACGTTACCACTTTCTCATTTCATTGAGATACACACATTGGCAGCATATCAGCCAAATTGCATTCATTGTTCGAGCGTATTCAGAGTATATTTGGAACCTTTTGAAGATTTCCTACAACTTCCTGAACTCATCGAGATAAGCACCTTACCAGTTTCTGATTTCCTTCTGTTACACGCATTGGCAGAATATCAGCAAAATGGCCTTCACTACTCGAAGGAATTCACAGAAAGTTTGGGACCTATTGTGGATTTCTTCCAACTTGCTGAACTCATCGAGATAAGCACTTTATCAACTTCACATTTCATTGAGATACACACATTGGCAGACTATCAACCAAATGGCGTTCACTACTCGAAGGTATTCTGAGAAAGTTTGGAACCTTTTGTGGATTTCCTCCGTTTTGCTGAACTCATCGTGATAAGCACTTTGCCGGTTTCTCATTTCTTGGAGATACACTCATTCGCAGAATATCAGCCAAGTGGCATTCAGTGCCACAAGGTATTCAGAGAAACTTTGGGACCGATTGCGGATTTCTTCCACCTTGCTGAACTCATCGAGATAAGCACTGTACCACTTCCTCATTTCATTGAGATACACACATTGGAAGAATATCAGCCAAATGGCATTCACTGCTCGAAGGTATTCAGAGAAACTTTGGAACCGATTGTGGATTTCTTCCAACTTGCACAACTCATCGAGATAAGCACGTTACCACTTTCTCATTTCGTTGAGATACACACATTGGCAGAATATCAGCCAAAAGGCATTCACGGCTCGAAGGTATTCAGAGAAACTTTGGAACCGATTGTGGATTTCTTCCAACTTGCACAACTCATCGAGATAAGCACCTTACCACTTCCTGATTTCCTTGAGTTACACACATTGGCACAATATCAGCCAAATGGCATTCACTACTCGAAGGAATTCACAGAAAGTTTGGGACCTATTGTGGATTTCTTCCAACTTGCTGAACTCATCGAGATAAGCACTTTACCACTTTCTCATTTCATTGAGATACACACATTGGCAAAATATCAGCCAAATGGCATTCACTACTAGAAGAAATTCAGAGAAACTTTGGGACCTATTGTGGATTTCTTCCAACTTGCTCAACTCATCGAGATAAGCACGTTACCACTTTCTCATTTCATTGAGATACACACTTTGGCAGAATATCAGCCAAATGGCATTCACTGCTCGATGTTATTCAGAGAAACTTTGCAACATATTGTGGATTTCCTACATTTTGCTCAATTATTCGAGATAAGAACTTTAGCACTATCTCATTTCATTGACCTGCACACATTGGCAGAATATCAGCCAGATGGCATTCACTGCTCGAAGGTATTCGGAGAAAGTTTGGAAACGATTGTGGATTGCTTCCAACTTGATCAACTCATCGAGATAAGCACTTTATCAACTTCGCATTTCATGAGATACACACATTGGCAGAATATCAGCCAAATGGCGTTCACTACTCGAAGGTATTCTGAGAAAGTTTGGAACCTTTTGTGGATTCCCTCCGTTTTGCTGAACTCATCGTGATAAGCACTTTGCCAGTTTCTCATTTCTTGGAGATACACACATTGGCAGAATATCAGCCAAGTGGCATTCAGTGCTCGAAGGTATTCAGAGAAACAATGGAACATATTGCGGATTTCTTCCAACTTGCTGAACTCATCGAGATAAGCACTGTACCACTTCCTCATTTCATTGAGATTCACACATTGGAAGAATATCACCCAAGTGGCATTCAGTGCCACAAGGTATTCAGCGAAACTTGGGAACCTTTTGTGGATTTCCTCCAACTTGTTCAACTCAACGAGAAGAGCACTTTACCACTTTCTCATTTCATTGAGCTGCACACATTGGTTGTATGTCAGCTAAATGGCATTCACTGCTCTAAGGTATTCAGAAAAACTTTGGGACCGATTGTGGATTTCTTCCAACTTGCACAACTCATCGAGATAAGCAAGTTACCACTTTCTCATTTCGTTGAGATACACACATTGGCAGAATATCAGCCAAAAGGCATTCACTGCTCGATGGTATTCAGAGAAACTGTACAACATATTGTGGATTTCGTCCAACTTGCTGAACTTTTCGAGATAAGCACGTTACCACTTTCTCATTTCATTGAGATACACACATTGGCAGACTATCAGCCAAATGGCATTCACTACTCGAAGGTATTCTGAGGAAGTTTGGAACCTTTTGTGGATTTCCGCCGTTTTGCTGAACTCATCGTGATAAGCACTTTGCCACTTTCTCATTTCTTTGAGATACACACATTGGCAGAATATCAGCCAAGTGGCATTCAGTGCTCGAAGGTATTCAGTGAAACTTTGGAACGGATTGCAGATTTCTTCCAACTTGCTGAACTCATCGAGATAAGCACTGTACCACTTCCTCATTTCATTGAGATACACACATTGGAAGAATATCAGCCAAGTGGCATTCAGTACCACAAGGTATTCAGCGAATCTTTGGAACCTTCTGTGGATTTCCTCCAACTTGTTCAACTCATCGAGATGAGCACTTTACCACTTTCTCATTTCATTGAGCTGCACACATTGGCAGAATATCAGCCAAGTGGCATTCACTGCTCGGTGGGATTCTGAGAAATATTGCACCATATTGTGGTTGTCTTCCAACTTGCTAAACTCATAGAGATAAGCACGTTACCACTTTTTCATTTCGTTGAGATACACACATTGGCAGAATATCAGCCAAATGGCATTCACGACTCGAAAGAATTCAGAGAAACGTTGCGACTTATTGTTGTTTTCTTCCAACTTGCTGAACTGATCGAGATAAGCACTTTACAACTTTCTCATTTCATTGTGATACACGCATTGGCAGAATATCAGACAAATGGCATTAAGTGCTCGAAGGTAGTGAGAGAAACTTTGGGACCGATTGCGGATTTCTTCCAACTTGCTGTACTCATCGAGATAAGCACTGTACCACTTCCTCATTTCATTGAGATACACACATTGGAAGAATATCAGCCAAGTGGCATTCAGTGCCACAAGGTATTCTGCGAAACTTGGGAACCTTCTGTGGATTTCCTCCAACTTGTTCAACTCAACGAGATGAGCACTTTGCCACTTTCTCATTTCATTGAGCTGCACACATTGGCAGTATATCAGCCAAATGGCATTCACTGCTGTAGGGTATTCAGAGAAACTTTGGAACCGATTGAGGATTTCTTCCAACTTGCACAACTCATCGAGATAAGCACGTTACCACTTTCTCATTCCGTTGAGATACACACATTGGCAGAATATCAGCCTAAAGGCATTCACTGCTCGTTGGTATTCAGAGAAACTTTGCAACATATTGTGGATTTCGTCCACCTTGCTGAACTCTTCGAGATAAGCACGTTACCACTGTCTGATTTCATTGAGATACATACATTGGCAGCATATCAGCCAAATTGCGTTCATTGTTCGAGCGTATTCAGAAAATCATTGCAACCTTTTGTAGATTTCCTACAACTTGCTGAACTCACCGAGACAAGCACCTTACCACTTTCTGATTTCCTTGAGTTACACACATTGGCAGAATATCAGCCAAATGGCATTCACTACTCGAAGGAATTCACAGAAAGTTTGGGACCTATTGTAGATTTCTTCCAACTTGCTGAACTCATCGAGATAAGCACTTTACCACTTTCTCATTTCATTGAGATACACACATTGGCAAAATATCAGCCAAATGGCATTCACTACTTGAAGAAATTCAGAGAAACTTTGCAACATATTGTGGATTTCCTACATTTTGCTCAATAATTCGAGATAAGAACTTTAGCACTATCTCATTTCATTGTGCTGCACACATTGGCCGAATATCAGCCAAATGGCATTCACTGCTCGAAGATATTCAGAGAAAGCTTGGAAACGATTGTGGATTTCTTCGAACTTGATCAACCCATCGAGATAAGCACTTTATCAACTTCACATTTCATGAGATACACACATTGGCAGACAATCAGCCAAATGGCGTTCACTACTCGAAGGTATTCTGAGAAAGTTTGGAACCTTTTGTGGATTTCCGCCGTTTTGCTGAACTCATCGTGATAAGCACTTTGCCACTCTCTCATTTCTTGGAGATACACACATTGGCAGAATATCGGCCAAGTAGCATTCAGTGCCCGAAGGTATTCAGAGAAACTTTGGAACCGATTGCGGATTTCTTCCAACTTGCTGAACTCATCGAGATAAGCACTGCACCAACTCCTCATTTCATTGAGATACACACATTGGAAGAATATCAGCCAAGTGGCATTCAGTACCACAAGGTATTCAGCGAATCATTGGAACCTTCTGTGGATTTCCTCCAACTTGTTCAACTCATCGAGATGGGCACTTTACCACTTTCTCATTTCATTGAGCTGCACACATTGGCAGTATATCAGTCAAATGGCATTCACTGCTCTAAGGTATTCAGGGAAACTTTGGAACCGATTGTGGATTTCTTCCAACTTGCACAACTCATCGAGATAAGCACGTTTCCACTTTCTCATTTCGTTGAGATACACACATTGGCAGAATATCAGCCAAATGGCATTCACTGCTCGAACGTATTCAGAGAATCTTTGGAAACGATCAACTTATCGAGATAAGCACTTTATCAACTTCGCATTTCATGAGATACACACATTGGCAGAATATCAGCCAAATGGCATTCACGACTCGAAAGAATTCAGAGAAAAGTTGCGATCTAGTGTGGTTTTCTTCCAACTTGCTGAACTGATCGAATTAAGCACTTTACAACTTTCTCATTTCATTGCGATACACGCGTTGGCAGAATATCAGCCAAATGGCATTAAGTGCTCGAAGGTAGTCAGAGAAACTTTGGGACCGCTTGCGGATTTCTTCCAACTTGCTGAACTCATCGAGATAAGCACTGTACCACTTACTCATTTCATTGAGATACACACATTGGAAGAATATCAGCCAAGTGGCATTCAGTGCCACAAGGTATTCAACGAAACTTGGGAACCTTTTGTGGATTTCCTCCAACTTGTTCAACTCAACGAGATGAGCACTTTACCACTTTCTCATTTCATTGAGTTGCACACATTGGCAGAATATCAGCCATGTGGCATTCACTGCTCGGTGGGATTCTGTGATATTTGGCAACATATTCTGGTTCTCTTCCAACTTGCTAAACTCATAGAGATAAGCACGTTACCACTTTCTCATTTCGTTGAGATACACTCATTGGCAGAATATCAGCCAAATGGCATTCACGACTCAAAAGAATTAAGAGAAACGTTGTGACTTATTGTGGTTTTCTTCCAACTTGCTGAACTGATCGAGATAAGCACTTTACACCTTTCTCATTTCATTGAGATACACGCATTGGCAGAATATCAGCCAAATGGCATTAAGTGCTCGAAGGTAGTGACAGAAACTTTGGGACCGATGGCGGATTTCTTCCAACTTGCTGAACTCATCGAGATAAGCACTGCACCACTTCCTCATTTCATTGAGATACACACATTGGAAGAATATCAGCCAAGTGGTATTCAGTGCCACAAGGTATTCCGCGAAACTTGGGAACCTTTTGTGGATTTCTTCCAACTTTCTCAACTCGTCGAGATGAGCACGTTACCACTTTCTCATTTCGTTGAGATACACACATTGGCAGAATATCAGCCAAAAGGCATTCACTACTCGAAGGTATTCTGAGATAGTTTGGAACCTTTTGTGGATTTCTGCCGTTTTGCTGAACTCATCGTGATAAGCACTTTGCCACTTTCTCATTTCTTTGAGATACACACATTGGCAGAATATCGGCCAAGTGGCATTCAGTGCCCGAAGGTATTCAGGGAAACTTTGGAACCGATTGCGGATGTCTTCCAACTTGCTGAACTCATCGAGATAAGCACTGTACCAACTCCTCATTTCATTGAGATACTCACATTGGCAGAATATCAGCCAAATGGCCTTTCACTGCTCGAAGGTATTCAGAGAATCTTTGGAAACGATTGTGGATTTCTTCTAACTTGATCAACTCATCGTGATAAGCACTTTATCACCTTCACATTTCATTGAGATACACACATTGGCAGAATATCAGCCAAAAGGCATGCACTACTCGAAGGTATTCTGAGAAAGTTTGGAACCTTTTGTGGATTTCCGCCGTTTTGCTGAACTCATCGTGATAAGCACTTTGCCACTTTCTCATTTCTTTGAGATACGCACATTGGCAGAATATCGGCCAAGTGGCATTCAGTGCCCGAAGGTATTCAGAGAAACTTTGGAACCGATTGCGGATTTCTTCCAACTTGCTGAACTCATCGAGATAAGCACTGTACCAATTCCTCATTTCATTGAGATACACACATTGGAAGAATATCAGCCAAGTGGCATTCAGTACCACAAGGTATTCAGCGAATCATTGGAACCCTCTGTGGATTTCCTCCAACTTGTTCAACTCATCGAGATGGGCACTTCACCACTTTCTCATTTCATTGAGCTGCAGACATTGGCAGTATGTCGGTCAAATGGCATTCACTGCTCTAAGGTATTCAGCGAAACTTTGGAACCGATTGTGGATTTCTTCCAACTTGCACAACTCATCGAGATAAGCACGTTACCACTTTCTCATTTCGTTGAGATACACACATTGGCAGAATATCAACCAAAAGGCATTCACGGCTCGATGGTGTTCAGAGGAACTTTGCAACATATTGTGGATTTTGTCCAACTTGCTGAACTCTTCGCGATAAACACGTTACCACTTTCTCATTTCATTGAGCCGCACACATTGGCAGAATATCAGCCATGTGGCATTCACTGCTCGGTGGGATTCTGACAAAGTTGGCAACGTATTGTGGTTCTCTTCCAACTTGCTAAACTCATAGAGATAAGCACGTTACCACTTTCTCATTTCGTTGAGATACACTCATTGGCAGAATATCAGCCAAATGGCATTCACGACTCGAAAGAATTAAGAGAAACGTTGCGACTTATTGTGGTTTTCTTCCAACTTGCTGAACTGATCGAGATAAGCACTTTACAACTTTGTCATTTCATTGAGATACACGCATTGGCAGAATATCAGCCAAACGGCATTAAGTGCTCGAAGGTAGTGAGAGAAACTTTGGGACCGATTGCGGATTTCTTCCAACTTGCTGAACTCATCGAGATAAGCACTGTACCACTTCCTCATTTCATTGTGATACACACATTGGAAGAATATCAGCCAAGTGGCATTCAATGCCACAAGGTATTCACCGAAACTTGGGAACCTTTTGTGGATTTCTTCCAACTTTCTCAACTCATCGCGATAAGCACTTTACCACTTTCTCATTTCTTTGAGATACACACATTGGCAAAATATCAGCCAAATGGCATTCACTACTCGAAGAAATTCAGAGAAACTTTGGGACCTATTGTGGATTTCCTCCAACTTGTTCAACTGATCGAGATGAGCAGTTTACCACTTTCTCATTTCATTGAGCTGCACACATTGGCAGTATATCAGCCAAATGGCATTCACTGCTCTAAGGTATTCAGAAAAACTTTGGGACAGATTGTGGATTTCTTCCAACTTGCACAACTCATCGAGATAAGCACCTTACCACTTTCTGATTTCTTTGAGTTACACACATTGGCAGAATATCAGCCAAATGGCATTCACTACTCGAAGGAATTCACAGAAAGTTTGGGACCTATTGTGGATTTTTTCCAATTTGCTGAACTCATCGAGATAAGCACTTTGCCACTTTCTCATTTCATTGAGATACACACATTGGCAAAATATCAGCCAAATGGCATTCACAACTTGAAGAAATTCCGAGAAACTTTGGGACCTATTGTGGATTTCTTCCAACTTGCTCAACTCATCGAGATAAGCACGTTACCACTTTCTCATTTCATTGAGATACACACTTTGGCAGAATATCAGCCAAATGGCATTCACTGCTCGATGTTATTCAGAGAAACTTTGCAACATTTTGTGGATTTCCTACATTTTGCTCAATTATTCGAGATAAGAACTTTAGCACTATCTCATTTCATTGAGCTGCACACATTGGCAGAATATCAGCCAAATGGCATTCACTGCTCGAAGGTATTCAGAGAAACTTTGGAAACGATTGTAGATTTCTTCGAACTTGATCAACTCATCGAGATAAGCACATTATCAACTTCACATTTCATTGAGATACACACATTGGCAGACAATCAGCCAAATGGCGTTCACTACTCGAAGGTATTCTGAGAAAGTTTGGAACCTTTTGTGGATTTCCGCCGTTTTGCTGAACTCATTGTGATAAGCACTTTGCCACTCTCTCATTTCTTGGAGATACACACATTGGCAGAATATCGGCCAAGTAGCATTCAGTGCCCGAAGGTATTCAGAGAAACTTTGGAACCGATTGCGGATTTCTTCCAACTTGCTGAACTCATCGAGATAAGCACTGTACCAACTCCTCATTTCATTGAGATACACACATTGGAAGAATATCAGCCAAGTGGCATTCAGTACCACAAGGTATTCAGCGATTCATTGGAACCTTCTGTGGATTTCCTCCAACTTGTTCAACTCATCGAGATGGGCACTTTACCACTTTCTCATTTCATTGAGCTGCACACATTGGCAGTATATCAGTCAAATGGCATTCACTGCTCTAAGGTATTCAGGGAAACTTTGGAACCGATTGTGGATTTCTTCCAACTTGCACAACTCATCGAGATAAGCACGTTTCCACTTTCTCATTTCGTTGAGATACACACATTGGCAGAATATCAGCCAAAAGGCATTCACTGCTCGATGGTATTCAGAGAGACTTTGCAACATATTGTGGATTTCGTCCAACTTGCTGAACTCTTCGCGATAAGCACGTTACCACTTTCTCATTTCATTGAGATACTCACATTGGCAGAATATCAGCCAAACGGCATTCACTGCTCGAAGGTATTCAGAGAATCTTTGGAAACGATCAACTTATCGAGATAAGCACTTTATCAACTTCGCATTTCATGAGATACACGCGTTGGCAGAATATCAGCCAAATGGCATTAAGTGCTCGAAGGTAGTCAGAGAAACTTTGGGACCGCTTGCGGATTTCTTCCAACTTGCTGAACTCATCGAGATAAGCACTGTACCACTTCCTCATTTCATTGAGATACACACATTAGAAGAATATCAGCCAAGTGGTATTCAGTGCCACAAGGTATTCAGCGAAACTTAAGAACATAAGAACATAAGAAATAGGAGCAGGAGTAGGCCATCTAGCCCTTCGAGCCTGCCCCGCCACTCAATAGGATCATGGCTGATCTGTCGTGGCTCAGTTCCACTTTCCCGCCCTCTCCCCATAACCCTTAATCCCCTCTCTTATCAAGAACCCATCAACCCGCTTCTTAAAAATATTTAGCGAGGCAGCCTCCACCACTTCAACGGGCAGAGAATTCCAGAGATTCACCACCCTTTCAGTGAAGAACTTCCTCCTCAACTCCGTTCTAAGCCGCCTCCCCTTTATCTTGAGGCTGTGCCCCCTAGTCCTACTGTCTTTTTTGAGCGGGAAGAGTCTCTCCACCTCTATCCTATCCATCCCATTCATCATCTTATGCGTCTCAGTGAGATCTCCCCTCATTCTTCTAAACTCTAACGAGTACAAGCCCAGTTTATTCAGCCTCTCCTCAGAGCTCAATCCCCTCAACTCCGGTATCAGCCTAGTAAACCTCCTCTGCACTCCCTCCAGAGCTAAAATATCCTTGCGCAGGTGCGGCGCCCAAAACAGCACACAGTACTTTGGAACCTTTTGTGGATTTCCTCCAACTTGTTCAACTCATCGAGATGAGCACTTTACCACTTTCTCATTTCATTGAGCTGCACACATTGGCAGTATATCAGCCAAATGGCATTCACTGCTCGAAGGTATTCAAAGAAACTTTGGAACCGATTGTGGATATCTTCCAACTTGCACAACTCATCGAGATAAGCACGTTACCACTTTCTCATTTCGTTGAGATACACACATTGGCAGAATATCAGCCAAAAGGCATTCACTGCTCGATGGTATTCAGAGAAACTTTGCAACATATTGTGGATTTCGTCCAACTTGCTGAACTCTTCGAGATAAGCACGTTACCACTTTCTCATTTCATTGAGATACACACATTGGCAGCATATCAGCCAAATTGCATTCATTGTTCGAGCGTATTGAGAGAATCATTGCAACCTTTTGTAGATTTCCTACAACTTGCTGAACTCACCGAGACAAGCACGTTACCACTTTCTGATTTCCTTGAGTTACACACATTGGCAGAATATCAGCCAAATGGCATTCACTACTCGAAGGAATTCACAGAAAGTTTGGGACCTATTGTGGATTTCTTCCAACTTGCTGAACTCATCGAGATAAGCACTTTACCACGTTCTCATTTCATTGAGATACACACATTGGCGAAATATCAGCCAAATGGCATTCGCTACTTGAAGAAATTCAGAGAAACTTTGGGACCTATTGTGGATTTCTTCCAATTTGCTCAATTATTCGAGATAAGCACTTTACCACTTTCTCATTTCATTGAGCTGCACACTTTGGCCGAATATCAGCCAAATGGCATTTACTGCTCGAAGGTATTCAGAGAAACTTTGGAAACGTTCGTGGATTTCTTCTAACTTGTTCAACTCATTGTGATAAGCACTTTATCACCTTCACATTTCATTGAGATACACACATTAGCAGATTATCAGCCAAATGGCATTCACTACTCGAAGATATTCTGAGAAACTTTGGAACCTTTTGTGGATTTCCTCCGTTTTGCTGAACTCATCGTGATAAGCACTTTGCCACAGTGGCATTCACTGCTCGGTGGGATTCTTAGAAACTTTGCAACATATTGTGGTTCTCTTCCAACTTGCTAAACTCATAGAGATAAGCACGTTCCCACTTCCTCATTTCATTGAGGTACACACATTGGCAGCATATCAGCCAAATGGCATTCACGACTCGAAAGAATTAAGAGAAACGTTGCGACCTATTGTGGTTTTCTTCCAACTTGCTGAACTGATCGAGATAAGCACTTTACCTCTTCCTCACTTCATTGAGATACACACATTGGCAGAATATCAGCCAAATGGCATTCACTACGCCAAGGAATTCAGAGAAACTTCGGGACCTATTGTGGAATTCTTCCAACGTGCACAACACTTTGCAGCCTCATGCATTCAGCGGTGAAAAACGTTCCATCACTTCGAGAGAAACATTGGAAGCTAATGTGGACTTCCTCAAAATGCTGAACTGTATGCGATGGACCCAAAGTGCTTATCTCAATCATCTGATCAAGTTGGTGAAATCCTCATTAGTTTCCAATCATTCGCTCAATATGATCGAGAGTTTTCTGCCAAGTTATTGGCAAAGTTCTCTGCTCCAAGCATTTTGACGAAATCCACAATCGTTTCGAAAAGTTTTGATCGTGGCATTCGAGATTGTTCCACCAAAAACAGTGCTATTGCGGACAAGCACCGAAGCAGCTGAATTGTGCATTTGGAGTCAATTCACATGAATTCCAAAGTTTCACTCAAAGTTATTGAGTGTATTTCACCAAGAAGCTGATATTACAGCAAAGTGCCTATCTCGTTGTTTGTAGCATTTCGAGCAAATGCACAATCGTTTCCAACGTTTCACTCCATGCCTTTCAGTGATATTGGCGCCATGTGCCGCTCCCGTTGTGTTGAGCAGTTTGAGTAAATCCACATTTGTGAAGACGCCTAACTCATCGAGAGGAGATCTTTACCAACAACTTGGCAGAAAACTCTCAATTACTCTGAGACAATAATTGAAAACTACTGGAGATTTAGGCACATTGCCCAGCTCATCGAGATGAGCTCCTGGGCGCAATTTCAGATCAGCAGCAAAAAATGTTCAATTACTACGACAAAAACTTTGGAAGCTAATGTGACTTTCTTCAAAATGCTTACTGCAACGCGAAGGACACTTGGCGACAATATCACCTTGCTTGGCAAAACAATGTTGAATGGCATGGTGCGAGACTTTGAAGACGATGAAGAATGGAGTGAGACCCTTAACACATCCAGGGGGTGATTTTCACAATAACCTAACAGAAAACACTCCATGGCATTGACAGAATCAATGGAAACTAATGGACATTTACATAAATTGCACTGCTCTTTGAGATAAGCACTTTGGAGCCATGTGGGTTCAGCACCGAAAAGCGTTCGATTACTGAGAGGGAAACATTGGCGCTAAGGTGGACTTACTCAAAATGCTGAATGGAAAGCAAAGGACACAAAGTGGTCATCTCGATCAACTGAGCAATATGGTGAAATCCTCATGAGTTTCGAAACATTCGTTGAACGTAGTCGAGAGTTTTCTGCCAAGTTATTGGTAAAGTTCTCCTCTCGAAGCATTTTGACTAAATCCACAATCGTTTCCGAAGGTTCTGAAGATGGCATTGCATGGTACGTTTCAATCCATGCCTTTCATGGATTAGGCAAGCAAGGTGATTTTGACGCCGAGTGCCTATCCCGTTGAGTTGAGCATTTTGATTGAATCCATATTAGTTGAAGTAGCTTAACGAAGGAGAGCTTTACCAAGAATTTGGCAGAATACTCTCGATTACATTGACAGACTGTTAGGAAACTACTGGAAATTTTCGCAAATCGCTCATCCCATCGAGATAAGCATTTTGACGCAATATCAGTCCGGCAGCAAAAAATGTCCAATTTCTACGAGAAAAACTTTGGAAGCAAATGTGACTTTATCCAAACTGCTTAACTCAACGTGAAGGACACGGCCACAACATCACCTTGCTTGGCAAACAAACGGTGAATGGCATGGAGGGAGACTTTGGAGACGATGGAGAATTCAGTGAATACGCTTAACACATCCAGGGGATGATTTTACCAATAAGCTAGCAGAAAACACTCCATATCTTTGAGACAATCATTGGAAACTAATGGAGATTGACGCAAATTGCTTAGCTCATTGAGATATTGCAGCCTCATGCATTCAGCGGTGAAAAACGTTCCACCACTTCGAGAGAAACATTGGAAGCTTCCTCAAAATGCTGAACTGTATGCGATGGACCCAAAGTGCTTATCTCGATCAGCTGATCAAGTTGGTGAAATCCTCATTAGTTTCCAATCATTCGCTCAATATGATCGAGAGTTTTCTGCCAAGTTATTGGCAAAGTTCTCCTCTCGAAGCATTTTGACGAAATCCACAACCGTTTCGAAAAGTTTTGATCGTGGCATTCGCGATTCTTCCACCAGCAACAGTGCTATTGCGGACAAGCACCGAAGCAGCTGAATTGTGCATTTGGAGTCAATTCACATTGAATTCCAAAGTTTCACACAAAGTTATTGAGTGTATTTCACCAAGAAGCTGATATTACAGCAAAGTGCCTATCTCGTTGTTTGAAGCATTTCGAGCAAATGCACAATCGTTTCCAACGTTTCACTCCATGCCTTTCAGTGATATTGGCGCCATGTGCCGCTCCCGTTGTGTTGAGCAGTTTGAGTAAATCCACATTTGTGAAGACGCCTAACTCATCGAGAGGAGATCTTTACCAACAACTTGGCAGAAAACTCTCAATTACTTTGAGACAATAACTGGAAACTACTGGAGATTTAGGCACATTGCCCAGCTCATCGAGATGAGCTCCTGGGCGCAATTTCAGATCAGCAGCAAAAAATGTTCAATTACTACGACAAAAACTTTGGAAGCTAATGTTGACTTTCTTCAAAATGCTTACTGCAACGCGAAGGACACTTGGCGACAATATCACCTTGCTTGGCAAAACAATGTTGAATGGCATGGTGCGAGACTTTGAAGACGATGAAGAATGGAGTGAGATCCTTAACACATCCAGGGGGTGATTTTCACAATAACCTAACAGAAAACACTCCATGGCATTGACAGAATCAATGGAAACTTATGGACATTGACATAAATTGCACTGCTCTTTGAGATAAGCACTTTGCAGCCATGTGGGTTCAGCACCGAAAAGCGTTCGATTACTGAGAGGGAAACATTAGAGCTAAGGTGGACTTACTCAAAATGCTGAGTTGAAAGCAAAGGACACAAAGTGGTCATCTCGATCAACTGAGCAATATGGTGAAATCCTCATGAGTTTCGAAACATTCGTTGAACGTAGTCGAGAGTTTTCTGCCAAGTTATTGGTAAAGTTCTCCTCTCGAAGCATTTTGACTAAATCCACAAGCGTTTCCGAAGGTTCTGAATATGGCATGGCCCGTTGCAATCCATGCCTTTCATGGATTAGGCAAGCAAGGTGATTTTGACGCCGAGTGCCTATCCCGTTGAGTTGAGCATTTTGATTGAATCCATATTAGTTGAAGATGCTTAACGCATAGAGAGGAGAGCTTTACCAACAATTTGGCAGAATACTCTCGATTACATTGACAGGCTGTTAGGAAACTACTGGAGATTTTCGCAAATCGCTCATCCCATCGAGATCAGCGGTTTGACGCAATATCAGTCCAGCAGCAAAAAATGTCCAATTTCTACGAGAAAAACTTTGGAAGCAAATGTGACTTTATCCAAACTGCTTAACTCAACGTGAAGGACACGGCCACAACATCACCTTGCTTGGCAAACAAACGGTGAATGGCATGGAGAGAGACTTTGGAGACGATGGAGAATTCAGTGAATACGCTTAACACATCCAGGGGATGATTTTACCAATAAGCTAGCAGAAAACATTCCATATCTTTGAGACAATCATTGGAAACTAATGGAGATTGACGCAAATTGCTTAGCTCATTGAGATAAGCACTTTGCAGCCTCATGCATTCAGCGGTGAAAAACGTTCCACAACTCCGGGAGAAACATTGGAAGCTAATGTGGACTTCCTCAAAATGCTGAACTGTATGTGATGGACCCAAAGTGCTTATCTCGATCAGCTGATCAAGTTGGTGAAATCCTCATTAGTTTCCAATCATTCGCTCAATATGATCGAGAGTTTTCTGCCAAGTTATTGGCAAAGTTCTCCTCTCGAAGCATTTTGACGAAATCCACAACCGTTTCGAAAAGTTTTGATCGTGGCATTCGAGATTATTCCACCAGCAACAGTACTATTGCGGACAAGCACCGAAGCAGCTGAATTGTGCATTTGGAGTCAATTCACATGAATTCCAAAGTTTCACTCAAAGTTATTGAGTGTATTTCACCAAGAAGCTGATATTACAGCAAAGTGCCTATCTCGTTGTTTGAAGCATTTCGAGCAAATGCACAATCGTTTCCAACGTTTCACTCCATGCCTTTCAGTGATATTGGCGCCATGTGCCGCTCCCGTTGTGTTGAGCAGTTTGAGTAAATCCACATTTGTGAAGACGCCTAACTCATCGAGAGGAGATCTTTACCAACAACTTGGCAGAAAACTCTCAATTACTTTGAGACAATAATTGGAAACTACTGGAGATTTAGGCACATTGCCCAGCTCATCGAGATGAGCTCCTGGGCGCAATTTCAGATCAGCAGCAAAAAATGTTCAATTACTACGACAAAAACTTTGGAAGCTAATGTGACTTTCTTCAAAATGCTTCCTGCAACGCGAAGGACACTTGGCGACAATATCACCTTGCTTGGCAAAACAATGTTGAATGGCATGGTGCGAGACTTTGAAGACGATGAAGAATGGAGTGAGATCCTTAACACATCCAGGGGGTGATTTTCACAATAACCTAACAGAAAACACTCCATGGCATTGACAGAATCAATGGAAACTAATGGACATTTACATAAATTGCACTGCTCTTTGAGATAAGCACTTTGGAGCCATGTGGGTTCAGCACCGAAAAGCGTTCGATTACTGAGAGGGAAACATTAGAGCTAAGGTGGACTTACTCAAAATGCTGAATGGAAAGCAAAGGACACAAAGTGGTCATCTCGATCAACTGAGCAATATGGTGAAATCCTCATGAGTTTCGAAACATTCGGTGAATGTAGTCGAGAGTTTTCTGCCAAGTTATTGGTAAAGTTCTCCTCTCGAAGCATTTTGGCTAAATCCACAAGCGTTTCCAAAGGTTCTGAGCATGGCATGGTACGTTTCAGTCCATCCCTTTCATGGATTAGGCAAGCAAGGTGATTTTGGCGCCAAGTGCTGATCCCGTTGAGTTGAGCAGTTTGATTGAATCCACATTAGTTGAGGATAATAACACATAGAGAGGAGAGCTTGACAAACAAATTGGCAGAATACTCTCGATTACATTGACAGACTGTTAGGAAACTACTGGAGATTTTCGCAAATCGCTCATCCCATCGAGAAAAGCAGTTTGACGCAATATCAGTCCGGCAGCAAAAAATGTCCAATTTCTACGAGAAAAACTTTGGAAGCAAATGTGACTTTATCCAAACTGCTTCACTCAACGCGAAGGATCCTTGGCCACAACATCACCTTGCTTGGCAAACAAACGGTGAATGGCATGGAGAGAGACTTTGGGGACGATGGTTATCTCGATCAGCTGATCAAGGTGTTGAAACCCTCATTAGTTTCCAATCATTCGCTCAACATGATCGAGAGTTTTCTGGCAAGTTATTGGCAAAGTTCTCTGCTCGAAGCATTTTGACGAAATCCACATCGTTTCGAAAAGTTTTGATCGTGGCATTCGAGATTGTTCCACCAACAACAGTGCTATTGCGGACAAGCACCGAAGCAGCTGAATTGTGCATTTGGAGTCAATTCACATTGAATTCCAAAGTTTCATACAAAGTTATTGAGTGTATTTCACCAAGAAGCTGATAATACAGCAAAGTGCCTATCTCGTTGTTTGAAGCATTTCGAGCAAATGCAGAATCGTTTCCAACGTTTCACTCCATGCCTTTCAAGTGATATTGGCGCCATGTGCCTCTCCCGTTGTGTTGAGCAGTTTGAGTAAATCCACATTCGTGAAGACACCGAACTCATCGAGAGGAGATCTTTACCAACAACTTGGCAGAAAACTCTCAATTACTCTGAGACAATAATTGGAAACTACTGGAGATTTAGGCACATTGCCCAGCTCATCGAGATGAGCTCCTGGGCGCAATTTCAGATCAGCAGCAAAAAATGTTCAATTACTACGACAAATCTTTGGAAGCTAATGTGACTTTCTTCAAAATGCTTACTGCAACACGAAGGGCACTTGGCGACAATATCACCTTGCTTGGCAAAAAAATGTTGAATGGCATGGTGCGAGACTTTGAAGACGATGAAGAATGGATCCTTAACACATCCAGGGGGTGATTTTCAGAATAACCTAACAGAAAACACTCCATGGCTTTGACAGAATCAATGGAAACTTATGGACATTTACATAAATTGCACTGCTCTTTGAGATAAGCACTTTGCAGCCATGTGGGTTCAGCACCCAAAAACGTTCGATTACTGAGAGGGAAACATTAGAGCTAAGGTGGACTTACTCAAAATGCTGAATTGAAAGCAAAGGACACAAAGTGGTCATCTCGATCAACTGAGCAATTTGGTGAAATCCTCATTAGTTTCCAATCATTCGCTGAATGTAGTCGAGAGTTTTCTGCCAAGTTATTGGTAAAGTTCTCCTCTCGAACCATTTTGACTAAATCCACAATCGTTTCCAAAGGTTCTGAACATGGCATGGTACGTTTCAATCCATGCCTTTCATGGATTAGGCAAGCAAGGTGATTTTGGCGCCAAGTGCCGTTCCCGTTAAGTTCAGCAGTTTGATTGAATCCATATTAGTTGAAGATGCTAAACAGATAGAGAGGAGAGCTTTACCAACAATTTGGCAGAAAACTCTCGATTACATTGACAGACTGTTAGGAAACTACTGGAGATTTTCGCAAATCGCTCATCCCATCGAGATAAGCAGTTTGACGCAATATCAGTCCAGCAGCAAAAAATGTCCAATTTCTACGACAAAAACTTTGGAAGCAAATGTGACGTTATCCAAACTGCTTAACTCAACGCGAAGGACACTTGGCCACAATATCACCTTGCTTGGCAAACAAACGGTGAATGGCATGGAGAGAGACTTTGGAGAAGATGGAAAATTCAGTGAATACGCTTAACACATCCAGGGGATGATGTTATCAATAACCTAGCAGAAAACAATCCATGACTTTGGATTGGACACTAATGGAGGTTTACGCAACTTGCTTAGCTGATTGAGAGAAGCGCTATGCAGCCCCATGAATTCAGCGGTGAAGAACGTTCGATTACTGAGAGGGAAATATTGGAATCTAAAGTGGACTTACTCAAAATGCCCACCTGAATGCGATTATGATCAATATGATCGTGAGTTTTCTGCCAAGTTATTGGCAAAGTTCTCTGCTCCAAGCATTTTGACGAAATCCACAATCGTTTCGAAAAGTTTTGATCGTGGCATTCGAGATTGTTCCACCAACAACAGTGCTATTGCGGACAAGCACCGAAGCAGCTGAATTGTGCATTTGGAGTCAATTCACATTGAATTCCAAAGTTTCATACAAAGTTATTGAGTGTATTTCACCAAGAAGCTGATAATACAGCAAAGTGCCTATCTCGTTGTTTGAAGCATTTCGAGCAAATGCAGAATCGTTTCCAACGTTTCACTCCATGCCTTTCAAGTGATATTGGCGCCATGTGCCTCTCCCGTTGTGTTGAGCAGTTTGAGTAAATCCACATTCGTGAAGACACCGAACTCATCGAGAGGAGATCTTTACCAACAACTTGGCAGAAAACTCTCAATTACTCTGAGACAATAATTGGAAACTACTGGAGATTTAGGCACATTGCCCAGCTCATCGAGATGAGCTCCTGGGCGCAATTTCAGATCAGCAGCAAAAAATGTTCAATTACTACGACAAATCTTTGGAAGCTAATGTGACTTTCTTCAAAATGCTTACTGCAACACGAAGGGCACTTGGCGACAATATCACCTTGCTTGGCAAAAAAATGTTGAATGGCATGGTGCGAGACTTTGAAGACGATGAAGAATGGATCCTTAACACATCCAGGGGGTGATTTTCAGAATAACCTAACAGAAAACACTCCATGGCTTTGACAGAATCAATGGAAACTTATGGACATTGACATAAATTGCACTGCTCTTTGAGATAAGCACTTTGCAGCCATGTGGGTTCAGCACCCAAAAACGTTCGATTACTGAGAGGGAAACATTGGAGCTAAGGTGGTCGGTAAAATGTTAGAATCCGTCATTAAGGAGGAAATTGCGAGGCATCTTGAAGGGAATTGCTTGAAAGGGCAGACGCAATACGGTTTCATTAAAGGGAAGTCGTGTCTGCCAAATTTACTGGAGTTCTATGAGGATGTGTCTAGGGCAGTGGATAGAGGAGAGCTGGTGGATGTGGTCTTTCTGGATTTTCAGAAGGCGTTTGACAAGGTACCTCACAAGAGGTTATTGCAGAAGGTCAGGGGACATGGAGTTGGGGGTAGGGTGTTAGCGTGGATAGAGGATTGGTTGTCAAATAGGAGGCAGAGAGTGGGGGTCAATGGGTGCTATTCGGATTGGCGGTTGGTGACTTGTGGGGTGCCCCAGTGGTCGGTGCTGGGGCCTCAGCTATTTACCATTTATATAGATGATCTGGAGGAGGGAACCGAGTGTAGGGTGTCGAAATTTGCTGATGACACCAAGATTGGGGGAAAGGCAAATTGCGCGGAGGGTGTGGAGAGTCTGCAGAAGGATCTAGATAGGCTGGGCGAATGGGCCAGGAAATGGCAAATGGAATTTAATGTTGGCAAGTGTGAGGTTGTCCACTTTGGTAGGAAGAATGGTAGGAAGGACTATTACTTACGGGGCGAAAAACTGCAGCAGGCGACGGTGCAGAGGGACCTCGGGGTCCTTGTGCATGAGTCGCAAAAACCCAGCTTGCAGGTGCAGCAGGTGGTCAGGAAGGCAAATGGGATGCTGGCCTTCATAGCGAGGGGGATTGAATATAAAAGTAGGGAGGTCTTGCTGCAGCTGTGTAGGGCATTGGTGAGGCCGCAGCTGGAGTACTGTGTGCAGTTTTGGGCGCCGCACCTGCGCAAGGATATTTTGGCCTTGGAGGGAGTGCAGAGGAGGTTTACTAGGCTGATACCGGAGTTGAGGGGGTTGAGCTATGAGGAGAGGCTGAATAAACTAGGTTTGTACTCGTTAGAGTTTAGAAGAATGAGGGGAAAGCTCATTGAGACGTATAAGATGATGAATGGGATGGATAGGATAGAGGTGGAGAGACTCTTCCCGCTCAAAAAAGACAGTAGGACTAGGGGGCACAGCCTCAAGATAAAGGGGAGGCGGTTTAGAATGGAGTTGAGGAGGAACTTCTTCACTCAAAGGGTGGTGAATCTCTGGAATTCTCTGCCCGTTGAAGTGGTGGAGGCTGCCTCGCTAAATATTTTTAAGAAGCGGGTTGATGGGTTCTTGATAAGAGAGGGGATTAAGGGTTATGGGGAGAGGGCGGGAAAGTGGAACTGAGCCACGACAGACCAGCCATGATCTTATTGAATGGCGGGGCAGGCTCGAAGGGTTAGATGGCCTACTCCTGCTCCTATTTCTTATGTTCTTATGTTCTAAGGTGAACTTACTCAAAATGCTGAATTGAAAGCAAAGGACACAAAGTAGTCATCTGGATCAACTGAGCAATTTGGTGAAATCCTCATGAGTTTCGAAACATTCGCTGAATGTAGTCGAGAGTTTTCTGCCAAGTTATTGGTAAAGTTCTCCTCTCGAAGCATTTTGACTAAATCCACAATCGTTTCCAAAGGTTCTGAGCATGGCATGGTACGTTTCAATCCATGCCTTTCATGGATTAGGCAAGCAAGGTGATTTTGGCGCCAAGTGCCTATCCCGTGGAGTTGAGCATTTTGATTGAATCCATATCAGTTGAATATGCTTAACACATAGAGAGGAGAGCTTTACCGACAATTTGGCAGAAAACTCTCGATTACATTGACAGAATGTTTGGAAACTACTGGAGATTTACGCAAATCGCTCATCCCATCGAAATAAGCAGTTTGACGCAATATCAGTCCAGCAGCAAAAAATGTCCAATTTCTACGACAAAAACTTTGGAAGTAAATCTGACTTTATCCAAACTGCTTAACTCAACGCGAAGGACACTTGGCCACAACATCACCTTGCTTGGCAAACAAACGGTGAATGGCATGGAGAGAGACTTTGGAGACTGTTGAGAAATGAGTGAATACGCTTATCACATCCAGGGGATGATTTTATCAATAACCTAGCAGAAAACAATCCATGACTTTGAGAGAATCATTGGACACTAATGGAGGTTTACGCAAATTGCTTAGCTGATTGAGAGAAGCACTATGCAGCCCCATGAATTCAGCGGTGAAGAACGTTCGATTACTGAGAGGGAAATATTGGAATCTAAAGTGGACTTACTCAAAATGCCCACCTGAATGCGATGGACACAACATGATGATCTCGACCAACTGAGCAATTTGGTGAAATGCTCATTAGTTTCCAATCAATCGCTCAATGTAGAAGGAAGTTTTCTGCCAAGTTAGAGGTAAAGATCTCCTCTGGAAGCATTTTGACTAAATCCACAATCGTTTCCAAAGGTTCTGAGCATGGCATGGCACGTTTCAATCCCTGCCTTTCAAGACTGGTTTAGCCAAGCAAGGTGATATTGGCGCCAAGTGCCTATCCCGTTGAGATGAGCATTTTGATTGAATCCATTTGAATTGAAGATGCTTAACTCATCGAGAGGAGAGCTTTACCAACAACGTGGCAGAAAACTGTCGATTACATTGAGAAACTGCTGGAGATTTTCGGAAATCGCTCATCTCATCGAGATAAGCACTTTGACGCAATGTCAGTTCAGGAGCAAAAAACGTTCAATTTCCACGAGACACACCTTGGAAGCAAGTGTGACTTTCTTCAAAATGCTGACCTCAACGCGAACGACACTTGGCCAGAACATCACCTTGCTTGGCAAACAAACGGTGAATGGCATGGAGAGGGTCTTTGGGGACGATGGAGCATCCAGTGAATACGCTTAACACATCCAGGGGATGATTTTACCAATAAGCTAGCAGAAAACATTCCATACCTTTGAGACAATCAGTGGAAACTAATGGAATTTCACGCAAATTGCTTAGCTCATTGAGATAAGCACTTTGCAGCCTTTTGAAATCAGCGGTGAAAAACTTTCCACCACTTCGAGAGAAACATTGGAAGCTAATGTGGACTTCCTCGAAATGCTGAACTGTATGCGATGGACCCAAAGTCCTTATCTCGATCAACTGAGGGAAACATTGGAGCTAAGGTGGACTTACTCAAAATGCTGAATTGAAAGCAAAGGACACAAAGTGGTCATCTCCATCAACTGAGCAATTTGGTGAAATCCTCATGAGTTTCGAAACATTCGCTGAATGTAGTCGAGAGTTTTCTGCCAAGTTATTGGTAAAGTTCTCCTCTCGAAGCATTTTGACTAAATCCGCAATCGTTTCCAAAGGTTCTGAGCGTGGCATTCGAGATGGTTTCACCAACAACAGTGATGTTGCGGCAAAGATTCTGAGCAGCTGAGTTAAGCATTTTTAGTAAATTCACATTGGGCTCCAAAGTTTCGCTCCAAGTAATTGAGTGTATTTTGCCAAAAAGCTGATATTATCGCAAAGTGCCTGTGTCGTTGTTTTCAGTATTTCGAGCAAATGCACAATCGTTTCACATGTTTCACTCCATGCCTTTCAAGATTTGTTTAGGCAAGCAAGGTGATTTTGGCGCCAAGTGCCTATCCCGTTGAGTTGAGCATTTTGATTGAATCCATATTAGTTGAAGATGCTTAACACATAGAGAGGAGAGCTTTACCAACAATTTGGCAGAAAACTCTCGATTACATTGACATAATGTTTGGAAACCTCTGGAGATTTACGCAAATCCTCAGCTCATCGAGATAAGCACTTTGACGCAATATCAGTCCAGCAGCAAAAAATGTTCAATTACTACGAGAAGCTAATGTGACCTTCTTCAAAATGCTTACTGCAACGCGAAGGACACTTGGCGACAATATCACCTTGCTTGGCAAAAAAGTGTAGAATGGCATGGTGTGAGATTTTGGAGACGATGAAGAATGGAGTGAGATCCTTATCACATCCAGGGGATGATTTTCCCAATAACCTCACAGAAAACATTCCATGGCATTGACAGAATCAATGGAAACTTATGGACATTGACATAAATTGCACTGCTCTTTGAGATAAGCACTTTGCAGCCATGTGGGTTCAGCACCGAAAAACGTTCGATTACTGAGAGGGAAACATTAGAGCTAAGGTGGACTTACTCAAAATGCTGAATTGAAAGCAAAGGACACAAAGTGCTTATCTCGATGAGCTCAGCAATTTGGTGAAATCCTCATTAGTTTCCAATCATTCGCTGAATGTAGTCGAGAGTTTTCTGCCAAGTTATTGGTAAAGTTCTGCTCTCGATTTGTTAAGCATCTTCACTAAATCCACAATCGTTTCCAAAGTCTCACTGCATGACATTCAACATTTACTTCCCAAGCAAGGTTATACTGTCGCCAATTGTCCATCGCATTCAATTCAGGATTTTGAGTAAATCCATATTAGTTTCCAAATTTCTCTCATAGTAATTGAACATTTTTAGCCGCTGATCTCATATAGGGCAACTCGATGAGCTGAGCAATTTGGTGAAATCCTCATTAGTTTCCAATTATTCGCTCAATGTAATCGAGAGTTTTCTGCCAAGTTATTGGTAATGTTCTCCTCCCGATGTGTTAAGCATCTTCACTAAATCCACAATTGTTTCCAAAGTTTCATTCCACGTGATTGAAATTTGTTTCGCCATGCAAGGTGATATTGTCTTCAAGGGTCCATCCCTTTGAGTTAAGCATTTTGCCTAAGTCCACATTCGGTTCCAATGTTTCTCTTATAGTAATTGAACATTTATCGCTGCTGAACTGATATGTGGCAAAGTGCTTATCTTGATGGGCTGAGCGTTTTGCGTAAACCTGCATTCGTTTCCAATCATTCTCTAAAGTTTATGGAGTGCTGTCTGCCAGCTATTGACATCGTGATAAGTCCTCATCTCAAAGTGTTTAGCATATTCACTAAATCCACAATCGCCCCCAAAGTTTCACTACATGCCATTCAACATTTTATTCGTGAAGCAATGTGATATTGCCGCCAAGTGTCCATCCTGTTGAATTAATTATTTTGAGTAAATCCACATTTGCTTCCAAAGTTTCTCTTATAGCCACTCCACTTTTTACGCCGCTGAACTGATATGTTGGCAAAATGCTGATCTCAATGGGTTGAGCACTTGCATTAGTTTCCAATGATTCCCTCAACGTCACTCTCGGTGACGTTGAATCAATATCATCAAATAATTGATATTGAGGTGAAGTCAACATGTGTTAAGCATTTTCACTGAACCCAAATTCATTTCCAAAATTTCACTCCATACCATTCAAAACTTTTTCGCTAAGCAAGGTGACATTACCGACAATGGCTATCCCGTTGAGTTAAGCATTTTGAGCAAATATGCATTGCATTTCAAAGTTCCGCTCAACGTAATTGAGTCCTTTTCGCCAAAAAGGTGATCTTGCAGTAAAGTGCCTATGTCGATGTATTAAGCATTTTGAATCAATCCACAATCGTTTCCAAAGTTCCTTTCTATGGAATTCGAGACTTTGTCACCAAGAAAGGTGACATTGCGGCCAGATGCCTCCACCATTGTGTTAAGCATTTTGAGTCAGGCCACATTAGCTTCCAATGTTTCTCTCAGAGTAACTGAATATTTTTTGCTACTGAACCGATATGAAGGCATAGTGCTTATGTTGATGAGTTGAGCAATTTGGGTAAACCTCCATCAATTTCCAATGTCTCTCTCAATTGCCATGGAGAGATTTCTGACAAGTGTTGTAGCGAAGTCCTCATCACAATGTGTTAGCACCTTCACTTAATCCACAATTGTTTCCAAGGTTTCTCACTGTGGCATTCGAGATGGTTTCACCAACAACAGTGATATTACGGCCAAGCTTCTAACTAGCTGAGTTAAACATTTTGAGTAAATTCACATTGGATTCCAAAATTTTGTCCAAAGTAATTGAGTCTATTTCACCAAAAATCTGATATTGCATCCTTGTAAATCCTCTCTGCACCCTTTCAATAGTTTCTACATCTCTCTTGTAATGAGGTGACCAGAACTGTGCACAGTTCTCCAGGTGGGGTCTGACTCGGGTTTTATAAAACTGCAGCATTATTTCCCGACTCCTAAACTCAATCCCTTGATTAATGAAGGGTAGTACACTATACACCTTCTTGACCACATCCTCCACCTGTGAGGCCAATTTAAGAGTTCTGTGGATCCGAATCCAAGGTTCTTCTGATCGTCTACACTGCTAAGAGTCCTACCCTTGATATTATACTCCTTCGTCCCATTGGACCTGCCAAAATGGACCACTACACATTTATCCAGGTTGAAGTCCATCTGCCACTTCTCCACCCAGTCTTGTATCCTATCTATGTCTCGCTGCAACTTCTGACGTCCCTCCAGACTATCCACACAACACCAACCTTCATGTCATTGGCAAACCTACCAACCCATCCCTCCACTTCCTCACCCAGGTCATTTATGAAAATTACAAACAGCAAGGGTCCCAGAACAGATCCCTGGGGCACTCCACTGGTGACTGACCGCCATGCAGAAAAAGACCCATCTACATCATATAGGTTAAGGGAACTCGGTCTTTTCTCCCTGGAGAGACGAAGAATGAGAGGTGACCTGATAGAGGTTTATAAGATGTTGAGAGGTATAGATCAGGTGAATTCTCAGAGGCTATTTCCCAGGGCTGAAATGGTCACTACGAGAGGGCACAGGTTTAAGGTGCTGGGGAGTAGGTACAGAGGAGATGACAGAGGTAAGTTTTTCACTCAGAGGGTGGTGGGTGAGTGTAATTGGCTGCTGTGGGTGGTGGAGGTGAATTCGTTAGGGTCTTTTAAGAGACTTCTGGATGAGTGCATGGGATTTAATAGGATTGAGGGTTATAGGTAGGCCTAGTAGGTAGGGATATGATCTGTGCAACTTGTGGGCCGAAGGGCCTGTTGTGTTGTAGTTTTTCTATGTTCTATGTTCTAAAATGCTGAACTCAACTGGGTTAGGCACGTGGCCACAATGTTAGCTTGTTTGGTGAAATAATCTCGAATGGCGTGGACAGGAAATTCAGAAACAATTGCGGATTGACTGAAATTGCTTAACAAATCAAAATGAGGACTTTGCCATAATAGCAATAATTGGCAGTAAACTCTCAGTGACATTGAGAGAATCATTGGAAACTAATGGGGATTTATGCATATTTCTGACCTCACTGAGATAAGCACTTTGCCACCATACCAGTTCAGTGGCGAAAAATGTTCAATTACTATGGGAGAAACATTGGAAACCAATGTGGATTTAATCAAAAAGCTTAACTCAACGGGGTAGGCACCTGGCCGCAATGTCAACTTTTTTGCCAAAAAATCTTGAATTGGACAGAGAGAAACTTTGGAAACAATGGCGGATTGAGTGAAAAATGTTCAATTACTACGTGAGAAACATTGAAAGCTAATGTAGATTTACTCAAATGCTTAACTCAACGGGATAGGCACTTGGCCGCAATGTCACCTTGCTTGGCAAAAAAAGCTTGAATGGCATGGAGTGAAAGTTTGGAAACGAATGTCGATTTCCTCAAAATGCTTATCTCAATGGGGTAAGGCACTTGCTGGCTAAATATTCTAGAATGGCATGGAGAGAAACTTTGGAAAAGATTATATGTTTAGTGAAATTGCTTAACAAATCGAGATGAGGAATTCACCACAATATCAATAACTCGGCAGAAAACTCTCCATGACGTTGAGAGAATCATTGGAAACTAATGGAGATTTAAGCAAATTGTAGTACTTTTCGCGATTAGGACTTTGCCAAAATATCAGTTTAATGGCGAAAAATGTTCAATTGCTATCAGTGAAGCATTAGAAGTGAATGTGCATTTAGTCAAAATGTCTCAACGGGTCGGCACTTGGCCGCAATTTCAGCTTGTTTGGCGAAATAATCTGGAATGGCACAGACAGACGGTTAGGAAACAAATGTGGGTTTGGTGAAAGCGCTTAACAAATCGAGATGAGGACTTTGCTACAATATCAATAAATTGGCAGCAAACTCACGATGACATCGAGACAATCATTGGAAACTAATGGGGATTTATGCATATTGCTGACCTCATCGAGGTAAGCACTTTGCCACCGTATCAGTTTAGTGGCAATAAATGTTCAATTGCTATGAGAGAAACATTGGAAGCCCAATGTGAATTTACTGAAAGTAATAAATTCAACGGGGCAGGCACCTGGCTGCAATGTCACCTTGCTTGGCAAAAAAACTTGAATGGCATGGAGTGAAACTTTGGAAATAATTGTGGGCTTAGTGAAATTGCTTAACAAATCGAGATGAGAACTTTGCCACATTATCAAGAACTTGGCAGAAAACTTGCGATGACATTGAGAGAATCATTGGAAACTAATGGAGATTTAAGCAAATTGCTGAACTCTTCGAGATAACTGCTTTGCTGTAATATCAGTTCAGTGGCGAAAAATATTCAATTACTATCAGAGAAACATTGGAATGCTTAATTCAACGGAATAGGCACCTGGCTGCAACGTTAGCTTGCTTGGTGAAATAATCTTGCATGGCACGGACAGAAAATTTGGAAATGGCTGTGGATTTACTGAAAGTGCTTAACAAATCCACATGAGGACTTTGCCACAATATCAATAACTTGGCAGCAAACTCTTGACGCCATTGAGAGAATCATTGGCAACTAATGGGGATTTATGCATATTGCTGACCTCATCGAGGTAAGCACGTTGCCTCCATATCAGTTCAGCGGTGAAAAATGTTCAATTGCTACAAGAGAAACATTGGAAGCCAATGTGGATTTACTCAAAGTCCTTAACTCAACTGGTAGGCACCTGGCCACTGTGCCAACTTTCTTGCCAAAAAAACTCGAATGCCAAAAGGAGTTGAGACAAGCATTTTGAGTATATCCAGAGTTGTTTCCAAACTTTCACTCCATGCCATTCAAGCTTGTCTGGCCAGCAAGGTGACATTGCAGCCAGGTGCCTGCCCTGTTGAATTAAGCACTTTCAGTAAATTCACATTGGGCTTCCAATGTTTCTCTCGTAGCAATTGAACATTTATTGCCACTAAACTGATACAGTGGCAAAGTGCTTAACCTGTGTTCAAGTCCTTGTTTGGGTTTTGCTTTTCTTCGCTCCTGAATGCAATTTGAGATGTGCTTCAAAATAGATTGACAGATATCCTTTAATAAATTCCTAAAGTTTATTTATTAGTCACAAATAGGCTTACATTCACACTGCAATGAAAATCCCCTAGGTCCCACACCCTGGCGCCTGTTCTGATACACTGAGCAGGAATTTAGCACAGCCAATCCATTTAACCTGCACATCTTTGGACTATGGGAGGAAACCCACACAGACATGGGGAGAATCTGCAAACTAATGCAAACTTGTGCTGATGACACAAAGGTTGGAGGCATTGTGAAGGGACATCAGAAGTTGCAGCAAGGCATCGATGGGATGCAAGACTGGGTGGAGAAGTGGCAGATGGAGTTCAACCCAGATCAGTGTAAAGTGGTTCATTTTGGCAGGTCAAATAGGATGGTAGAATATAATATTAATGGTAGGACTCTTGGAAGTGTGGAAGATCAGAGGATCTTGGGGTCTGAGTTCATCGGACGCTCAACGCAACTGCACAGGTTGAAGCTGTGCTTAAGAAGGCGTATGGTGTACTGGTCTTCATCAATCGAGGAATTGAGTTTAGGAGTCGAGGGATAATGTTGCAGCTGTATAGGACCCTGGTCAGACCCCACTTGGAGTACTGTGCTCAGGAAAGATGTGGAAGCCATAGAAAGGGTGCAGAGGAGATTTACAAGGTTGTTGCCTGGATTGGGTGGCAGTCTTATGAGGATAGGTTGAGGGAGCTTGGCCTTTTCTCCTTGGAGAGACAAAGGATGAGGGATGACCTGATAGAGGTGTATAAGATGTTGAGAGGTATAGATCAAATGGATAGTCAGAGGTTTTTTCCCAAGGTTGAAATGGTTGCCACAAGAGGACACAGGTTTAAGGTGCTGGGGAGTAGGTACAGAGGAGATGTCAGGGGTAAGTTTTTCACTCAGAGAGTGGTGGGTGAGTGGAATGCGCTGCCAGCAACACTGGCGGAGGCGGATTCGATCGGGTCTTTTCAGAGACGTTTAGATAAGTATGTGGAACTTAGTAAGATAGAGGGTTATAGGTAAGCCTTGTAATCTCTAAGGTAGGGATATGTTCGGCACAACTTTGTGGGCTGAAAGGCCTGTATTGTGCTGTAGTTTTTCCATGTTTCTATGTTTCCATACAGACAGTGAACCAAGCTGGGAATCAACCCTGGGTTCCTGGTGCTGTAAGGCAGCAATGAGACCACTGTTCCACTATTTCATGCAATTTGACAAAGAACAAAGAAAATTACAGCACAAGAACAGGCCCTTTGGCCCTCCAAGCCTACACCGACCATGCTGCTTGACTCAACTAAAACTCCCTACCCTTCCGGCGCCATATCCCTCTATTCCTATCTATTCATGTATTTGTCAAGATGCCCCTTAAAAGTCACCACTGTATCCGCTTCCACTCCCTCCCCTGACAGCAGGTTCCAGGCATCCACCAACCTCTGTGTAAAAAATCTGCCTCGTTCATCTCCTTTAAACATTGCACTATAAACCTGTGCCTCCTAGTAATTGACTCTTCCACCCTGGGATAAAGCTTCTGATTAACCATTCTATCCATACCTCTCATAATCTGGTAGAATTCTATCAGGCCTCCTGATAGAAAAACAATGTTGTTTTCTGGAGCAAGCTGAGAGGAGGATCGATTTGTGTTTGGAGTGAGAAGGTAAGCGATTGACTATCTTTTTACTTGTTCACGGGTTTTTTTTCTTTTTTCAAGTTACTTTAATTGAAAAGTGGAAGTGGGCCACAGGAAGGTTTCTTTTTAGCACATGAGGTTTAAAAGGAAGGCCGTACTATACCTCAGGCAGCTTTGGTAGCAGGCAGAGGAGTGAGAGGGAGCAGAGTGAAGGCTGAAGGGCTTTGGCTCAATGGGCTTCAATGTAAACAGGCAGAGGTAGGGTAGGTTCTGTTCTTCGTTCTTCCAGTAATTTAAAGAAAGGGGCAAGTATGAGTGAGAGGCCAGTTTGTTGCCTTTGGTGTCTTTGGTGTCGGATGTGGGAGTTGATGGAGTTGCCTAACCTCCCGGCAGTCCATATCTCTGATATACTGTGACACCCCATACATACCCTCAATGTTGTGCTGAGCTATCTCCAATCCCAAGATCAAGTTATCCCACTCCCTATCATTCTGGAGCGCTCCATGTGCCTATCCAATAACCACTTGAAAGTTCCTAAAGTGTCCGACTCCACTATCACAGCAGGCAGTCTATTCCACACCCCAACCACTCACTGAGTAAAGAATCTACCTTGGACATCCCTCCTATATCTCCCACCATGAATCTTATACTTATAGTTATGCCCCTAGTAACAGCTACATCCACCCAAGGAAATAGTCTCTGCACGACCACTGTCTCTATCCCCCTTATCATCTTATAAACTTCTATTAAGTCGATAAACCTCTATTAAGTTGATCCTGATACACTGTGAAACCCTGTACACACCTGGCAGAATCCTGATACAGTGTGAAAGACCGCACACACCTGAGAGGATCCTGATACACTGTGAAACCCTGTACACACCTGGAAGGATCCTGATACAATGTGAAACCCTGTACACACCTGAGAGGATCCTGATACACTGTGAAACCCTGTACACACCTGGAAGGATCCTGATACAGTGTGAAACCCTGTACACACCTGAGAGGATCCTGATACACTGTGAAACCCTGTACACACCTGGAAGGATCCTGATACAGTGTGAAACCCTGTACACACCTGGCAGGATCCTGATACAGTGTGAAACCCTGTACACACCTGGAAGGATCCTGATACAGTGTGAAAGACCGCACACACCTGAGAGGATCCTGATACAGTGTGAAACCCTGTACACACCTGAGAGGATCCTGATACACTGTGAAACCCTGTACACACCTGGAAGGATCCTGATACAGTGTGAAACCCTGTACACACCTGAGAGGATCCTGATACAGTGTGAAACCCTGTACACACCTGAGAGGGTCCTGATACACCGTGAAACCCTGTACACACCTGGCAGGATCCTGATACACTGTGAAACCCTGTACACACCTGGAAGGATCCTGATACAGTGTGAAACCCTGTACACACCTGGAAGGATCCTGATACAGTGTGAAAGACCGCACACACCTGAGAGGATCCTGATACACTGTGAACACATCTGACAAGAATCTGATAGGCTGTGGTACCCCGTACAACCTGTCAAGATCCTGATACACTGCAAAACCCTGTAGACTCCTGGCAGCATCCTGATACACTGTGACACCCTGTACACACCTGACAGGAACCTGCTACACTGTGAAACCCTGTACACGCCTGAGACGATACTGGCACACTGAGGAACCCCGGATACACCTTTCAGGATTCTGGTACACTGTGAAATCCTATACACACCAGACAGGATCCTGATGCACTATGAAACCCCGTACACCTGAAAGATTCTGACAGACAAGGGAATTTCTAAAAGACAAGGGGATTAAGGGTTATGGGGAGAGGGCGGGAAAGTGGAACTGATTCACTTCAGATCAGCCATGATCTTATTGAATGGTGGGGCAGGCTCCAGGGGCTAGATGGCCTACTCCTGCTCCTATTTCTTATGTTCTTATGATCCTGATACACCATGAAACCCTGTACACACCTGGCATGATCCTGATACATTGTGAAACCCCGTGCACATCTGACCCTGATACACTGTGTAGTTTTGTAGACCATTGGGAAATCTTTACAAAGGAAGGGCACTTGTATAAGAGGGATGGGGAACATTTAAATGGGAAGGGGACACATATTTTAGCTGGGAGGTTGGCTGGAGTGTTTCGGCAGGGTTTAAATTAATATGGAGAGGGGGTGGGGAGGAGAGAGACAGCTCAGGCACTGGGAGTGGGAGTGAGTTGGAGGTCAGGGTAAGTCTAGTTGATAGGAAAATCCCCCAGGAGAAGGAGGATCCGAGTGGGCCTGAGGGTCTTCAGTGCATCTGTTTTAATGCGTGGAGTGTGATGGGAAAGTCGGAAGATCTTAGGGCCTTGATGTTCCCGAGGAATTTAGATGTGGTGGCAGTGACAGAGACGTGGTTAAAGGAGGGGCAGGAATGGGAGCTAAATATTCCAGGGTATAAGTGTTTTAGGTGTGATAGGGGAGGGTTGAAAAGAGGAGGGGGAGTGGCACTCTTAGTTAGGGAGCAGATCACAGTGGTGCAGAGGGAGGCTAACATGGAGGGGCTAGAAATTGAGTCTCTGTGGGTGGAGTTGAGGAATAGGAAGGGGGCCATTTCTATGCTAGGAGTGTACTATAGGCTGCCCGATAGTCCGCGGGCAGTGGAAGAGGGTATATGTAGGGACATTTTGGATAAGTGTAGGAAGAATAGGGTTGTTGTAGTGGGAGATTTTAATCTCCTTGGGGTGGATTGGAAGGTGCCTAGAGCTGGGGGTTCGGACAGGGAGGAATTCGTAAGATGTGTATTGGAAGGATCCTTGCAGCAGTATGTAGATAGCCCGACTAGAGAGGGGGCGATACTGGATTTAGTTCTGGGCAATGAGCCGGGTCAGGTGGTTGAGGTTGCGGTAGGTGAACATGTGGCTAATAGTGACCACAACTCCGTCTACTTTAGGATACGAATGGAAAAAGATGAGAGCTGTCCTAAGGGGAGGGTGCTAAATTGGGGGAAGGCTAGATACAGCCGGATTAGGCAGGAGCTTAGGGATACAGACTGGGATAGGCTGTTGGAGGGCAAGACCACGTTAGGCATGTGGGAGTCTTTCAAGGGAAAACTGCAAAGGGTGTAGGAAAGGCATGTGCCGGTTAGGAGGAAGGATGGGAAAGGTAGGATTAGAGAGCCGTGGATTACTAGAGATATAGAAGACCTGGTCAGGAAGAAACGAGAGGCGTATGTCAGGTCTAAGCAGCTGGGAACGGAGAGAGCATTGGAGGAATACTGAGAGAGTAGGAGGGATCTCAAACAGGGAGTTAGGAAAGCAAAGAGGGGGCATGAGATGGCCTTGGCAGGTTAAGGAGAATCCAAAGGCGTTTTACTCCTATGTCAGGAACAAAAGGGTGGCTAGGGGTAAAATCGGTCCCCTTAGGGACAGACGTGGGGAATTGTGCTTAGAGTCCGAGGGAATATGTTAGCCCTATACTCGACACATCTGTTATTCCTGCCAAAGTGAATTACCTCACACTTCTCCACATTAAACTCCATCCGCCACCTCTCGGCCCAGCTCTCGGCCCAAGTCTCCCTGCAAACTATGACACCCTTCCTCACTATCTACCACACCTCCGACTTTGGTGTCATCAGCAAATTTACTAATCCACCCAACTATACCCTCATCCAGATCATTAATAAAAATTACAAACAGCAGTGGCCCCAAAACAGATCCCTGAGGCACACCACTCGTAACTGAACTCCATGACGAATATTTACCATCAACCACCACCCTCTGTCTCCTATCCGCCAGCCAATTCCTGATCCAATTACCTAGATTACCCCCAATCCCATACATCTGCATTTTCTGCAGAAGCCTTCCATGGTGAACCTTATCAAACGCCTTACTAAAATCCATATATACCACGTCAACTGCCTTACCCCCATCCACCTCTTTGGTCACTTTCTCAAAAAACTCAATAAGGTTAGTAAGGCACGACCTACCCGCTACAAAACCATGCTGACTATCTCCAATCAATTCATTACTCTCCAAATAACTATAAATCCTATCCCTAATAATTTTTTCTAAAACCTTGCCCACAACAGAAGTAAGACTCACCGGTCTATAATTCCCGGGGAAGTCTCTGTTCCCCTTCTTAAACAATGGGACAACATTCGCTATCCTCCAATCCTCTGGCACTATACCTGAGACCAACGACGACCTGAAGATCAGAGATCCTGAATGAATATTTTGCGTCGGTATTCACGAAGGAGAGGTGCTTGATGTCTGGTACGGTCATCGAGGGACCTGTAGACCAATTGAAAGATCTATTGATTACGAGGGAAGAAGTGTTAGGGCTTTTAGGTAGCATTAAAACTGATAAATCTCCGGGGCCTGATGGCATTTATCCTAGGCTGCTTAGGGAGGTGAGAGATGAGATTGCTGGGCCTCTGACGCAAATCTTTGTCTCTTCTTTGGACACAGGTGAGGTCCCAGAGGACTGGAGGATAGCGAACGTGGTACCGTTGTTTAAAAAGGGTAGGAGGGATAGCTCGGGTAACTATAGGCCGGTGAGTTTAACGTCACTGGGAGGCAAGTTGATGGAGAGGATTCTTAGGGTTAGGATGTATGAGCACTTAGAGCGTTGCGATCTGATTAAGGATACGCAGCATGGCTTTGTAAAGGGGAAGTCTTGCCTTACAAATCTGGTAGAATTCTTTGAGGAGGTGACAAAAACGGTTGACGAAGGACCAACCGTTGATGTCGTCTATATGGTAAGGCGTTTGACAAAGTCCCTCATGGTAGGCTGGTACAGAAGATTAAAGCTCATGGGATACGTGGCCAGGTATCTAGATGGTAGAGAACTGGCTTGCAAAGAGGAGTCAGAGAGTAGTAGTGGAGGGGTCTTTTTCTAGCTGGAGGTCTGTCACTAGTGGTGTGCCGCAGGGCTCAGTACTGGGACCTCTTCTCTTTGTAGAGTATATAAATGACTTGGAAGAGGGAGTAGGTGGTGTGATCAGCAAATTTGCTGATGACACCAAGGTGGCTGGATTGGCGGGCAGTGAGGAGCAGTGTCTGGCAATACAGTGGGATAGTGATAGGCTGGTTGATTGGACAGATACATGGCAAATGGAGTTTAATCTGGACAAATGTGAGGTGATGCATTTTGGCCAGAATAATGTAGGGGGGAGTTATATGATAAAGGGTAAGCCCATAAGGAGTATAGAATCACAGCGAGACCTGGGGGTGCAAGTGCACAAGTCTTTGAAGGTGGCAGTACAAGTGGAGAGTGTGGTGAAGAAAGCCTATGGTATGTTAGCCTTTATAGGAAGGGGTATAGAATATAAGAGCTGGAGTCTAATGTTGCAGTTGTACAGAACATTGGTTAGGCCACATTCAGAGTACTGCGTCCAGTTCTGGTTGCCTTACTACCGGGAGGACGTGGAGACTCTGGAGAGAGTGCAAAGGAGGTTTACCAGGATGTTGCCTGGTATAGAAGGACTGGGGTATGAGGAAAGATTGAATAAATTGGGGCTCTTTTCCTTAGAAAGACGGCGACTGAGGTATAAGATATGAAGGGTATAGATAGATTAAACAGAGGTAAGCTATTTCCTATGATAGAGACACGTAGGACAAGGGGCCATGGACTTAAGGTGAGGGAGGAGAGGTATAACACAGATATTAGAGGGAGGTTTTTCACACAGAGGGTAGTGGGGGTATGGAATGTTCTGCCAAGTAAAGTGGTGGAGGCAAATACGCTAGAGTCCTTTAAGAGTAACTTAGACAGACACATGAGTGAGTTGGAGATGGGTGGATATAGGAGAACCTTTTAAATAAGGGTCATTAGCATTGGGGCGTCCCTGGTAATGTAAATGGATATGGTATGATAATAATGTTTTTTTTTCTCTTTTCATTCACAGGTTTTCAGTCGGTCCACCTCGTGTCCAACGAGGGGCATACAGGCGATGGGTCGTACTGGGGCTGCTCTTGGTTGTTCGAGATTGGCCTAGTGCTTCATGTCGTTAGTGTGTGCTTAAACTGGACCAGATACTGGGCAAGACGACAGCTCAGTGACTATCACTGTTTGCTGTGCAGACACATGGATTTGGGCCGGTGTCTGTGGGAGTTTGCGCATTCTCCCCGTGCTTGCGTGGGTTTTCTCCGGGTGCTCCTGTTTCCTCCCACACCCCAAAGATGTGCTGTTAGGCTGATTGGCAGGAATAAATTGTCCCTAAATCAGATTCCCTCAATCTGGATGGCCATAAAACATTAGATAGGGGTCGTGGGTGGAGAGGGGAACTGGTGGTGTTGAGATGGCGGCGCGGGCTCGTTGTGCCGAAGGGCCTGTTTCCCGGGCTGATTTTGTTCTTTGTTCTTCTTTGTTCCTTACTGTGGAACCCCATATACACCCAGCAGGATCCTGATACACTGTGAAACCCTGTACACACCTGAAAGATCCTGATACACTGTGAAACCCTGTACACACCTGAAAGATCCTGATACATTGTGAAACTCCATTCACATCTGACAGTTCCCTGACACACTGTGGAACCCCGTATATACCTAGCAGGATCCTGATACACTTTGAAACCCTGTACACACCTGAGAGGGACTGGCACACTGTGGAACCCTGGCTACACCTGACAGGATTCTGATACACTGTGAAACTGCGTACCCACCTGACAGGATGCTGATGCATGGTGGAACAATGTATGCACCTGACAGGACCCTATTACACTGTAGATCCCTGTACACACCTGACGGGTTCCTGATGCACTGTGACATCCCTTACAAAGAACAAAGAACAAAGAACAACCCAGCACGAGAAACAGGCCCTTCGGCCCAACGAGCCCGAGCCGCCATCTTAACAATGTGTTTTTCCTCCTCCACCCTTGACCCGTGTCTATGCTTATGGTACCCCCATTGGAAACCAGATTAAGGGGAGAATAATTTAGGGATAATTTGTTTCACCAATCAGCCTAATAGCACATCTTTGGGGTGTGGGAGGAAACCGGAGCACCCGGAGGAAACCCACGCAACCACGGGGAGAATGCGCAAACTCCCACAGACACCGGCTCAAATCCATGTATCTGCACAGCAAACAGCGATAGTCACCGAGCTGTTGTGGTGCCCATCTGCTGGTCCAGTTTTATGCACACACAAACGACGTGAAGTACTAGGCCACTCTCGAAACATCCAACAGCAGCCCACGCACGACCCACCGTGTGCATGTCCTTCATTAGACAACAAGGTGGACCGACACACCTGCGAAGTAAAAGAGACAAAACATCAACACATGTAACAGTTGATTTCCAGGAACATCCCGAGGCTCTGACCCTTATTTAAAACCTTCTCCTATAACCCTCCATCCCTGTTTCACTCATGTGTCTATCTAAGTAAACCTTAAACAAGTCCAGCGTGCCTGCCTCCACCACCTTACTTGGTAGTGCATTCCATACCCCCACGACCCTCTGTGTGAAAAACCTCCCTCTAATATCCAAATTATACCTCTCCCCCCTCACCCTAAGCTCGTGACCCCTCGTGATATTTGTCTCCAATCTAGGAAAAAGCCTGCCACTATTGACTCTATCTATACGCTTCATTATTTTATACATTTCTATTAGATCCCCCCTCAATCTCCGTCTTTCTAAGGAAAAGAGCCCCAATTTACCCAATCTTTCCTCATAACCCAGTCCTTCCATACCAGGAAGCATCCTGGTAAACCTCCTCTGCACTCTCTCCAGGGTCTCCACGTCTTTCCGGTAGTAAGGTGACCAGAACTGGACGCAGTACTCCAAATGTGGTCTAACCAATGTTCTGTACAACTGTAGCATTAGACGCCACCTCTTGTACTCTATACCCCTTCCTATAAAGGCGAGCATACCGTAAGCTTTCTTTGCAACCTTCTCCATCTGTGTTGCCATCTTCAGAGACTTGTGCACTTGCACCCCCAGGTCCCTCTGCATTTCTATACTCTTAATAGGTCTACCCTTTATCATGTAACTCCCCTCTACATTATTCCTTCCAAAATGCATCACCTCACATTTATCAGCATTAAATTCCTTCTGCCATTTATCTGCCCAATATACCAGCCTATCTATATCCTGCTGTGTCACCTGACACTCCTCCTCACTGTCCATCAATCCTGCCATCTTTGTGTCATCTGCAAACTTGCTGATCACACCACGTACGCCCTCTTCCAAGTCGTTTATATATATTATGAAGAGAAGAGGTCCCAGTACTGAGCCCTGCGGCGCACCACTGGTGACAGACCTTCAGCTAGAAAAGGACCCTTCTACTACTCTCTGTCTCCTGTTGCCCAGCCAGTTTTCAATCCATCTAGATACCTGTCCCTGTATCCCATGAGCCTTAACCTTTTCTACCAGCCTACCGTGAGGGACTCTGTCAAATGCCTTACTGAAATCCATACACATGACATCAATGGCTCGTTTTTTGTCAACCATTTTTGTCACCTCCTCAAAAAATTCTACCAGATTCGTAAGGCAAGACCTACCCTTAACATGCTGCCTATCCCTAATCAGATTGCAACGCTCCAAATGCGTATACATCCTATCCCTAAGAATTTTTTCCAACAACTTTCCTACCACTGATGTCAAACCCACCGGCCTATAATTACCAGGGTTATCCCTACTACCCTTTTTAAACAGCGGTACCACATTAGCTATCCTCCAGTCTTCTGGGAACTCACCTGCGTCCAAAGAAGAGGCAAAGATTTGCGTCAGAGGCCCAGCAATTTCATCTCTCAACTCCCTAAGCAGCCTGGGATAAATGCCATCAGGCCCCGGAGCTTTATCAGTTTTTATGCTGCCTAAAAACCCAACACTTCCTCCCTTGTAATGGATATTTCCTTCAACTGGTCTACAGCTCCCTCCAAGACATTGCAAGACACCAAGCCCCTCTCCTTTGTGAATACCGACACAAAGTATTCATTCAGGATCTCCCCCATTCCCTCAGACTCTATGCATAGTTCCTCTCCTTTGTCCCTAAGAGGACCGATTTTCCCTCTAACCATCCTTTTGTTCCTAATATAAGAGTAAAATGCCTTTGTGTTTTCCTTAATCCTATCTGCCAAAGCCATTTCATGCCCCCTTTTCGCCCTTCTAACTCCCCTTTTGAGCTCCCCCCTGCTCTCTCTATATTCCTCCAGTGCTCTCTCCGTTCCCAGTTGCTTAGACATAGAAGATAGAACATAGAACATTACAGCGCAGAACAGGCCCTTCGGCCCACGATGTTGCGCCGACCAGTTAAAAAGCAATGACCCTCTAACCTAAACCAATCCCTTTCCATCCATAAACCTCTTAAACCATAAACCATGGACCTCTTAAACGCCCCCAAACTAGGCGCATTTACAACTGCAGCAGGCAGGGCATTCCAATCCCTCACCACCCTCTGGGTAAAGAACCTGCCCCTGACGTCCGTCCTATAACTGCCACCCCTTAATTTAAAGCCATGCCCCCTCGTGCTCGCTTTCTCCATCCGAGGAAAAAGGCTATCACTGTCCACCCTATCTAAACCTCTAATCATCTTATATGTTTCAATAAAGTCCCCTCTTAGCTGCCTTCTTTCTAACGAAAACAACCTCAGATCCCTCAGTCTCTCCTCATAGGATCTCCCCTCCATACCAGGCAACATCCTGGTAAACCTCCTCTGCACCCTCTCCAATGCCTCCACATCCTTCCTATAATGTGGGGACCAGAACTGCACACAATACTCCAAGTGCGGCCGCACCAGAGTTTTGTACAGTTGCAACATGACGCTGCGGCTCCTAAATTCAATCCCCCTACCAATAAACGCCAAGACACCGTATGCCTTCCTAACAACCCTATCTACTTGATTCCCAACTTTCAGGGATCTATGTACACATACACCTAGATCCCTCTGTTCATCCACACTATTCAAAGTCCTCCCGTTAGCCCTATACTCGACACATCTGTTATTCCTGCCAAAGTGAATTAACTCACACTTCTCCGCATTAAACTCCATCCGCCAACTCTCGGCCCAGCTCTGCAACCTGTCCAAGTCTCCCTGTAAACTTCATCACTATCTACCACACCTCCGACTTTGGTGTCATCAGCAAATTTACTAATCCACCCAACTATACCCTCATCCAGATCATTAATAAAAATTACAAACAGCAGTGGCCCCAAAACAGATCCCTGAGGCACACCACTCGTAACCTAACTCCATGACGAATACTTACCATCAACCACCACCCTCTGTCTCCTATCTGCTAACATATCTCTTCTTCCTGACCAAGTCCTCAATGCCCCCTGTAATCCACGGCTCTCTAATCCTGCCTTTCCCATCCTTCCTCTTTACCGGCACATGTCTTTCCTGCAACCTTTTCAGTTTTCCCTTGAAAGCCTCTCACTTGCCAACCGTGGGCTTACCCGCAAACAACCTCTCCCAATCAGTATCCATCAGCTATGATCTGGTGGCCATTACAGAAACATGGTTGTAGGGTGACAGGGACTGGGAGCTGAATGTCCAGGGGTATCAAGTATTTAGGAAGGATAGATGGGAGGAAAAAGGGGGTGGGGTAGCTCTGCTGATTAAGGATAGCATCAGGGCGGTTGTAAGGGAAGATATAAGCTCCAAAGGGCAGAACGTGGAATCCTTGTGGGTGGAGATAAGGAACAGCAAGGGGAGGAAGACGCTGGTGGGTGTCGTCTATAGGCCCCCAAATAATAACTTGGAGGTGGGGCGGGCTATAAACAAGCAAATAAATGAGGTGTGCAGAAATGGAACAGCGATAATTATGGGGGATTTCAATCTCCATATTGATTGGTTGACTCATGTCAGAGGCGGTGGGCTTGAGGAAGAGTTCTTGGAATGCTGCCGGGGTAGTTTCCTTGAACAGTGTGTGATGGAACTGACAAGGCAGCGAGATATCTTAGATCTGGTGTTGTGTAATGAGGCAGGGAGAATTAGGGATCTTGTTGTGAGGGATCCTCTTGGGACGTGCAATCATTGTATGGTGGAGTTTTTGATGCAGATGGAGGATGAGAAAGTAGGATCCCGGACCTGTGTCCTCTGTTTGAACAGAGGGGAGTACGATAGGATGAGAGAGGAATTGGCAAATGTAGATTGGGAGGTGCAGATTGGTTGGTAGGACTGCTGAGGAACAGTGGAGGATCTTTAAGATCTTTTTCGGTGCTCAGCAGAAATTTATTCCAATGGTAAAGAAGGATCGTAGGAGAAGGGATAATCAGCCGTGGTTATCGAAGGAAATAAAGGAGAGTATTAAATTAAAAGCTGATGAGTTCAGAGTGGCTAAAAGTAGTGGGTGAGTAGAAGATTGTGAGAGGTTTAAAAATCAACAAAGAGTGACTAAGAAGTTGATAAAGAAAGGAAGGATAGACTATGAAGCTAAACTAGCACTAAATGTAAAAAAGGACAGTAAGAGTTTTTATAAATATATAAAGAAGAGGAGGCTGGCTGGAGTGAATGTTGGACCCTCAGAGGATGAGAGGGGGGATTTAGTGGTGGGGGATGAGGAAATGGCTGAGGCCTTAAATAAGTTTTTTGCCTCGGTCTTCACGGAGGAGGACGCGAATAGTTTGCCGGATATTAAAGATGGGAGGGTGGTAGGAGTTGAGGGCCTGAATGCGATTACTGTCACTAGAGAGGTAGTGCTTGATCAACTAGTGGGACTGATGGTGGACAAGTCCCCAGGACCGGATGGAATGCATCCCAGGGTTCTGAAGGAAATGGCAGAGGTGATAGTAGATGCCTTAGTGATTATTTACCAAACCTCGCTGGATTCCGGGGAAGTGCCGGAAGATTGGAAAACGGCTAATGTTACGCCGCTGTTTAAAAAGGGTAGCAGGCAAAAGGCAGGGAATTATAGGCCTGTTAGTTTAACGTCTGTTGTGGGAAAAATGCTTGAATCCGTGATCAAGGAGAAAGTAGCGAGGCATCTTGAGAAAAATTGTTTGATAGAGCAGACGCAGCACGGTTTTGTTAAGGGGAAGTCGTGCCTGATGAATTTATTGGAATTCTGTGAGGATGTGACTAGTGCGGTAGACAGAGGGGAACCGGTGGAGGTGGTCTTCCTCGATTTTCAGAAGGTGTTTGATAAGGTGCCGCACAAAAGGTTGTTACAGAAGGTCAGGGGGCATGGAGTTGGGGTAAGGTGTTAGCGTGGATAGAGGATTGGCTGTCGAATAGGAGGCAGAGAGTGGGGGTCAATGGGTGCTATTCGGATTGGCGGTTGGTGACTAGTGGAGTGCCTCGGGGTCGGTGCTGGGGCCTCAGCTATTTACCATTTATATAGATGATCTGGAGGAGGGGGCTGAGTGTAGGATGACGAAATTTGCTGATGACACAAAGATAAGTGGAAAAGCAAATTGTGCGGAGGGTGTGGAGAGTCTGCAGAGGGATCTGGATAGGCTGAGCGAGTGGGTGAGGACCTGGCAAATGGAGTACAATGTTGGCAAGTGTGAGGTTATCTACTTTGGCAGGAATAATAGTAGGAGGGATTACTATTTAAAGGGTGAAAAACTGCAGCAGGCGACGGTGCAGAGGGACCTCGGGGTCCTTGTGCATGAGTCACAAAAACCCAGTCTACAGGTGCAGCAGGTGGTCAGGAAGGCGAATGGGATGCTGGCCTTTATAGCGAGGGGGATTGAATATAAAAGTAGGGAGGTCTTGCTGCAACTGTACAGGGCACTGGCAAGGCCGCAGCTGGAGTACTGTGTGCAGTTTTCATCGCCGCACTTACGCAAGGATATTTTGGCCTTGGAGGGAGTGCAGAGGAGGTTTACTAGGCTGATGCCGGAGTTGAGGGGGTTGAACTATGAGGAGAGGCTGAATAAACTAGGCTTGTGCTCGTTAGAGTTTAGAAGGATGAGGGGGGGTCTTATGGAGACGTATAAGATAATGAAAGGGATGGATAGGATAGAGGTAGAGAGATTCTTCCCGCTTAGAAAGGACAGCAGGACTAGGGGGCACAGCCTCAAGATAAAGGGGGGGGGGTGTTTTAGAACGGAGTTGAGGAGGAACTTCTTCACTCAAAGGGTGGTGAATCTCTGGAATTCTCTGCCCGTTGAAGTGATGGAGGCTGCCTCGCTAAATATTTTTAAGACGCGGGTTGATGAGTTTTTGATAAGAGAGGGGATTAAGGGTTATGGGGAGAGGGTGGGAATGTGGAACTGAGCCACGACAGATCAGCCATGATCTTATTGAATGGCGGGGCAGGCTCGAAGGGCTAGATGGCCTACTCCTGCTCCTATTTCTTATGTTCTTGTGTTCTAGCTCATGCCTAATCCGGCTATAGCTTGCCTTCTCCCAGTTCAGCACCCTCCCCTTCGGACTGCACTCATGTGTTTCCATTATAACCCTAACTTACACACCTAACTGGATCCTGACACACTGTGAAACCCCGCACACACCTGACAGTATCCTGTTACACTGTGGAAGCCCACACACACCTTGTAGGGTCTTGATACATTGTGACACCCTATACACACCTAACAGGATCCTGACACACTTTGAAACCCCGTACACACTTGGTAGTATCCATACACACTGTGGAACACCGTATACACCTGACAGGATTAAATATAGAACATAAAACATAGAACGGTACAACACAGTACAGGCCCTTCAGCCCTTGATGTTGTGCCGAGCTATTTCCAAACCCAAGATCAAGCTATCCCACTCCCTATCATTCTGGTGTGCTCCATGTGCCTATCCAATAACCGCTTGAAAGTTCCTGAAGTGTCCAACTCCACTATCACAGCAGGCTGTGCATTCCACACCTCAGCCACTTTCCGAGTAAAGAATCTACTTCGGGCTCCCACCTATACTTCCCACCATGAACCTTATAGTTACGCCTTCTCGGAACAGCTGCATCCACCTGTAAAATAATCTCTATACATCCACTCTATCTAATCCCCTCATTATCTTCTAAATCTCTATAAAGTTGATAAACCTCTATTAAGTCGATCCTGATGCATGGTGAAACCATGTACACACCTGACAGGATCCTGATACGCTGTGAAACCCTGCACACACCCGGCAAGATCCTGATACACTGTGAAACCCCGCACACACCTGACAGGATCCTGATACACTGTGAAACCCTGTACACACCCGGCAGGATCCTGATACACTGTGAAACCCTGCACACACCCGGCAGGATCCTGATACACTGTGACACCTCGCACACACCTGACAGGATCCTGATACACTGTGAAACCCTGCACATACCCAGCAGGATCCTGATACACTGTGAAACCCCGCACACACCTGACAGGATCCTGATACACTGTGAAACCCCGCACACACCCGGCAGGATCCTGATACACTGTGAAACCCCGCACACACCCGACAGGATCCTGATACACTGTGAAACCTCGCACACACCCGGCAGGATCCTGATACATTGTGAAACCCTGCACACACCCGGCAGGATCCTGATACACTGTGAAACCACGCACGCACCTGACAGGATCCTGATACACTGTGAAACCTCGCACACACCTGACAGGATCCTGATACACTGTGAAACCCCGCACACACCTGACAGGATCCTGATACACTGTGAAACCCTGTACACACCCGGCAGGATCCTGATACACTGTGAAACCCCACACACACCCGGCAGGATCCTGATACACTGTGAAACCTCGCACACACCTGACAGGATCCTGATACACTGTGAAACCCTACACATACCCGGCAGGATCCTGATACACTGTGAAACCCCGCACACACCCGACAGGATCCTGATACACTGTGAAACCCTGCACACACCCGGCAGGATCCTGATACACTGTGAAAACCCGCACACACCCGGCAGGATCCTGATACACTGTGGAACCCCTTACACATCTGGCAGCATCCTGGTACTCTGTGAAACCCCGCACACACCCGGCAGGATCCTGATACCTGTGAAACCCCGCACACACCCGGCAGGATCCTGATACATTGTGAAACCCAGTACACACCTGACAGGATCCTGATACACTGTGAAACCTCGCACACACCTGACAGGATCCTGATACACTGTGAAACCCCGCACACACCTGACAGGATCCTGATACACTGTGAAACCCTGCACACACCCGGCAGGATCCTGATACACTGTGAAACCCCGCACACACCCGACAGGATCCTGATACACTGTGAAACCCTGTACACACCCGGCGGGATCCTGATACACTGTGAAACCCCGCACACACCTGACGGGATCCTGATACACTGTGAAACCTCGCACGCACCCGGCAGGATCCTGATACACTGTGAAACCTCGCACACACCTGACGGGATCCTGATACACTGTGAAACCTCGCACACACCCGACAGGACCCTGATACACTGTGAAACCCTGCACACACCCGGCAGGATCCTGATACATTGTGAAAGCCTGCACTCATCTGGCAGGATCCTGATTCACTTCTGAGCCTGTTAGTGAGTCAAAGTACAGTCGTTTTATTACAAAAGGTTTTGGGATAGATCTGACATCTAACAGCAGTTAACCAGGCTTCTTTCGGAACACAAATAAGTGTGGGTATTTATACATTGTTATTCCCAGCACCAGTCACAACGCAAACTCTGGTATCAGTCAAGATCCGTAACACTCCTGACTTCAGTCATGATGCAGACCCTAGCTTCAGCAGGGCCCACAGCTTGTCTGGCAGCTTCTGTCACGGCGCAGTCATCGATACAATCACAATCCACAGCTTTTTTGGCGGCTTCAGCAGCTTCTTCATTGAAGTAACTTACATGGTCACAGCTGTCCCAGCAGGAGTCCTCCTGTCCAACAACAGTTATGGCACTCTACTATTTGCAATTGTTTAACCATGTTTAGCTCGTACAAACAGGTAACATTTGTGATGTCTGCAAAATAACATTCACATTTAACTATCTGCCTGTATGGAAATGAAAGTTAAAGAAAGAAAGATATGAACAAGTAAGAACACATGAATAAATGATTTACATTGATACCAGGAGCAGTATAAGCCTGAGGAGATCAGCCATGAGGAAGGATTATGTTTGTGATATATGCTAGGTACAAAATTCATTAAATTTGTTATCCCTTTCCTTTCAGTCGTGTTCCAGAAGTAGGCAGCAGAAATGTAGAGAAGGCGACGGCCCATTGGGATTATCGCTAGACTATTAATCAGAAACTCAGCTAATGTTCTGAGGGCCCAGGTTTGAATCCCGCCATGGCAGCTGGTGAAATCTGAATTCAATAAAAAATATCTGGAATTAAGAATCTACTGATGACCGTGAAACCATTGTCAATTGTCAGACAAAAATCGTCTGGTTCACTAATGCCCTTTAGGGAAGGAAATCTGCTGTCCTTACCTGGTCTGGCCTACATGTGACTCCACAGCCACAGCAATGTGGTTGACTCTCAACTGCCCTCCAAGAGCAACTAGGGATGGGCAATAAATGCTGGCCAACCAGCGACGCCCATGTCCCACAAAGTTCAGGGTGGCACAGTAGCACAGGGGGTTAACACTGCTGCTTCACAGCTCCAGGGTCCTGGGTTCGATTCCCAGCTCGGGTCACTGTCTGTGTGGAGATTGCACATTCTCCTCGTGTCTGTGTGGGTTTCCTCCGGGTGATTGCGGGTTAGGTTGATTGGCTATGCTAAGAAATTGCCTGTTAGTATCCAGGGATGTGTAGGTTACAGGGATAAATGGGTGTAATATGTAGGGATTTGGGGGTAGAGCCTGTTCAGATTGTGTTTGGTGCAGACTCGATGGGCCGAAGGGCCCCTTTCTGCACTGGAGGGTTCAATGATCTATAATCTATGATCTATGGTCTATGATCTATAATCTATGATCTATGGTCTATGATCTATAATCTATAATCTATGATCTATGATCTATGGTCTATGATCTATAATCTATGATCTATGATCTATAATCTATAATCTATGATCTATGATCTATGGTCTATGATCTATAATCTATAATCTATGACCTATGATCTATAATCTATAATCTATGATCTATGATCTATGGTCTATGATCTATAATCTATGATCTATGATCTATGATCTATGGTCTATGATCTATAATCTATAATCTATGATCTATAATATATGATCTATGATCTATAATCTATAATCTATGATCTATGATTTATAATCTATAACCTATGATCTATGATCTATGGTCTATGATCTATGGTCTATGATCTAGAATCTATGATCTATAATCTATAATCTATAATCTAATAAATAAAACACTTCACCAGGAGCGGGACGAACGTCAGATTTGGATCCAGGAATGTGCTACACTGGGAACCTAAAATGTGATGTAACAAAAGAAGTGAGTGTAATGTGATTTCCCACAAAATAAGAGGTGGGATTTTGCGGCCTTGTTCGTCCCAAAACCATAAAATCCAACCCGAGGTCAATGCTGTGGGAACTGAGTGTGCGTTGTGTTGGAATGCTTGTAGATTGCATTGTGTAAGCCTGTGAATGTTCCACATGAGGGAACTCAGGAGTGTGTCATACATGACCTCAAGAGAATGCCGTACCCGAGAGTTTAATGGACCTACACCCCGAAATGTGCAGTTGTTGATGATTGATTTATGTATACCAAGTCCTGGGCATGTGTTTTATTTGACCCTGATGGTACATTATAAATGGTGCCAACCACATGCCATGCTGACACTTGAGCTCTGACCAGTCTATTGTGTGGACAATGAAGAGTTGATCTGGATAATTCACTTCTAAGCCAGCCACTTCTCTGTTTCTTTGTCGAATAATCTATGGGGGAGCAAAGTTATCATTGATCTGCAAGCATTTAGTACTAAAAATAAGCTGAAATATTTCTGATTTAATCCACTCAGTCTCCTCCTTGGAATAAACAAACAGAATAAAGAACAATACAGCACAGGAACAGGCCCTTCGACCCACCAAGCCTGTGCAGAACACTGAGCAGCGTTTCACTTGCACTTCTTTCATTTGGTGAAATGCATTTGCTTCTCCCAATGTGGTCTCCTCCTATATTGGAGAGACCAAACATAGACTGGGTGATTGCTTTGCTGAGCTCCTGTGGTCTGTGCATAATCAGGACGCTGACCTTCTGGTTTCTTGCCATTTTAACATATGATCCTGTGTCATGCCTACATGTCCTTCCCTGGGCCAGCTGCAATGTTCCAGTGAAACTCAATGCAAACTGGAGAAATAGCATCTCATCTTCCAGTGAGGCACTTCACAGCCGTCCGGTCTCAACACTGAATTCAACAACTTCAGATGATTAGCCCTACCCCACCTCCATGCCTTTGTTTTTATTTCATTTTAAATTGTTCTCTACCTTTTATTTCTTTGTTGTCTTTCTTCCCCCCAGTTTTACCCCTACATTATCCCCCCTTTCCTTACCCTTCCCCTTTGCTGCCCCTCTCCCACTTTTTTGAAATTTTACTTCTCTTCCACCCATTAGCCCCTCCCCCCCACGTTTTCATCTGCAACAGTTTGATTTTAGCTTCTCTGCTTTTTGGCCATTCACACCTTTTATTCTCTCTATGGGCTGCCATTGGTAGTCTTTCCCCTTGTTTCTGTGACTCATTTTTCATTGCCTCACCCTGAAGTATAAATATCTCCCACTTTCTATGAATTTTAACTTTGACGTAGTCACTGGACTCAAAAAGTCAGTTCTTTTCTCTCCTTACAGATGCTGGCAGACCTGCTGAGATTCTTCAGCATTTTTCCTTTTGGTTTCAGATTCTAGCATCCGCAGTAATTTGTTTTTATCCTGTGCTGATCACATTGCCCCTGTCGAGACCGATTGCCCGTATCCTTCCCCTTGCCTATCCAGACATGCCTATTCCCTGTGTCTATTAAATGTTGCCAACATGTCTGCCTCAATCACCTCACTTGGCAGTGCATTCCAGGCCCACACCACCCTCTGTGTAAAAAAACTTGCCCCACACATCTCCAGTGAACCTTTTCCCCCCTTACCTTAAACCTGTGTGCCCCTTTGTAATTGTCATTTCTTCCCTGGGGCAAAAGCTTCCAACTGTTCACCCTATCGATACCCCTCATGATTCTATAAACTTCTATCAGGCGGCCCCTCAGCCTCCGTCTTTCCAGGGAGAACAATCCCAGTTTATTCAATCTGTCCTCATAGCGAATACCCTCCGTACCAGGAAACATCCTGGTAAACCTTTTCTGCACTCCCTCCAAAGCCTCCTCCTCTTTCCAGCAGTATGGTGACTAGAATTGGACGCAGTATTCCAAATGTGGCCTAACCAATGTTTTACACAAGGAGCATCAGGTAGTGGAATGGAGACGAACCAGGTAGTGGAGTGGAGATTTGGAATTTAATATACAAGCATTATTCTTTCTTCATTGTTTTTTTCAAGTGACGATGCAGAGATTATATGACATCATCCTTATATCTTGTTTTGCTGATGTCAGCCGAATTTTCTTGAAAGTATTCCTTTAAAGAATAGCAAAGATCAAATCAGCTGATCAACATTTGAGATAAACAAAAAACAAAGAAAATACAGTACAGGAACAGGCCCTTTGGCCTCCAAGCCTACACCGACCATACTGCCCCGACTGAGCTAAAACCCCTTACCCTTTTGGGAACTACATCCTTCTATTCCCATCCTATTCATGTATTTGTCAAGACGTCCTTTAAAAATCACTACCTCCCCCGGCAATGAGTTCCAGGCACCCACCACCCTCTGTGTAAAAAATCTGCCTCGTACATCTCCTTTAAACCTTGCCCCTTACACTTTAAACCTATGCCCCCGAGTTATTGACCCTTCCACCCTGGGAAAAAGCTTCTGACTTTCCACTCTATCCGTGCCTTTCATAATCTTGTAGACTTCTATCAGGTCGCTCCTCAATTTCCTTCGCTCCAGTGAGAATAAACCAAGTTCCTCCAACTTCTTCTCATAGCTAGTGCTCTCCATACCAAGCAACATCGGGTAAATCTTCCTTGTACCCTTTCCATCGTGCTGATGACACGAAGATGAGTGGAAAAGCAAATTGTGCGGAGGGTGTGGAAAGTCTGCAGAGGGATCTGGATAGGCTGAGCGAGTGGGCGAGGACCTGGCAGATGGAGTACAATGTTAACAAGTGTGAGGTTATCCACTTTGGTAGAAATAATGTAGGAGGGATTATTATTTAAAGGGCGAAAAGCTGCAGCATGCTATGGTGCAGAGGGACCTGGGGGTCCTTGTGCATGAGTCGCAAAAACCCAGTCTGCAGGTGATCAAGGTGAATGGGATGCTGGCCTTTATAGCGAGGGGGATAGAATATAAAAGCAGGGAGGTCTTGCTGCAACTGTACAGGGCACTGGTGAGGACGCAGCTGGAGTACTGTGTGCAGTTTTCATCGCTGCACTTGCATTTTGGCCTTGGAGGGAGTGCAGAGGAGGTTCACTAGGCTGATACTGGAGATGAAGGGGTTGGACTATGAAGAGAGACTAAATAGACTGGGTCTGTACTCGTTGGAGTTTAGAAGGATGAGGGGGGATCTTATAGAGACGTATAAGATAATGAAGGGGATGGATAGGGTTGAGGTAGAGAGATTCTTCCCACTTGGAAAGGATAGCAGGGGGGCAGTTTAGGTCTCTGCCTGTTAAAGTGGTGGGGGCTACCTCGCTAAATATATTTAAGACGTGGGTTGATAGGTTTTTGGTAGGCAAGGGGATTAAGGGTTATGGGGAGAGGGTGGGAATGTGGAACTGAGCCACGACAGATCAGCCATGATCTTATTGAATGGCGGGGCAGGCTCGAAGGGCTAGATGGCCTACTCCTGCTCCTATTTCTTATGTTCTTATGTTCTTATTTTCAAAGCCTCTTCATCCTTCTGATAGTGTGGCAGCCAGAATTGAATACTATATTTGAAGTGTGGCCTTACTAAGGCTCTTTAATCCCGCAACATAACTTGCCAACTTTTAAACTCAATATCCTGGCTGATGAAGGCAAGCAGGCCATATATATATATCTGTATATATACGCATATATATATCTGTATATATACGCATATATATATATCTGTATATATACGCATATATATATATGGCCTGCTTGCCTTCATCAGCATATATAAATGATTTGGAGGAAAAGGTTCCAGCACTGATCCCTAAGGAACGCCACGTATCACAGCCGTCCATTCAGAAACGCACTCTTCCACTGTTATCCTCTGTCTTCTTTGGCCAAGCCAGTTTTGTATCCATCTTGCCATCTCACCTCTGATCTCATATGACTTCACTTTCTGCACCAGTTTACCATGAGGGGCCTTGTCAAAGGCCTTACTGAAGTCCATGTCCATCCAACTCCCTACTCTCAGCAATCATCTTCATCACTTCCTCGAAAAACTCAATCAATTTTGTGAGACAAGACCTCCCTTCACAAAACCATGTTGCCTCTCACTAATATGTCCACTTATTTTCAAGTGGGAATAAATCCTGTCTCACAGAATCCTCTCCAATAATTTCCCTACCACTGATGTAAGGTTCACCAGCCTGTAATTATTTGGATTATTCTTGCCACAATTCTTAAACAAAGGAACAACACTGGCTATTCGCTAATCCTCTGGGACCTCCCCTCTAGCCAGTGAGAATGTAAAGATTTCTCTCAAGGCCCCAACAATTTCCTCCCTTGCCTCTCTCAGTATTCTGAGATATATCCCATCAGGCCCTGGGGACTTGTCGACCTTAATGTTTCTCAAGAACCCCAATACATCTTTGATCTCAACATGACTCAAAACTATTGACACATCCTTTCCCAGAATCATCATCCACCAAGTCCTTCTCCTTGGTGAATACTGACACAAAACATACATTTAATACCTGGCCCATTTCCTGTGCCTCCACACATAGATTTCCTTCCTTGTTCTTGAGTGGGCCAACCCTCTCCCTGGCTACCCTTTTGCTCTTTATATATGCATAAAAACCCTTGAATTCTCCTTAATCCTGCTGGTCCATGCTTTATCATGACCCATTTCAGTCCTTCTTATTCCTTGCTTAAGTTTCTTTCTACTTTCCTTGTATTCCACACTTGCTTTTTTTCTGGGATTGGGGGAGATCTAGGGGATTGGATCAGGAATTGGCTAGCGGATAGGAGACAGAGGGTGGTGGTTGATGGTAAATATTCATCATGGAGTTTGGTTACGAGTGGTGTGCCTCAGGGATCTGTTTTGGGGCCACTGCTGTTTGTAATTTTTATTAATGATCTGGATGAGGGTATAGTTGGGTGGATTAGTAAATTTGCTGATGACACCAAAGTCGGAGTTGTGGTAGATAGTGAGGAAGGGTGTCATAGTTTGCAGGAAGACTTAGACAGGTTGCAGAGCTGGGCCGAGAGGTGGCGGATGGAGTTTAATACGGAGAAGTGAGAGGTAATTCACTTTGGTAGGAATAACAGATGTGTCGAGTATAGGGCTAACGGGAGGACTTTGAATAGTGTGGATGAGCAAAGGGATCTAGGTGTATGTGTACATAGATCCCTGAAAGTTGGGAATCAAGTAGATAAGGTTGTTAAGAAGGCATACGGTGTCTTGGCGTTTATTGGTAGGGGGATTGAATTTAGGAGTCGCAGCGTTATGTTGCAACTGTACACAACTCTGGTTCTATGTTCTATGTTCTATGTTCTATGCTTTGTGTGTTCCCAGCCTCCTAGCTTTGACAAATGCTTCCTTTTCCTCTTTGACTCAGCTCACAATACCTCTTGTTATCCAGGGTTCCCAAAACTTGCCATACCTATCCTTCATCCTAAAAGGAATGTGCTGGTCCTGAATCCCTATTAACTTACACTGAACACTTGACTACGCATTCCCCAGGATTGGTCAATTTCTGGGAAATAACCATGGTAGGAGTCATTTCCTAAGCATTTCTTGAGCTAGAGGCTGAACCTGGGACTGCTAATCCTCTTGACCAAATCATTGTTTGAAACCAATCTGTAGATAACTTGCATTTGGGCCCCTTGCAGGTAAGAGGGTACAAAACATTTACAAGTGACAACAACTATAATTAACTCTGCACATGTTTGAGACTTGCTTCAGAAAACTAAAAAAAAAGTAGCCCAACAATAGAATGCACAGAACATGGCAGCAATAATATTCCAAATTCTGATGTCTTCTCAATGATGTAATTTGGCCATCCATTTGAAGGGTTGTTTCACTCCATTCCAAAACTCCTCTCTAAATTTTCTTTGAGTCACTGCATAAACAAAAGTGTTGGTGCAGCAGCTCAGGAGCTGCAGCATGAAGCCAATTTCCCGGACAAACATGGGCAGGGGAACAGAATACCCCAAGTAATCCAATCGTCTTAATATTGAGCAAACCATAAACACCACCCATAAGAAGATGAAATTCCCCGATATGATAAACAGCAACATTATGGATTTCTTTCGGTTCTCTATCTCTGGGTCACTGGCACTCTCCCCAGAGCTACGACCTCGGAGTCTGCTGCGGGCTCTGCTGGCCATTAAAATGTATCTGACTGTTAACACATTGAACAGTAGAATCAAAATAAATGGAAGAAATGGTGTTATAATATAATGCATTAATTCAACAATGGCCCAGGCCATCGAGCGGGTTACACGGAAATCAACACGGCAAAACCAGGAACTGTTTGAAAGATAATATTCGGTGGTATACAAAAAATACCAAAAAATGTTCTTCAAAAGGCTCAGAATTGTCACAATTCCCAGAACAATGTCTGCTGTTTTCGCTGTGCAATATTTTGATTTCAGATTCTGGCAACAAATGGCCACAAATCGGTCAAAGGTGAAAGTCACTGTGAACCACACGGAACAGTCTGTGACAGCATAAAGAAAGACAGCATGGATATTACACAGAAAAACATTCCTGAAGAAAATAAACTGTTCCCGGTAAACAATAGGAATCTGCCTCAGTATAAGATCGATTAGAACCACCATGAGGTCGGCAAGCGCCATGCTTATCAGGTAGCGAGTTATACATCTGGAGAGGCCACACTTTCCCCGAGACAGGATGGCAATCGTCACCACGTTAACTGTGAGAAAACAGAAGATAAGGGAAAAGGTTCATCTCTCACGGGAAACACGGGAAATCTACTCGAGACTGGAAAATTTCACCTGAGGTCAATGGACCTTCCCATTGTCTACCCCTTGCCCCCTCCGATTCCCAGTGCGGTAAAATCCTGGCCTGTACGTTTTCTGCATTGTAGTGTAACATGGAGATGTGTTCCTAACTCGAACATTAACATTCATAGAGTAGAATCATAGAATCCCTACAGTGCAGAAAGAGGCCATTCAGCCACTGAGCCTGCACTGACAACAATCCTAACCAGCACAGCTTGTCCAAAGTCCCGAGATGTGTGGGTTACATTGATTAGTCATGCTAAATTGCTCCTGAGGGCAAGGTGAAAGCGATTATTTTAAATTTGTCTGAGCATGGACAGAAGATAGCCACCGACATGGCTAACAGTAGGGAGGGAATGATAACTTACCCACATATTAATACAGTAAGAGATTTAAAGACAGTAACTCAGATTTTAAGACATATAAATTGATATTTTAAATGCATTTCAAGTATTTTGATGTGATTGAACATTTTCAGTCAATGCAAGGTACTGAAAAGAATAATGGGAGATTTGAATAGTTTAAGAGCCATTGTCCTGGGAACCTTTAGTAAACTGGGAGATGATTGTAAGGGAACACAATTTGCAACTTTATGAATAGTTGGTTCGCAGCTCAGACACAGATTAGACATAACCCTGGAGGCGAGGACAGATGTCTAGTCAATTTTGGCAGTGAACCTGTGGCAAACCTTCACATTGCCATTGCATTAATGGCTGCCACATCTTGGCAATCAAAACAAGAGTGGGAGTAACATCTGGTTAGTTATGGACAAATAAGAAACCATTATGCTGGAATGTACTGAGTAATTGGCTGAATTGTGTGATGGAGATTTATATTGGTGTATTGACATTAAACAAAATTACTTTTATACTAATGTAAGGCGGAGAATTAGGTTCAGAAAGCGTACAAGTCTTGATTTTTAGTGATAAATTCAGAATTTAACCAAAGGGTCCAGGTGCTCTGTACCTGAGAACATTGTTAATAATTTCTCCCATTGATCACTGGTTTGTAATGAAGTTTTACCTTTATATTATATTGGTTTCCTGAGTCTATATTACACCTTATCGGAAAACCCCTCTAACACGGGGGACTAGCCGGTAAATACATGCGGTTACGGAATAGGGCCTGGGTGGGCTTGTTGTTGGTGCAGACTTGATGGGCTGAATGGTCTCCTTCTGCACTGTACAGATTGTATTGTTGATGCTTATGGAAAACATGAAAACCACAATCATATCACCACCATCTTGCTCAGCAGCAGAGCAGGCTCAAGGGGCTGGGTGGCCTATTACAAACTTTACAAAGAAGAATAAAGGACAATGATAAATACAGCACAGGAACAGGCCCTTCGCCCTCCAAGCCTGTGCCGATCATGATGCCCCAACTAAACTAAAATAAACTTAAAGAACAAAGAAGAATACAAATCAGGAGACTGGTCTTCATTTTTTTAGTCAAGTCGAATCAAGGATTTTGAAACAAAATGGGTTGATGCAGTTAAGATGGAGATTAATCATAATGTCAAAGAATCAAGCAATGTGCTTGACAGAATTCAGTGTGGTCACCTGATCTTTGCTAAAATAAGCCAGTTTCAGCAAAAAATCACAGCTGATAACAAACATACAAGTAAAAGTTAAAGTTTATTTATTGGTCACAATTATTGTACTAAAGACACATGGAAGTAAATAGCTAATTGAAATTTAGTGGTCGAAATGAAACAATTAACTAATCGAAATTAATAAGTGCACGTCAAATTGTAATCTAATTTATCCATTCAGAAAGAGTAATCTTAACATGGAACAGAACATCAGAGCATGGTGGAATTAACAGCCATTGACAATTGAAAGAAAGAAAGGGAGAAAGAAAGAAGAAAGGAACAAAGAAATTGATAGCACAGGAACAGGCCACCATCCCTCCCACCCTGCACTGACCATGCTGCCTATCTGAACTAAAACCCCCTACCCTTTCAGGGACCATAACCCTCTAGTCCCTTCCTATTCATGTATTTGTCTAGATGTCCCTGAAAAGTCACTATCATTTCTGCTTCCACTACCTCCCTTGGCAGCGAGTTCAAGGCACACTCCACCCTCTGTCGAAAAAATCTTACCCTGTAGGTCTCCTTTAAACCGTGCCCTCGCACCTTAAACCTTTCCCCCCTCTAGTAATTGACTCTTTCGCCCTAGGAAAAAGTTTCTGACTATCCACTCTGTCCATGCCCCTCATAATCTTGTCGACTTCTATCAGGTCACCCCTTCAACCTCCATCATTCCAGTTAGAACAAACCAAATTTCTCCAACCTCTCCTCGTATCTCTCCATACCAGGGCAATATCCTGATAAATCTTTTCTGTATCCTCGCCAAAGCCTCCACATCCTTCTGGTAATTTGGAGACCAGAATTGAACACTATATTCCAAGCGCGGCCTAACTAAGGTTCGAAAAAGCTGCAACATGACTTGTCAATTTTTAAACTCAACACCCCGGCCGATGAGGCAAGCATGCTGTATGACGCCTTGACTACCTTCTCTACCTGCATTGACGCTTTCAGTGACCTGTGTACCTGTACACCCAGATCTCTTTGCCTATCAATCCCTTTAAGGGTTAAGAAAGTATTTATTTTGAAAGAAAGAAGAATGGAAAGAACGAACAAACAGAAGGAAAGAAAGAGGCAAAGAAAGAAAGAGAGACAAAGAAGAAAAGAAAGTAAGCTCTTTAACAAGTCCAGTCATTCTCAAAATGCTGTGCAGCCAATGAGGTATTGTTCTCTCCCAGCCTCTTCTGTACAAAAAACAGCTTCCATTTACATGGTGCAATTTACAGAAAGTACTGAAAAAAAGAATGGGACATGCAGTTAAGATGCAACCTGCAGTTACTGACCTGTCTGCTGCAGTTCTTTACTTACCTGGCACACCGAACGCGGCTAGAATGGGGAAGTATATTGTCTGGATATCGTATAGCGCCCACAAAATCTTCAGCTTCATCAGAAAACTGAGGGCCATTTCTCCCTTTCTGAAAGAACAGATGCTGCTCCTGACACTGAAAGGAATTTTTCCATTGACACGTTGAGAGCTTTCCCTTTACTTATAAGACAGAAAATTCAGCAGATCAGAAAATCGGCTCCCGTGTTGACTGGGTTTACTTACAGCCACTGAACAAACAGATGAAGTCACCAATTTCACCCAAAGATTTTAATTACAGTTCTGAGAAAGCCCCAGGGACAGACTAATTCCATACGTTTATGCACTCATACAAGTTTCACAATTCCACTGATATATCAATTACAAAAGGAGACAGATCCTTTAGCCTGGGCTCTAAGTGCAAGTTCCAGACACAATTGTTTACAGCATACAGCATTTGCCAAATTGTGTCCATCATTCCAAATGTCCCTCATTTGGTGTGGCACCATCTCAACAACTCTCACCAAGGCCATTCAGCAAAGAGTTCTTGGCAGAACCCTGAGGAATGTTAATACGGGCGGCCAGAGGGCACATGACATGCTTGTCTTCATTGGCCAGGGCACTGAGTACAAGAGTTGGGAAATCATGTTGCAGCTATATAAAACATTGGTTCGGCAGCATTTGGAACATTGCATGTGAATCTTGTCACCCCACTACCAGAATGAGGTGGAAGCTTTGGACGGAGTGCAAAGAAGGTTCATTAGGACGTTGCCTGGTCTCAAGAGTGCTGAATATGAGGAGAGGTTCATAAAATCATAGAATCCTACAGTACAGAAGGAGCTTATTTGGCCCATTGACTCTGCACCGACCACAATTCCACCAAGGCCCTATCACTATAACCCCATGTATTTACCCTAGCTAATCCCACCGACACTAAGGGACAATTTAACATCAACAATCCATCTAACCAGCTGTCTTCCAGACTGGGAGGAAACTGGAACACCTGGAGGAAACCCACACAGACACAGCGAGAATGTGCAGACTTCACACAGACAGTTACCCAAGCCAGGAATTGAAACCAGGTCCCTGGCACTGTGAGGCAGCAGTGTTAACCACTGTGCCATCCCATTGAGTAAACTTGGATTGTTTTCACTGGACAGATGGAGGCTGAGGGATGACCTGATAGAGGTCTACAAAATTATCAGAGGCGCAGACAGGGTGGATAGTTAGAGGCTTTTTTCCCGAGTGTGGAAGTGTCAGTTACAAGGGGGCACAGGTTCAAGGTGAGAGGGGGAAAGTTTAAGGATGCGCTGGTGAAGTTTTTTATCAGGAGAGTGGTGGGTGCCTGGAACGCGCTGTCAGAAGAGGTGGTGAAAGCAGAAACATTAGCAACATTAGCAACATAATAGGCATTTGGTTGGGTACATGAATAGGGAGGGAGTAGAGGGATACGGACTGAGTAAAGGCAGAATGTTTAGTTTAGTTAGGGCACCATGGGTGGTGCAGGGCCAAGGGGCCTGTTCCTGTGCTGTACTTCTTCTCATTCCTTTGCAACTTGAAAGAACAAAGAACAGTCTAGCGTAGGATCAGACCCGTCAGCCCTTCAAGTCTACGCCGATCCCGATGCCCTAACTAAACTAAAACCATATACCCTTAGGGATCCTTCCATTGCCATCCTATTCATGTGTTTATCGAGCTACCCCTTAAATGCTGTTATTGTACCTGCTCCCACCACCTCCCTGGGCAGCGCATTCCAGACATTCAAACAACAAAGAACAACCCAGCACGGGAAACAGGCCCTTCGGCCCAACGAGCCCGCGCCTCCACTTCAAAGCATTTTCCTATAACTACCCTGCCCCGTGTGTATGCGAGTGGAACCCCTAATGCAACCAGATTCAGGGGAGAATAGTGTAGGGTCAATTTGTTACACCAATCGGCCTAATAGCACATCTTTGGGGTGTGGGAGGAAACCGGAGCACCCGGAGGAAACCCACGCAACCACGGGGAGAATGCGCAAACTCCCACAGACACCGGCCCAAATCCATGTATCTGCACAGCAATCAGTGATAGTCACTGAGCTGTTGCGGTGCCCGTCTGATGGTCCAGGTTTAAGCGCACACATCCACACGAAGTACTAGGCCACTCTCAACATCCAAGAGCAGCCCACGCACGACCCACCGTGTGCATGCCCTTCATTAGACAACAAGGTGGACCAACACACCTGCGAAGTAAAAGAGACAAAACATCAACACATGTAACAGTTGATTTCCAGGAACATCCCGAGACTCTGACCCTTATTTAAAACCTTCTCCTATAACCCTCCATCCCTGTTTCATTCATGCGCCTATCTAAGTAAACCTTAAACAAGCCCAGCGTGCCTGCCTCCACCACCTTACTTGGTAGTGCATTCCATACCCCCACGACCCTCTGTGTGAAAAACCTCCCTCTAATATCCAAATTATACTTCTCCCCCCTCACCCTTGGCTCGTGACCTCTCGTGATAGTTGTCCCCAATCTAGGAAAAAGCTTGCCACTGTTTACTCTATCTATACCCTTCATTATTTTATACACCTCTATCAGATCCCCCCCTTAATCTCCGTCTTTCTAAGGAGAAGAGCCCCAGTTTACCCAATCTTTCCTCATAACCCAGTCCTTCCATACCAGGCAGCATCCTGGTAAACCTCTTCTGCACCCTCTCCAGGGTCTCCACGTCTTTCCGGTAGTAAGGTGACCAGAACTGGACGCAGTACTCCAAATGCGGTCTAACCAACGTTCTGTACAACTGAAGCATTAGACTCCAGCTCTTATAATCTATACTCCTTCCTATAAAGGCTAGCATTCCATAAGCTTTCTTCACTTCAGAGACTTGTGCATGAAGGTGTCAACACAGGTCCCTCTGCATTCACCACCCTCTGTGTAAAAAACTTGCCACACACATTTCCTCGAAACCTTTTGCCATGCACCTTAAAATTATGCCCCCTAGTACTTGACTTTTCCATCCAAGGAAAAAGTATCTGACAATCCACTCTGTCCATGCCACTCATAATCTTGTAAACCTCCATTAGGTCACCCCTCAACTTCCATCATTCCAGTGAGAACAAACCAAGTTTATCCAACCTCTTCACATAGCTAATACCCTCCAGGCCAGGCAACATAAGAACATAAGAAATAGGAGCAGGAGTAGGCCATCTAGCCCTTCGAGCCTGCCCCGCCATTCAATAAGATCACGGCTGATCTGAAGTGGATCAGTTCCACTTTCCCGCTTTCTCCTCATAACCCTTAATTCCCTTGTCTATCAAAAACCTATCTACCTGTGACTTAAATATATTTAGCGTGGTAGACTCCACCACTTCAACGGGCAGAGAATTCCAGAGATTCACCACCCTTTGAGTGAAGAAGTTCCTCCTCAACTCTAATCTAAACTCCCCCCCCCCTTATCTTGAGGCTGTGCCCTCTAGTCCTGCTAAGTGGGAATAATCTCTCTGCCTGTGCCCTATCCATCCCCTTCATTATCTTATACGTCTCTATAAGATCCCCCCTCAGCCTTCTAAACATCCTGGTAAACCTCTTCTGTACCCTTTCCAAAACCTCCACATCCTTTGATGGTGTGGCAACCAGAATTGTACACAATATTCTAAATGAGGCCTAACTAAGGTTCTATAAAGCTGCAACATGACCGGCCAATTTTTATACTCAAAACCCGGACCGATGTGACACATCTGTTGTGACACATCCAGGGCACCTGGAAAAGAATGGGTCGATCAAGCAGATACAGCACAGATTCATGAAGGGAAAGTCGTGTTTGACAAATTTACTGGATTTTTATGAAGATGTAATGAGTACGGTTGACAGGGGGGAACCGGTGGATGTGATGTTTTTAGATTTCCGGAAGGCATTCGATAAAGTGCCTCACAAAAGGTTGCTGCAGAAGATTAAGGTACACGGAGTTGGGGGTAAAGTGTTCGCGTGGATTGAGGATTGGTTATCTAACAGGAAGCAGAGAGTTAGAATCAATGGGTGCTTTTCTGGTTGGTGGTTGATGACTAGTGGTGTGCCGCAGGGATCGGTGTTGGGACCTCAACTGTTTACCATATACATAGATGATCAGGAGGAGGGGGCTGAGTGTAGGGTGACAAAGTTTGCTGATGACACAAAGATGAGTCAGAAAGTAAATTGCATGGAGGACATAGAAAGTCTGCAGAGAGATTTGGGTGGGCTAAGTGAGTGGGCGAGGATCTGGCAGATGGAGTATAACGTTGGCAAGTGTGAGGTTATCCACTTTGGAAGGAATAATAGTAAAATGGCCTGTTATTTAAATGGTGAAAATTTACAACGCACTACTGTGCAGAGGGATCTGGGGGCCCTTGTGCACGAATCGCAAAAACTCAGTTTGCAGGTGCAGCAGGTGATCAAGAAGGCGAATGGGATGTGGTCTTTATCACAAGGGGGATGGAGTATAAAAGCAGAGAGGCCTTGCTGCAATTGTACAAGGTACTGGTGAGGCTGCAACTGGAGTACTGGGTGCAATTTTGGTCCTCTTATTTGCAAAAGGATATATTGGCCTTGGAGGGAGTGCAGAGAAGGTTCACCAGGCTGATACCGGAGATAAGACGGTTAGTTTATGAGGAGAGATTGAGCAGATTGGACCTGTACTCATTGGAGTTTAGAAGGTTGAGGGGAGATCTTATGGAGACATATAAGATAATGAAGGGGCTCGACATGGCAGAGAGATTCTTTCCACTTAGAAAGGAAACATAAACTGGACAACACAGCCCCAAAGTAAGGAGGAGTCAGTTTACAACAGAGTTGAGAAGGAACGCCTTCTCTCAGAGGGTGGTGAATCTCTGGAATTCTCTGCCCATTGAGGCAGTGGAGGCTGCCTCGTTAACTGTGTTTAAGTCACAGTTAGATAGATTTCTGATCAATTATGGGATTATGGTTATGGGGAGCAGGCAGGGAAGTGGAACTGAACGACTATCAGATCAGCCATGATCTTATTGAATGGCGGGGCAGGCTCGAGGGGCTAGATGACCTACTCCTGCTCCTATTTCTTATGTTACCAACTCACTATCGGTCTGACCTAGGTCCTTTTCAAACTTTCTATGATCCAACCTACTTAAATTTCCAATCTTTGTTTATTTGCTGCAAAGTTTTTTCCCGTCCCCAAAAGTGAAATTAAACAGAGCTCCCGCATTCTAAAGACACGTTACATTATTAATTCTGAGCCTGCCTTTAAAAATCAGACAGGCCGACCGAGAAAGCTAATAAAAGCTGCACAACAATATCAAAGAAAGCAGCTCTCTGTTTGCCGTCTATTGGAATTCTGCTCTTCAAGTCAAAAACAATTAAGTTGGAACAGTTGCAGACAATTCAATTGTGAAGGTAAAGGAGTTCCGCAACCTTCAGCACACTTCACAATGTCTGATTCCGTCATTGAGGATTCTGCCCATGCTGAATTGTAGTGATTGTCCCTTTAAGAGCGACACAGCAGATGAGGGTCACCTGGTTTGAGGGACCAATAGGGACCGAGAGTGGGTAATCATCCCAGGGAGTGGAGTCCTCTTCTAGAGAGAAGACATCTAGATGGCATGTAGTAGATATATAGGGATTGGAGCAGCTGATGGGCTGCTCTGGGGGAGGCAGGGTGCCAGCCTCTGTACAGTTTCTACTCTGTAATAAATATTCTTTGTGTTATTGACAAAGTGTGTGAGCGTGCATCATTACAACTCCAGGTCATTGATACAACATCGAAATCCAATAATGAGACCACACCTGGAGGACTGTGAGCCGTTTTGTTCTCCTGCTCCTATTTCTTATGTTCTTATGTTTCTTATTTCTTATGTTCTTATTTAAGGAAAGATTTTGGCTGGAATTCTCCAATCTTGTTCACTCCACCACCGCTGCCAGTCAAAATGGAGTGGGACCAGAGAATCCCAGCCATGGGCGAGGTCAGAGAATCTCAGCCATTATATCATTGGAAGCAGTTCAGGGAGGGTGCACTAGGATGATCTCCGGCATGGAAGAATTGTCTTATTGGAAATGGAGGGATACAGAGGGATAAGTCTTATGGTTAGCACTGCTGCCTCACTGCACTAGGGACCAGAGTTCAATTCTGGCCTTGGGCCAATGGCTATGTGGAGTTTGCACATTCTCCCCATGTCTGCGTGGGTTTCCTCCGGGTGCTCCAGTTTCCTCCCACAGTCCAAAGATGTGCGGGTTAGGTTTATTGTCCATGCTAAATTGATCCGAGTGTCAGGGATTAGCGGGGTAAATATGTGGGATTACAGGAATAGGGCCTGGGTAGGATTGTGGTTGGTGCAGACTTGATGAGCCAAATGGTCTCCTTCTGCACTGTAGGGACTCTATGAAAGGTTAACCAGGTTGTGTTGTGGGGTAATTGAGATGTCCGGTACTGTGAGTAACTATAGACAATACAAAACTCACAAGGCAGGTATCTCTGTATAAAATCACAGCATTTATTTAACAAAAAACACAAAGCAGCTGTTTGAAGATCACCAAAAGGGTTAAGTAGCTCTGGAATTGAATGACTGAACCTTTCCAATGAATCTAATGTTTACAATCAACAAATCATTTCTTGTTTTTTATCATCAATTACTCCTGCCTTACATTCATTTAAAGTCAATTACAATAATAATCTCTGACATTCATCTCAGCCAATTATATTCTACCATTTGGGTTATGGGGAGAGGGCGGGAAGGTGGAACTGAGACACGACAGATCAGCCATGATCTTATTGAATGGTGGGGCAGGCTCGAAGGGCTAGATGGCCTACTCCTGCTCCTATTTCTTATGTTCTTATTCAGTATAATGATATTTCATTTGTGCATTTAATCTGGATGCTAACTCCCACCTAGTATAAGTTACTTCTTGGTTGCCTGGTTACCCTGGACGCTTGCTACAAGAGTCAAAGTGGATGTTCCCACTGGATCATTGCCAACCTGGATGAACATATGGTCCTGTTGCCGGGCACCTACTTATCCTGAGTCCAGTTATTGAATTGAGCCTATTCATAATGTTGCGAGATCTGTCCCCTCACTAGAAACTTTCTGATAAGAATTTCACTAACTATGAGGTTCCAAGGCCTTTGGCTCTGAACTATTTACCATTAGCATCATCCCTTACAGATGCTTGCTTTTGGCTGAAGTGACCAATGATTCATACAATATTTAAAATCAACTTCAAAAAGAAAGTTTGCAAGCAAAGGCCCCACAATGATATTTCATAGAGACCAATTGGAGATCTCATTTTTAAATTATCTTTTTATCTTTGCCAGTTGTGGTTCATTCCTTGGAGATATGTAGATATGATGCACTTCAGGCCACATGCCTGTACCAGGAGTTTTATTCAATGTTTCAGAATGTCTGCTCCCATGCTCCCAGCAGCTTGCCTGTTTTCTTTCTGAGTAGCAACACCGAATGTTCCAGTAACAGACTCAGAGCAGAGAACAGACACATACGGTGGGAGTTCACAGCCTCACTTGTCCCGAAGCCATGAAATCCTGCCTGAGGTCAATGGTTCTCTCCATGGTCCGTCCCTTGTCCACTCAGATTCCTGTGGTGGGCATGAGACTGGTAAAATTCCAGACATATTATCAAACCCTGAATAATTGAACACTACAGTGGACATCACTGGCAAGGTCAGCATTTATTACCCATGAAGATAGTGGTGAGTTTTCATCTCAAGTCTCTGCACTCCATCGGGTGAAGGTGTCCCAAGAGGAGTGCTGTTTTAGGAGGAATGGCTCAATGTGCCCAACCAAACAAAACATCCAGAGTCATAAAGGTTGACAGCATGGAAATAGGCCTTTTGGCCCAACTTGTCCATACTCTCTTTTTTTTAAATCATAGAACCCTACAGTGCAGAAAGAGGCCCTTCAGCCCATCGAGTCTGCACCGAACACAATCCCACCCAGGGCCTACCCCCATATATTATACCCTCTAATCCCTCTAACCTCCGCTACCCTGGACACTCAGGGACAATTTCTTAGCATGGCCAATCAACCTAACTCACACGTCTTTGGACTGTGGGAGGAAACCGGAGTACCCGGTGGAAACCCACGCAGACACGACGAGAATGTGCAAACTCCACACAGACAGTGACCCGAGCCAAGAATCGAACCCAGGACCCGAGAGCTATGAAGCAGCAGTGCTCACTACTGTGCTACTGTGCCACCGTAAGCTAACCCCAGTTCTTAGCATTTGGCCCATATCCCTCTGTACCATCTTATCCATGTAACTATCTAAATGCTTTTTAAAAGACAAAAATGTACCCGCCTCTACTACTACCTCTGGCAGCTTGTTTCAGACACTCACCACCCCCTGTGTGAAAAAATTGGAGCCTTTTGTATCTCTCCCCTCTCACCTTAAACCTATGCCCTCTAGTTTTAGACCCCCCTACCTTTGGGGAAAGATATTGACTATCTAGATGATCTATGCCCCTCATTATTTTATAGACCTCTGCAAAACTGTTTCCTACACTCCAGAGAAAAAAGTCCCAGCCTATCCAGCCTCTCCTTATAACTCAAACCATCAAGTCCCGGTAACATCCAGAGAACACTTCTTCTACTTCCTCAGTATGCCGCCCCCATCACCTCCTCACCTTGCAGCGTGTCTTCTGGTGGAAGAGGTGGTTCACCATTGGATTGGATCATCCAGCTCTGCCTAAAGATTTTTGCGTGGCTTATCCATTCCTGCAGCCCACGAACTCACTGTCAGGTGGGTTCATCTTTGGGGTGACCAGATGGTCCCACTGGTATGAAGGGTGAGAAAATCCCACTCTTTGTATGTGGCTCCCAAATAGAAAGATTCCAGACAAGTATCTCCTGGGGAGGTAATCATCTTGTGGACTGGTGTGGGCTCAGCAACCTCCCCACAAAATTAAAGTATTTAGTTTGCCATTTGACAGTTTTCTTCAAATTTAGGCCAAAAATGTTTCTTCTGTTTGAATGTGCTGACATGACACTGCCTGAACATTATATAATAACTGGCACCATGAAATTTTGTTTTTATAAATTAAAATTTGAGTGGCACGGTAGCACAGTAGTTAGCACTGCTGCTTCACAGCTCCAGGGTCCTGGGCTCGATTCCTGGCTCGGGTCACTGTCTGCGTGGAGCTTGCACATTCTCCTTGTGTCTGTGTGGGTTTCCTCCGGGTACTCCAGTTTCCTTCCACAGTCCAAAGATGTGCGGGTTAGGTTGATTGGCCATGCTAAGAAATTGTCCCTTAGTGTCCAGGGATGTGTAGGTTAGAGGGATTAGTGGGTATAATATGTAGCGATATGGGGGTAGGGCCTGGGTGGGATTGTGTACGGTGCAGGCTCGATGGGCCTTGTGCACTGTAGGGTTCTATGATTCTATGATTCTGAAATACGAAAATTGAATGGGCCACAAAATTAGATTTGAAATGTCTAAAATCTGATATGCAATGCTCACATATTTCGATAAGATGAGCTGTCTTTCACAAGCTTCATTGTTTTCATGGAGCCAATATCAGCTTTTGAAGGAATACCTTGGAAAAATAGAAACTAAAATTGGAATTAAATCTATATCCTGACCAGTAAAAATACAATCATGCTTTTCAATATATTACATTGATGGACAGGTGACTTGTGTGCAGGGGAGGGGAGGCACATGTTCTGAGGGACACATGACCAGTGAGGACTCTATGGGTCGCTCTGGCAGGAAGCTGAGCCAATCAGGAGAAGGGTACAGACCACAGGTCAAGGAGGGGCTGGCAGTTGGAGCCCAGGAGTCCAGAAAAATCATAGAATCCCTATAAGTACAGGAGGCGGTCATTTGGCCCATCGAGTCTGCACCCTGACCACAATCTCACCCAGATCTTATTCCAGTAACCCTACACATTCACTCTGCTAATCCCCCTAACGTTAGAGTCAATTTAGCATGACCAATCAACCTAACTGGCACTGTGGGAGAAAACTGGAGCACCCATAGGAAACCCACACAGACACGAGGAGAATGTGCAAACTCCACACAGACAGTGACCCAAGGCCGGAATTGAACCTCACTGCTGTGAGGCAGCAGTGCTAATCACTGTGCCACCATGCCACCCCAAAGAGCAGTCGCACAGTCGTCTAGTCTTACCTTGTTGTAAATATATATAAACAGTGCATTGGCAATAAAGCCTCTGTAGTTAAAAATTGACCACCCTCGATCTATTACAACCTGCATCAGCCTCTGGCCAATAGATATCAAGAAAAGACATGTTTCATTACCCTTATAGTTACAAGTTAATCCACTCAAAATATTTAGTTACATCAAAGAACAAGAAGAACCTGAAGATAAATACTCTTCCAGTACCAGAGGCAGCGCAGCAATGTGATGGATACAGTATACGGTTGAAGAGATTTAATGTACTTCCTGCTTCTTTTGTTTCTCATTTTCAGTCCACACAGCTGGCAAGCTGTAATGTGAAAAAGAGAGTCCAATGTGCCAGGGGAGATCTGATTGAGGTTTTCAGTATGTTAACAGGAAAAGGTAGACTAGCTAAAGATAAACTATTCCCACTGGTTGGAAATTGTAGAACTCGGTAAAATAGTCTAAAGATTAGGACAAGCCCGAGAGATGTTAGGAAACACTTTTAAATACAGAGGTGTGGAACTCTCTTCCACAGTTGATAGTGGAATCTAACCAGGGTTTAGGAAAGCTGCAGCATAACTTCATTGCCCTTGTACTCCAGTCCGCTCGACATAAAGTCAGCTTTCCATTCGCCTTCTTGATTATTTTCTACACCTGTTCACGACACTTTAAAGATCTCTTTGGTCATCTATGGTATTTAACTTCATACAATCTTGAAAGTACTCTGACCTATTCTTTTCCAAAACAAATAACATTACAAATAACAATCCACTGCCACAGTTTTGTCCATTTACCAAGTCTACTAATGCCTTTTTGTAAGCTTTATACTATGAGCTACACTGCCCACAACGCCACCTCACTTTTTGTCATCAGCAAATTTGGATATATGACTTTTTATGCCATTATCCAAGTTATTAATAAATAACCACTAGTCACATCGCAACTGCGCATTGATCTCTTCACCCGTACACTGTGTCCATCACATTGCTGTGCCACTTCTGGACAGGATGAGTATTTATCTTCAGGTTCTGTATTCTTGTTCTTTGATGTAACTAAATATTCTGAATGGAGTTACTTGTAACTATGGGCACCTGGCAAGCATGTAATATGGCTTCTTGACTACCTTACCCACCTCCATTGCCACTTTCAGTGATTGGTGGACCTATACGTCCAGATCTCTCTGCCTGTCAATATTCCTCAGGGTTCTGCCTTTACTGTATAATTCCCACATACATTGGAACTTCCAAAATGCATTACTTCACGCTTGTCTGAGTTTAACTCCATCTGCCATTTCTCCACCCAAGTCTCCAACTGATCTATATCTTCCTGTACCCTCTGACAATTCTCTTCACTATCTGCATCTCCACAAATTTTTGTGTCACCTGCAAACTTACTAATCAGACCAGCTACATTTTCCTCCAGATCATTTATATATACTACAGACAATAAAGGTTCCAGCACTGATCACCAGTTTGCCATGAGGGACCTTGTCAAAGGCCTTACTGAAGTCCATGTAGGCAACAGCCACTGCCTTACCCTCATCAATCATCTTCATCACTTCTTCGAAAAACTTGATCAAATCAGTGAGGCGCAAAGTCCTCTTCTCAAAACCATGCTCTTACTAATATGCCCACTTATTTCCAAGTGGGAATAAATCCTGTCTCAAAGAATCCTCTCCAATAATTTCCCTAACACTTATGTAGGGATAACCTGCCCGTAATTACAGAGATAATTCTTGCTACCATTCTTAAACAAAGGAAAAACATTGGCTATTCTCCAAACCTCTGCAACATCCAAGGCCCCAGCAATTTCCTCCCTTGCTTCCTTCAGCATTCTGGTGTATATCCCATCAGGCCCAGGGGATTTGTCTATCTTAATCTTCTCAAGAACCTACTTTTTGACCTCAGCATCACTCAGCAAGAATGTAGATACCATTTCTCAGACTCATCATCCACTAAGTTCTTTTTTTTTGGTGAATACTGACACAAAGTACTCAATTAATACCTCACCCATTTCCTCTGGCTCCATGCATAGATTCCCTCCTTTGTCCTTGAGTGGGCCAACCCTCTTACTGGCTACCCTTTTGCTTTTTATGTGTGTATAAAAAGCATTGGGATTTTCCTCCATCTTGTCGGCCAATGCTTTTTCATGACCCCTTTTAGCCCTCCTTACTCTTTACTTAAGTTTCTTTCTACTTTCCTTGTATTCCACACTTGCTTCATGTGCTCCCAACCTCCTAGCTTTGATGCATTCTTCCTTTTCCTCTTTGACTAGGCTCGCAATATTATCCAAGGTTCTCAGAACTTGCCATACTTATCCTTCATCCTTATAAGAATGTGCGGGTCCTGAATCCCTCTTAACTTACACTTGAAACCCTCCCACATGCTAGATGTGGATTTGCCCTCAAACATCTGCCCCCAATCTACATTCTTCAGTTCCTGCCTAATATTGTTGAAATTAGCCTTCCCCCAATTTAGCACCTTAACTTATCTTTATCCATCAGTACCTTAAAGCTTATTGCTTTAAATAAATGCGCCTAGTTTGGGGGCGTTTAAGAGATCTGTGGATAGGTTTATGGATGAAATGGGATTGGTTTAGATTAGTGGGTTAGTGTTTTTTTTAAAAGCTGGTCGGCGCAACATCGTGGGCCGAAGGGCCTGTTCTGCGCTGTAATGTTCTATGTTCTATGTTCTATGTTCTATTGGATTGTGATCAGTGTTCCCAAACTGCTCCCCCACTGAAACTCTGACAATGTATCCAGGCTCATTCCTCAATATCAGGTCCAATATAACCCCTTCCCCCCTAGTTGGACTGTATACACTCTGTTTCAAGGAGCCCTCCTGGATGCTCCTTACAAACTTTGTCCCATCCACACCCCCTAGCACTAAGTAAGTCCCAGTCAATATAGGGGAAGTTAAATCTCCCATCACCACAACCCTATTACTTTTACAACTTTCCAAAATCTGCCTGCATATCTGCTCTTCTATCTCCCACTGGCTGCTGTGTGGCCTATAGTAAAACCACAACATTGTGACTACACCCTTCCTATTCCTGAGCTCTACACATTGCCTCGCTGCATGAGTCCTCCAAGGTGTCCTCCCGGAGTACAGCTGTGATATTCTACCTATAATGTGGAGATGCCGGCGTTGGACTGAGGTAAACACAGTAAGAAGTCTCACAACACCAGGTTAAAGTCCAACCAATTTTTTTGATAGTAATCCCACAAGCTTTCGGGGTTTGCCCCTTCGTCAGGTGAGTGGAGAGTGGAGTGGAGAGTTCTGGTCTCAGACAGAGCATATAACAGCACACACAGTTTACAGAATACTGAATAGAATGCGAGTCTTTACAGCTAACCTGTTATTCACGTCTTAAAGATGCAGACAATGTGAGTGGACAGAGCATTAAGTTAAAGAGATATGTATTGTCTCCAGACCCAGGCAAGTCCGGGTGCTCCGGTTTCCTCCCACACCCCAAAGATGTGCTGTTAGGCTGATTGGCAGGAATGAATTGTCCCTAAATCAGTTTCATAGAACATAGAACATAGAACATTACAGCGCAGAACAGGCCCTTCAGCCCACGATGTTGTGCCGACCAGTTAAAAAACAATGACCCTCTAACCTAAACCAAACCCTTACCATCCATAAACCTATCCACGGATCTCTTAAACACCCCCAAACTAGGCGCATTTACAACTGCAGCAGGCAGGGCATTCCAATCCCTCACCACCCTTTGGGTAAAGAACCTACCTCTGACATCCGTCCGATAACTACCACCCCTTAATTTAAAGCTATGCCCCCTCGTGCTAGCTTTCTCCATCCGAGGAAAAAGGCTATCACTGTCCACCCTATCTAAACCTCTAATCATCTTATATGTTTCAATAAGATCCCCTCGTAGCCGCCTTCTTTCTAACGAAAACAACCTCACATCCCTCAGTCTCTCCTCATATGACCTCCCCTCCATACCAGGCAACATCCTGGTAAACCTCCTCTGCACCCTCTCCAACGCCTCCACATCCTTCCTATAATGTGGGGACCAGAACTGCACACAATACTCCAAGTGCGGCTGCACCAGAGTTTTGTACAGTTGCAACATAACGCTACGACTCCTAAATTCAATCCCCCTACCAATAAACGCCAAGACACCGTATGCCTTCTTAACAACCCTATCTACTTGATTCCCAACTTTCAGGGATCTATGTACACATACACCTAGATCCCTCTGTTCATCCACACTATTCAGAGTCCTACTGTTAGCCCTACACGCTACACAATCTGGATGGCCATAAAACATTAGACAGGGGTCATGGGGGGAGAGGGGGACTGGTGGTGTTGAGATGGCGGCGTGGGCTCGTTGGGCCGAAGGGCCTGTTTCCCGGGCTGATTTTGTTCTTTGTTCTTTGTATGACTCCACTCCACTCTCCACACACCTGACGAAGGAGCAAACCTTGAAAGCTTGTGGGATTGTTACCACATAAGTTGGTTGGACTCTAACCTGGTGTTGTGAGACTTCTTACTATATTCTACTTAACCAGGAATGCAACTCCCCCACCCCCTTTATATCCCCCTCTATTCTGCCTGAAACATCTGTATCCTGGAATGTTAAGCTGCCAATCCTCTTAACATCACCGTTCCAAATACTAATCCAAGCTCTAAATTCATCTACCTTACCTTTTACACTTCTCGCATTGAATCAAATGCACTTCAGTTCACCAGACCCTCTTTGATTAGCAATCCCACGCTGCCTGCTGTTTTTTTGAGTCTTACAGGCCCTACTCTCTGGTTTCCCTTCAGCTAATTCTTCTTTGCTTTGGTTCCACCCCCTTGCCAAACTAGTTTAAATCCTCCTGTGCAACATGAGCAAATCTCCCAGCCAGATTATTTATGCTTTTCCAGTTTAGATGCAACCCATCCTTCTTGTACAGGTCCCTCTCCCCTGGAAGAGATCCCAATGGTCCAAATATCTGAAACCCTCTTTCCTACAGCAGCTGTTTAGCCATATGTTGAGCTGTACTATCTTCCTATTCCTAGCCTCACTAACACATGGCACAGGGAGTAATTCTGAGATTATAATCCTAGAAGTTGCGGCGCATTGGTTAGCGCCGCTGCCTCACAGTGCCAGAGATCTGGGTTTGATTCTGGGCTGCTCTCCCCTGTCTGCGTGGGTTTCCTCCGGGTGCTCCAGTTTCCTCCCACAATCTGACAGATGTCCTGGTTAGGGTGCATTGACCCGAACAGGCGCTGGAGTGTGGCGACTCGAGGAATTTCATAGTAACTTCATTGCAGTTAATGTAAGCCTTATTTGTGACTAATAAACAAACTTTGGAGATCCTGCTTTTTAACTTTCTACCTAACTCCCTAAACTGCTGCTGCGGGACCTCGTCACACATTCTACCTGTCTCGTTAGTACCGATATTACCACAATCACTGGCTGCTCAGCCTCTCCCTTCAGAATGCTTTCTGCCTGAGACGTGGAGGCCGACCAGCCGGGGATCACCGGGGGGGGGGAGAAGGAGGAAAATGAGGAGAAGAATGCCGAGAAACAATACCCAGGCACTGGGGGCTGGCAGCTTAAATGAGCCGTGCGAGGGCAGTCCTGATCACCAGGCAGTTCACAAACTATGGGCCTGTGTACAAGGGTTCCATTGCCCCACAAATTCCTTTTATCTCCTGTGACATCGTCATACCAGAGTGGCGGCCCTGTGTTAGTGACTTTCTTGGCAGGCAGGAGTGTGATGACGGCTTTCTAAGCACCATTATGATGATGCCCTGGTGCAAACTGATCTGACTTCTACCTGAGTTCCACAAGCACGCTGCCACTTGGGCCCACGTCTGTGTAGTGGGTAAGGGTTCTGAAACCCTCATACAGGGCCCTGGGGTCGGTAGACAGAACCATTTATGGGGGCTGGGGAACCAATGCCTTGATTTTCTCAGTGAAACAGCATTGAGGGACTTCCACCACTGATATCAGCGTGAAGGAACCCTTCATCGACTGTCAAATGCAGAAGATTTGAGGCAAATATGTGACAGGTGGGTGTTGAGAAAAAAACATTTACTGTTAACAATAAAAGTGTCTAAATAATAAGCGCTAACATTAAGATGCTGAAAAACCTTTCTAACTAATCAGCCCTTCACCCGAGCCACCTGAGTGCAACTAGAACTTCCTAAATTCACATGGCCTATCACTACCACTCAGTGTCTCCTCAGGATGTACATCCGATATGGAAAGACCAGCTGCTGTCCTCGCCCCGTGGCCTGCACATGATGGGTGTCCTCTGGAGGCCCTGGGCTTTGACCACCCTGGCTGGCTTCCAGGTATCTGGGATGTTTCCATGACACTCTCTTCATCCCACTGCCCATGAGATGCCCTGGGATCAGGAAGGGAGGAGGGTCAGAAGGTGTAGCCACGGTACATTCTGCTGGCTGGAAGGCTCCGCCATGGGTTCAAGCCCTTTCTCCTGTGGACCCCCTGGTCACTCAATGGATGGTGGTGCTTCTGTAGTGAGCTCCTGAGGCTCTGGCATCACCTGGCCCTGCTAGTCCTGGAGGATAACTTGCATCCTACCCATGCGATGGCCACCTGAGTCAATGGCCACAGCAAGCACCCTCTGAGACTGGCTCACACTCTACATCTCCTCAGTCATGGCCTTCTGCAACTGGGCCATGTTCTCAAGGGCTGCTACTGCAGCCCGCTTTGTCTCAGCGCTGTTCCACTGTGTCTCCTCCAAGCCCTCAGCCTTTCAGTCAAGGGCTACAGAATCTTGAGAGTCCTGTTCAGTCCTTCAGCTGTGACCTGCTGTCACTCAGCTGCGGCCCTCTGGGACTCCGCTGTGACCCACTGTCACTCGGCCATTGCTTGGAGCCTGCCACTCGTGGTGAGGATCCCCTGCCCCAGGCTTTCCTTTGGAGACACGACTCTTGCAGCGTTGGCCTGGGAACCATGAAATACAGGCAATAGCTGGTCTGCCTGCAAGCTTTGAGACTTCTCCCAATAGACTCGCAGTTGGTCCCGCGCTTTCATGCTTCAACTAGACTATTTGTTTGTATCCCTCCATTCCCAGTCTGTTCATGTGGCTATCCAGCTAAGTCTTAAACGATCCCAGAATGTCCGCCTCTACCACCCTGCTTGGCAGCGCATTCCAGGCCCCCACCACTCTCTGTGTAAAATACGTCCCCCTGACATCTGTGTTAAACCTTGCCCCCCTCACCTTGAACCTGTGACTCCTTGTGTTCATCACGTCTGACCTGGGAAAAAGTTTCCCACTGTTCATCCTATCTACGCCCTTCATAATTTTATGCACCGCTATTAGGTCGCCCCTCATCCTTTGTCTTTCCAGGGAGAACAATTCCAAGTTTACCCAATCTGTCTTCATAGCTAAGACCCTCCATACCAGGCAACATCCTGGTAAACCTTTTCTGTACTCTCTCTAAAGCCTCCTCATCCTTCTGTCAGTGCAGCGACCAGAACTGGATGCAGTATTCCAAATGTGGCCGAACCAACGTTCTATACATTCGCAACATCCTACACCAACTTTTCCACTCTATGCCCCCTCCCATAAAGGCAAGCATACCATAAGCCTTCTTCACCACCTTCTCCATCTGTGTTGCCACCTTTAAAGATCTGTGGACCTGAACACCAGGTCCCTCTGTGTTGTATACTCCTGATGGTTCTGCAATTTATTGTATAGCTCCCCCCCTACATTAGTTCTACCAAAATGCATCACTTTGCATTTATCTGGATTAAATTCCATCTGCCATTTCTCTGCCCAAATTTCCAGCCTATCTATATCCTGCTGTATTCTCTGACAATGTTCATCACTATCTGCAAGTCCAGCCATCGGACTTGTCTCTGATAAACTTGTCTCTGATCACACATTTATCAGAGCAGAAGCCTCACCACTAACTGGCCCGACCGACGCGTCAGTATCTGGGATACTGACAGTGCCACTCTCAGAAGTCCCTTCATCCATGTCCAAGGGCTCATCTGAGCTGTCCTGAATGGGATTGGCGGGAGCTGCAGCAGGACCCTGTGCATCTAGATCTGTCCCTGCAACACAGGACACACGGTGAAAGAGAGAGAGGAATCACATGCAAAACACGTGATTCACAGTTCTCTGTTGAATATAGAACAAAGCACAAAGAAAATTGTATCACAGGAACAGGACTTTTGGCCCTCCAAGCCTGTAGTAACGATGCTGTCCCTCTGATTTGTTTGTCCCTATCCTTCTGGGGGCCATATGCCTTTATTCTGATGGTGGACAAGTCCCCAGGACCAGATGAAATGCCTCCCAGGGTTCTGAAGGAAATGGCAGAGGTGATAGCGGATGCCTTACTGATTATTTACCAAACTTCGCTGGATTCCGGGGAAGGGCCAGAAGATTGGAAAATGGCCGCTGTTTAAAAAAGGTAGCAGACAAAAGACAGGGAATTATAGGTCGGTTAGTTTAATGTCTGTTGTTGGAAAAATGCTTGAATCCGTGATCAAAGAAGAAATAGCGAGGCACCTGGAAAGGAATGGTTTGATAGAGCAGATTCGTTGAGGGGAAGTCGTGTTTGACGAATTTTTTGGATTTCTATGAGGATGTGACTAGTGCAGTAGGCAGAGGGGAACTTGGAGGAGAACACCCAGATGTGGTGTTTCTAGATTTTCAAAAGGCGTTTGATAAGGTGCCTCACAAAAGGTTGCTTCAGAAGGTTAGGGTGCATGGAGTTGGGGATAGGGTGTTAGCGTGGATAGAGGATTGGTTGTCTAATAGGAAGCAGAGCTGGTATCAATGGGTGCTATTCTGGTTGGCAGTTGGTGACTAGTGAAGTGCCGCAGGAATCGGTGCTGGGGCCTCAGCAATTTACCATTTATATAGATAACCTGGAGGAGGGGGCTGAGTGTAGGGTGACGAAATTTGCTGATGACACGAAGATGAGTGGAAAAGCAAATTGTGTGGCGGGTGTCGAAAGTCTGCAGAGGGATCCCCTGGGGCGGTTCCCCTCCAAAATAGGTTTTCGGTCCTGGAGGCTACAGTTGAGGAGGAAACAATTGGGGATAGTCAAAGGGACCAGGTCACTGGGGGTGAGCCTAGTGTGAAAGCTCAGGTGGTTAGGGGCTGTAAACGATTGGGCCTCGTGATTGGGGACTCCACGGTTAAGGGGACAGATAGGAGGGTCGGAAGTAAAGGTAGGGACTCAGGGCTGGTGTGTTGCCTACCAGGGGCTGGGGTCCGGGATGTATCTGAAAAGGTATTCAGGACTCTTAGAGGAGAGGGAGATCAACCCCAAGTTATTGTTCATGTGGGGACACATGACATAGGGAGGTTAAGGGAAGGGGATATTAAGCAGAGATTTATGGAGTTGGGGTGGAAACTAAAGGCCAAGACTGATAGAGTGGTTATCTCCAGACTCTTGCCTGTGCCACGAGATAGTTTAGAGAGGAATAGAGAAAGGGAAAGTTTGAACTTGTGGCTGAGAGGATGGTGCAGGAGGGAGGGGTTCAGGTACTTAAGCAATTGGGGCTCGTTCTGGGGAAGGTGGGACCTCTATAAGAGGGATGGTCTACACCTGAATCAGAAGGGGACCAATATCCTGGGGGGTAAGTTTGCTAGAGCTATGCAGGGAAGTTTAAACTGATTCGGAGGGGGGGAGGGATCCTGAGTAGAGGGGTTGAAAGTGAGGGGTGCATGGATGGGGACTGCAATGCATGGCATCGCAGGGGTGGGGTGGAGCAGGGTTTGAAATGTGTTTACTTCAATGCGAGGAGTATTCGCAATAAAGTGGGTGAACTTGCAGCATGGATCAGTACCTGGGACTTCGATGTTGTGGCCATTTCAGAGACATGGATAGAGCAGGGGCAGGAATGGATGCTGCAGGTCCCGGGGTTTAAGTGTTTTAGTCGAAGTCGAGAAGGAGGTAGAAGGGGGGGAGGGGTAGCATTATTGGTCAGGGATTGTATTACAGTGTCAGAGAGGAGGTTTGATGAGGACTTGTCTGTTGAGGTAGTATGGGCGGAGATTAGAAATAGGAGAGGAGAGGTCACCCTGTTGGGAGTCTTTTATAGACCTCCTAAAAGTTCTAGAGAGGTTGAGGAAAGGATTGCGGAGACGATCCTGGTTAGGAGTGAAAGTAATAGGGTAATTGTTATGGGGGATTTTAACTTTACTAATATTGATTGGAATTGTTATAGCTCTAGCTCGTTAGAGGGGTCAGTTTTTGTGCAAAGTGTGCAGGAAGGTTTTTTGACTCAGTATGTAGATAGGCCAACTAGAGGTGAGGCTATATTGGATTTGGTGCTGGGAAATGAGCCAGATCAGGTGTTGGACTTGGAAGTTGGTGTGCATTTTGGTGATAGTGACCACAATTCGGTTACGTTCACCTTAGTGATGGAAAGGGATAGGCATGAACCTCGGGCCAGTGGTTTTAGCTGGGGGAAGGGTAATTATGAGGCTATTAGGAGAGAATTAGGAAACATAGGTTGGACTAGGAGATTACAGGGATTGGGAACGTCCGAAATGTGGAGTTTTTTCAAAGAGCAGCTACTGCGAGTCTGTGATAGGTATGTCCCTGTCAGGCTAGGTGGAATTGGTAAGGCTAGGGAACCGTGGTGCACCAAAAAAGTTGATTCGTTGGTTAAAAAGAAAAAGGAGGCTTATGTTCGGATGAGACGTGAGCACTCAGATAGTGCACTAGAGAGCTTTAGATTGGCTAGGAGGGAGTTGAAGAGCGAGCTAAGAAGGGCTAAAAGAGGACATGAGAAGACTTTGGCTGATAGGGTTAAGGAGAATCCTAAGGCGTTCTATAGGTATGTCAAGAACAGAAGGTTGGTTAGGGCAAGGTTAGGGCCAGTTATAGACGGAAGAGGGAAGTTATGTGTGGAACCGGAGGAGATTGGTGAAGCATTGAACCAATATTTCTCTTCGGTGTTCACGCAGGGGGACATGGATATAGCTGAGGAGGACACTGGGTTGCAGGGGAGTAGAATTGACAGCGTTACAGTTGATAAGGAGGATGTGCTGGATATTCTGGAGGGTCTGAAAATAGATAAGTCCCCTGGTCCAGATGGGATTTACCCCAGGATTCTCTGGGAGGCAAGAGAAGTGATTGCAGAGCCTCTGGCTCTGATCTTCAGGTCGTCGTTGGCCTCTGGTATAGTACCAGATGATTGGAGGTTAGCAAATATTGTCCCATTGTTTAAGAAGGGGAACAGAGACTTCCCCGGGAATTATAGACCGGTGAGTCTCAATTCTGTTGTGGGCAAGGTTTTGGAAAAAATTATTAGGGATAGGATTTATAGTTATTTGGAGAGTAATGAGTTGATTGGAGATAGTCAGCATGGTTTTGTGGCGGGTAGGTCGTGCCTTACTAACCTTATTGAGTTTTTTGAGAAAGTGACCAAAGAGGTGGATGGGGGTAAGGCAGTGGACGTGGCGTATATGGATTTTAGTAAGGCGTTTGATAAGGTTCACCATGGTAGGCTTCTGCACAAAATGCAGATGTATGGGATTGGGGGTGATCTAAGGAACTGGATTAGGAATTGGCTAGTGGATAGGAGACAGAGGGTAGTGGTTGACGGTAAATATTCATCATGGAGTTCGGTTACAAGTGGTGTGTCTCAGGGATCTGTGTTGGGGCCACTGCTGTTTGTGATTTTTATTAATGATCTGGATGAGGGTATAGTTGGGTGGATCAGTAAATTTGCTGATGACACCAAAGTCGGAGGTGTGGTAGATAGTGAGGAAGGGTGTCATAGTTTGCAGGAAGACTTAGACAGGTTGCAGAGCTGGGCCGAGAGGTGGCGGATGGAGTTTAATGCAGAGAAATGTGAGGTAATTCACTTTGGTAGGAATAACAGATGAGTTGAGTATAGGGCTAACGGGAAGACTTTGAATAGTGTGGAGGAGCAGAGGGATCTAGGTGTATGTGTACATAGATCCCTGAAAGTTGGGAATCAAGTAGATAAGGTTGTTAAGAAGGCATACAGTGTCTTGGCGTTTATTGGTAGGGGGATTGAATTTAGGAGTCGTAGCGTTATGTTGCAACTGTACACAACTCTGGTGCGGCCGCACTTGGAGTATTGTGTGCAGTTCTGGTCCCCACATTACAGGAAGGATGTGGAGGCTTTGGAGAGGGTGCAGAGGAGGTTTACCAGGATGTTGCCTGGTATGGAGGGGAGATCCTATGAGGAGAGGCTGAGGGATTTGGGGTTGTTTTCGCTGGAAAGAAGGCGGCTAAGAGGGGATCTTATTGAAACATATAAGATGATTAGAGGTTTAGATAGGGTGGATAGTGATAGCCTTTTTCCTCTGATGGAAAAATCTAGCACGAGGGGGCATGGCTTTAAACTAAAGGGGGGTAGTTATAGGACAGATGTCAGGGGTAGGTTCTTTACCCAGAGGGTGGTGAGGGATTGGAATGCCCTGCCTGCTGCAGTTGTAAATGCGCCTAGTTTGGGGGCATTTAAGAGGTCTGTGGACAGGTTTATGGACGAAAAGGGATTGGTTTAGGTTAGTGGGTCATTGTTGTTGTTTTTTTTTTAAATGGTCGGCGCAACATCGTGGGCCGAAGGGCCTGTTCTGCGCTGTAATGTTCTATGTTCTATGTTCTATGTTCTATGAGCGAGTGGGTGAGGACCTAGCAGATGGAATATAATGTTAGCAAGTGTGAGGTTATCCACTTTGGCAGAAATAATAGTAGGAGGGATTACTATTTAAAGGGCGAAAAGCTGCAGCATGCTACAGTGCAGAGGGACCTGGGGGTCCTTGTGCATGAGTCGCAAAAACCCAGTCTGCAGGTGCAGCAGGTGATCAAGATGGCGAATGGGATGCTGGCCTTTATAGCGAGGGGGATAGAATATAAAAGTAGGGAGGTCTTGTTGCAACTGTACAGGGTACTGGTGAGGCCGCAGCTGGAGTACTGTGTGCAGTTTTGGTTGCCGCACTTGCAGAAGGATATTTTGGCCTTGGAGGGAGTGCAGAGGAGGTTCACTAGGCTGATACCGGAGATGAGGGGGTTGGACTATGAAGAGAGACGAAATAGACTGGGTCTGTGCTCGTTGGAGCTTAGAAGGGTGAGGGGGGATCTTATAGAGACGTATAAGATAATGAAAGGTAAAGAGATTAAAGATTAAAGATTAAAGATTAAAGAGATTAAAGATTAGGGTAAAGGTAAAGAGATTCTTCCCGATTAGAAAGGACAGCAGGACTAGGGGGCACAGCCTCAAGATAAAGGGGGTGCAGTTTAGATCAGAGTTGAGGAGGAACTTCTTCACTCAAAGGGTGGTGAATCTCTGGAATTCTCTGCCCATTGAAGTGGTGGAGGCTACCTCGCTAAATATATTTAAGATGCGGGTTGATGGGTTTTTTATAGGCAAGGGGATTAAGGGTTATGGGGAGAGAGCAGGAAACTGGAACTGATCCACTTCAGATCAGCCATGATCTTATTGAATGGCGGGGCAGGCTCGAAGGGCTAGATATGGAACATAGAACATAGAACATAGAACATTACAGCACAGAACAGGCCCTTTGGCCCACGATGTTGCGCCGACCAGTTAAAAAACAATGACCCTCTAACCTAGTCCTGCTCCTATTTCTTATGTTCTTATTCCCATCCGATTCACATAGCTGTAGAGATGCCCGTTAAAGGTCCCTATCACATCTGCCTCCACAACGTCCTGCGGCAGTGAGTTCTAGGCACCCACGATCCTCTCTGTGCAAATAAACATGCCTTGTACATCTCCTTTAAATCTTGCCCACGGACCCAAAACTCATGCCCCCGAGATGTTGCCTCAAAGTGAATGGAGGAATGAGAGGTGTTCATGTCTTGACTTCAGTCTGACCAAACCGTCACTGGCAGCCTGCATCTCCCCTTCCCTTGAGAGGTCTGGCAGCTGCTCCTCAAAGTGGGTGAGGATCCGGAGGTCTGGCTCACCACCTGCTGTCTTCACCCTCTCACAGGTGTTACGGTTGGTCTTCTCCTGTGGAGACAGAAGGAGACATGAAAGAAATGATGGCTATTGCAGAGTATCAGTTGGTGGCCCTTAGATGGCAAGCTCTTGGGGTCTAGAAAGGAGGTGCCTGGGGGTCAGGAGCTTGGAAGCATGCAGGGTGCTGGGTGTGGGAGGATCTGGGGGAGATTTGGGGGAAGATCAAGATAAGGTTCAGCACTCAGCCTGGCTGCCTGGATGAGGTCAGTGACCATTTTCCAGCACTGCTTCCCAGTGCGGGGGGGGGGCAGTGCCCTGGCACTGACCTAGGCAGCGACTGCCCCCCAGGCTGCATTGACATCAGCCCCCCTGGGTCTGCATCCTCCAGGGGGGAAAGGGTGTCTCACCTCACCTCTACTACATCCAGAATCCCCCCCAGTTCACCCTCAGAGAAATGAGGGGGGTTGTGGGGGGGTGGGGGGGGGGGGTGGGGAGGGGGCTGGTCGTGTACACGTTGTCCTGTACTGCCTGCCTGCCCATTCTTGAGCTTTTAATACAGGAGGCAGTTTGGCAGAGCTTTCCAGCAAGTTCCATACAGTTTGCTTGCTAGCATTGATGGGAAGGCAAGTGAGCACTTGCAGGTGTGCTGCTGGGGTGGTGGGGGCCTTAATGATTGGGCCAGGGGAGAGAGAAGGAGGTGGGGGCTTTGAGTGGGGGGGAGGGCGATCACTGCCTGATATCTGGAGGGTAGAGGGGGAAGGTGGATCTCTCTGCCTGAGATCAGTGAGGGGGGAGGAATATTTTGCTTTGTTAGTCTTCCTGCCAAAGTCAACAGCTTCATATTTTTTCACATTGTACTCCAGCTGCCAAAATTTGGCCCATTCATCCAAACTATCTATATCACCTGCACTCTTCATATGTCCTCATCACAACAAACTCTCCGACCTATCTTTGTGTCATCTACGAATTTAGCTGCCATGCCTTCACTTCCTCTACCTAAGGCATTGACATAAATTGCAAAAGTCAAATTCTCAGCACAGAAGTCCCCTCTGGGGGTCCGCTTGTCACATACTTCCAATCAGAAAAAGAACATTTATTCAGACTCCCTGTTTTCTGTTAGCCAACCAATTTTCTGCCCATGCTAATATGCTCCCTATGTCATGAGCTCCAACTTTGATGTGGCACTTTGCCAGGCCACCCTGCCTGAGATCAGTGAGTGGGAAGGGTGATCCACTGCCATTCTGCCTGAGATTGTTGAGATGCAATCAGCCTGAGTGGTGGGTGGGTGGAGGGATAAGGGGTTCAGTAATGCTGTGGGGGATAGGGCAAATGTCTCTGGGGTCTGGGGCAGGCATTATCTGGCCCGGGAGGGATGTGATAACGAACTGTTATTCTATTTATTTTTCTGCGCATGCGCAGTTGGAGGCTCCGATCGGAGCTGCTGTGCTTCGGGTGTGTTAAGCTTCTGCAGCACCATTCGGAATCACTGGTATTTTTGTAGACAGAGTGCCCTGAGGTCCCATATGCGTGGACCTCAATCTCTTGGGAGTTCCCCCCTCCTGAGTACAGATGGTACAAATCTCATTACAGAGAGGGCTCAGATCCTGCAGAGATGGGCTGAACACTTTGAAGCCTTCCTCAACCGACCATCATCTATTAACGATGAGGCAATAGACAGGATTCCCCAGGTTGATATCAACAGTGCCATGGATGACCCACTGGTAGTAGCCGAAGTCACGAAAGCTGTCAGCCAGCTATCCAGCGGCAAAGCCCTGAGAACATGTCTAAAAATTGGATCTGAAACACTCCAAGTTTCAAGTCCGCTTTGCACTTAGAATCAAAATGTAAAAAAGGGTCCTAAGTGGCAGTTTAGTGTAAGCAATCCACCTAACCAGCACATCTTTCAACTGTGGGAGGAAATGGAAGGACCTGGAGGACACGGGGAGACACGGGAAGAAGGTATAGACTTTGCACAGACAGAAATCCGAGGCTGGAATTGAACCTGGGTCCCTGGTGCTGTGAGGTAGCAGTGCTAACCACTGTGCCATGTGCTGCCCAATGATCCCAATGATCTTCGGGGTGAGAATCCAGACCCTTCATTCAGGTCACAACACTGCTCATGGCAGAGTAGACCCGACCTGAGTAGACGTCATGCTTGTATAGAAGGTCATCCGATGACCTCTGTCCCCTCCCCCCACCTTGAATGCCACAGCCCTCTTACTGCCTACATTTCATTCATCTTTTTGTGTAGCATTTTGTCATTGCAGAATCCTGAAAGTGCAGACAGGGGCCACTCAGCCCATCGAGTCTGCACCAACTCTCTCCAACCATTTTACCGTCACTATTACCACAAGCATTGACCTGAGAATCCCTTTAATCTGCACATCATTGGACACTAAGTGGCAATTTAGCATGGCCAAACCACTTAACCTATTCTTCTTTGGAGTGTGGGAGGAAACCGGAGCACTTGGAGGAAATCCACACAGACACAGGGAGATGTGCAGACTCCTCACAGACACTGACCTAAGGCTTTTCATTGTTATTTTCCTACACTGAATTTTCCCGCCATGGGAGTGGCACAGTGGTTTGCACTGCTGCTTCATAGCACCATGAAATTGGGTCTGATTCCAAGCTTGGTCAGTGTCTGTGAAGAGTTTGCATGTTCTCCCCGTGTCTGCATGGTCTTCCTCCGAGTGCTCCGGTTTCCTCCCACAGTCTGAAAGACATGCTGGTTAGGTGCATTGGCCATACTAAATTCTCACTCAGTGTACCCAAACAAACGCTAGAGTGTGGCGCCTAGAGGATTTTCACAATAACTTCATTGCTGTGTTAATGTAAGCCTACTTGTGACGCAAATAAATGAACTTAAACTTAAAAAACCACCTTCTCCATGAAATGTATTCATGCCATTTAATAGAAAATATCAATTTTGGTGCCCAATTGATGGGCTCTTTCTTTAAGTACATTCATTATCATTTAGTTTTTTTAATGAAAAAAACAAATTAACTGCTTTCCCAAATGTCAGCAATGAATCAGCTACTTCACTTCCATGTCCATTTTCATTTGAACTCTATATTTTTGAACATAGTCCAGGAAATGAATGTGTGATGTCTCATTATTGAATGCATTTGAACATCATCACTAGGGGATATTTAATACCATTCCCCAACTCCTTTCTGAATTGACGCTGAGTAACAGCATAAATAAAAGTGTTTGTGCAGCAGCTCAGGAGCTGGAGCATGAAGCCAATTTCAGGTACAAATGTGGGTAGGTTAACTGAATATCCCAAGTAATCCAATCGTCTCACTATCGAACAGGACATAAACAGTGCCCACAACAGCATGAAATTCCCTGAGATTAGAAATAGCAAGATCATGGATTGCCGTCGCTTTCTCATTTCTGGGTCATTGGGATTCTCACCACTGCTCCGACTCCAGAGTCTCATGCGGGCCCTGCTGGCCAGTGAGACATTTCTGACCGTCAATACATTAAACAATAGAATCAAAACAAATGGAATAAATGGTGTTAAAATGTAATGCATAAATTCAACAAGAGCCCAGGTCAGCGAATGAGATGCACGGGGCAACACAATGCAAAACCATGGTGTGTTTGAAAGCCAGTAGTTACTTGCATACAGAAAATACCAGAAAATGTTCTTCAAACAGCTCAGCACAGTCACTGTGCCAAGAACCACGGCTCCTGTTTTTTCAGTGCAGTATTTAGCTTTTAGCTTCTGACAACTAATGGCCACAAATCGATCAAAGGTAAAAGTGACGGTGAACCAGACAGAACAGTCAGTGACAGTGTAAAGGACAACTGCATGGATGTTACACACTCGAATGTACAACAGGAAAGTAAATCGCTCTCGATACACAATGGGAATATGCCTCAGGATTAGATCAATGATGGCGATCAGTAGATCAGCTGCTGCCATGGCAACCAGGTAGCGAGTCACACACTTGGAGAGGCCACACTTTCCCCGAGACAAGATCACTATCGTCAGTGTATTAACTGTGTGTGGGAGAAAAAGAATGAAAATATCCTGCAGATTAGTTTTCAAGTTTATTTATTAATGTTACAGGTAGGTTTACATTAACACTACAATGAAGTTACAAAAACCATAAAAATGTCTGCGGTCATGTACCAACCAACACATAGAATCCCGAGAGTGCAGGAGGAGGCCATTTGGCCCATCGAGCCTGTACTGACTACATTTCTACCCAGGTCCTATTTCTATAATCCCACTTATTTACACTGCTAATCCTCCTGACACAAGGCTCAATTTAACATGGCCAATCATGCTAACCATCGCACCTTTGGAATGTGGGAGGAAACCAGATCAACCAGAGGAAATTCATGCAAACATGGGGAGAATGCATAATCTCCACACAGATAGTGAACTGAGACTGGAATTGAAACTGGGTTCCTGGCACTGTGAGGCAGCAGTGTCACCCTAAAGGACAGCTTCTTCCCTGCTGCCATCTTTTGAATGGACCTAACTCACATTAAGTGAGAGGAGGAATGGAATGAGGTTGAGGATGAATGTGTGGCTGAGGGACTGGAGCAGGGGGCAGGGATTCAAGTTCCTGGATCATTGGGACCTCTTTAGGGGCAAATGTGACCTGTACAAAAAGGATGGGTGGCACTTGAATTCAAGGGGAACCAATATCCCAGCAAGAAGGTTGGCTCAGGCTACTGGAGAGACTTTAGAACATAGAACATAGAACATAGAACATTACAGCGCGGAACAGGCCCTTCGGCCCACAATGTTGCGCTGACCAGTCTTATTTTAAAAAAAAACATTGACCCACTAAACTAAACCAATCCCTTTTCGTCCATAAACCTATCCACCAATCTCTTAAATGCCCCCAAACTAGGCGCATTTACAACTGCAGCAGGCAGGGCATTCCAGTCCCTCACCACCCTCTGGGTAAAGAACCTGCCCCTGACATCCGTCCTATAACTACCCCCCCTTAATTTAAAGCCATGCCCCCTCGTGCTAGCATTCTCCATCCGAGGAAAAAGGCTATCACCATCCACCCTATCTAAACCTCTAATCATCTTATATGTTTCTATAAGATCCCCTCTTAGCCGCCTTCTTTCCAGTGAAAACAACCCCAAATCCCTCAGTCTCTCCTCATAGGACCTCCCCTCCATACCAGGCAACATCCTGGTAAACCTCCTCTGCACCCTCTCCAAAGCCTCCACATCCTTCCTGTAATGTGGGGACCAGAACTGCACACAGTACTCCAAGTACTAGAATGGCTGGGGGAGGGAATTGAGATGAGGTGACTGAGAGCGAGGACGTTAACTTGCAAATAGAACCATAGAAAATTACAGCTCAGAAACAGGCCTTTTGGCCCTTCTTGTCTGTGCCGAGCCATTTTTCTGCCTAGTCCCACTGACCTGCACTTGGACCATATCCCTCCACACCCCTCTCATCCATGAACCCGTCCAAGTTTTTCTTAAATGTTAAAAGTGACCCCGCATTTACCACTTTATCCGGCAGCTCATTCCACACTCCCACCACTCTCTGTGTGAAGAATCCCCCCCTAATATTCCCTTTAAACTTTTCTCCTTTCACCCTTAACCCATGCCCTCTGGTTTTTTTCTCCCCTAGCCTCAGTGGAAAAAGCCTGCTTGCGTTCACTCTATCTATACCCATCAAAATCTTATACACCTCTATCAAATCTCCCCTCATTCTCCAGGGAATAAAGTCCTAACCTATTCAATCTCTCTCTGTAACTCAGCTTCTCAAGTCCTGGCAACATCCTGTGAACCTTCTCTGCACTCTTTCAACCTTATTAATATCCTTCCTGTAACTAGGTGATTACTGCAATTACATAAGAACATAAGAACATAAGAAATAGGAGCAGGAGTCGGCCATCTAGCCCTTCGAGCCTGCCCCGCCATTCAATAAGATCATGGCTGATCTGTTGTGGCTCAGTTCCACATTCCCGCCCTCTCCCCATAACCCTTAATCCCCTCTCTTATCAAAAACCCATCAACCCGCGTCTTAAAAATATTTAGTGAGGCAGCCTCCACCACTTCAACGGGCAGAGAATTCCAGAGATTCACCAGCCTTTGAGTGAAGGGTTATAACAAAGAAGTTATATTTGATCCCTTTACAACTGATACAAACCCTTAAAAAAAACCTTGTTAAAAATGTTTAAATGATTACATTTTGAAGAATTGCAAATTTTGCTTACTCAACTGCCTTCAGGTCAAAGGTCATCACCTATGTGATTATAACAAATACTGATTTTGTTGCTACATTACTACCATACAACTTGTACAGTTGCAACCTTACTTCAAGCAACATTGAATCTTAAAAGTAACACTTTGAATCAACACACTTGCAAATGAGATTCCAATTTAAGTCACCTCCCATATTAAGAAAATACATTTTTGAATGCATGAGCAAAAGTTCTATTTGAATTTTCCAATCCATATCACCCTGCCAATAAGTGAGCTTGCAATTTCTGGGTTGTACTCAGATCATGCTGGAGAAGGAGAAGAACAAAATCATACTGCTCAAAGTAACTAAAGTTTGAGAATTCTATTACAACAAGACGGTCACCCCCAAGTTGCTCCAGGTGTGAATAGCTCTTCGGCTGGAATTTCGTACATAAGATCTTAACTCTGGTTGAAATCCACACGAGCTCATGCATTGCTCAACATATAATCGAGGAGCCCAGAGGGAAATCTAAACTATTTACACAAGACTTCCTTTCACATATCCCAGAATCAAATTTCAAGGTGGTTTCTTTAATTATATTTGCAGTTGTGTTGCACGGAATGAACAGTGCTCTGTCTTAAGGCATATTACATTCCCATTTAAGATCTATTTGTAGAAATTATGGACTTTTCATGAAATGGGATGGGAGGGGTTAGCTGGAGGGAGGATAGCTGCTGCTCAGAAACAATGTTCAAGCCTCTTGTTCAACCTGGGATTGAGCACAGAAAATCAAGGCGCTCCAGTCAGTGCTGAGGGACATTGGACGAGATGTTAAAATCAAGGCCCATCTGCCTGCTCAGGTGGATGTAAAAGATCCCATGGAAGAAGAGCAGATGAACGGTGAACCTGTTGTTATTACTGTCACGAGAGAGGGAGCGCTTGATAGACGAATGGGACTGATGGTGGACAAGTCCCCAGGACCGGATGGAATGCATCCCAGGGTTCTGAAGGAAATGGCGGAGGTGATAGTGGATGCCTTAGTGATTATTTACCAAAAATTTGCTGGATTCCGGGGAACAGCCGGAAAATTGGAAAACGGCTAATGTTACGCCACTGTTTAAGAAAGGTAGCAGACAAAAGGCAGGGAATTATAGGCCGGTTAGTTTAATGTCTGTAGTTTGAAAAATGCTTGAATCCGTCATCAAAGAAGAAATAGCGAGGCACCTGGAAAGGAATGGTTTGATAGAGCAGATAAAGCATGGATTTGTTAAGGGGAAGTCGTGTTGGACGAATTTAGTGGATTTCTATTGGAGAAAGCTAGCACGAGGGGGCGTAGCTTTAAATTAAGGGGTGGTAGTTATAGGACGGATGTCAGAGGTAGGTTCTTTACCCAGAGGGTGGTGAGGGATTGGAATGCCCTGCCTGCTGTAAATGTGCCAAGTTTGGGGGCGTTTAAGAGATCCGTGGATAGGTTTATGGATAGAAAGGGATTGGTTTAGGTTAGAGGGTCATTGCTTTTTAATTGGTCGGTGCAACATCGTGGGCCAAAGGGCCTGTTCTGCGCTGTAATGTTCTATGTTCTATGTGGATGTGACTAGTGCGGTAGACAGAGGGGAACCGGTGATGTGGTGTCTTTCAAAAGACATTTGACAAGGTGCCTCATAAAAGGTTGCTACAGAAGGTTAGGGGGCATGGAGTTGGGGGTAGGATGTTAGCGTGGATAGAGGATTGGTTGTCAAATAGGAAGCAGAGAGTTGGTATCAATGGGTGTTATTCTGATTGGCGGTTGGTGGCTAGTGGAGTGCCGCAGGAATCGGTGCTGGGGCCTCAGCTATTTGCCATTTATATAGATGATCTGGAGGAGGGGGCTGAGTTTAGGGTGACGAAATTTGCTGATGACACGAAGATGAGCGGAAAAGCAAATTGCGCGGAGGGTGTGGAAAGTCTGCAGAGGGATCTAGATAGGCTGAGCGAGTGGGCAAACATAAGAACATAAGAAATAGGAGCAGGAGTAGGCCATCTAGCCCTTCGAGCCTGCCCCGCCATTCAATAAGATCATGGCTGATCTGTCGCTGCTCAGTTCCACTTTCCCGCCCTCTCCCCATAACCCTTAATCCCCTCTCTTATCAAAAACCCATCAACCCGCGTCTTAAAAATATTTAGTGAGGCAGCCTCCACCACTTCAACGGGCAGAGAATTCCAGAGATTCACCACCCTTTGAGTGAAGAAGTTCCTCCTCAACTCCGTTCTAAACCACCCCCCCTTTATCTTGAGGCTGTGCCCTCTAGTCCTACTGTCCTTTCTGAGCGGGAAGAGCCTCTCCACCTCTATCCTATCCATCCCATTCATCGTCTTATATGTCTCAATGAGATCTCCCCTCATTCTTCTAAACTCTAACGAGTACAAGCCTAGTTTATTCAGCCTCTCCTCATAGCTCAACCACCTTAACTCCGGTATCAGCCTAGTAAACCTCCTCTGCAATCCCTCCAAGGTCAAAATATCCTTGCGTAAGTACGGCGACCAAAACTGCACAGTACTCCAGCTGCGGCCTCACCAATGCCGTATACAGCCGCAGCAAGACCTCCCTACTTTTATATTCAATCCCCCTCACTATGAAGGCCAGCATCCCATTCGCCTTCCTGACCACCTGCTGCACCTGCAGGCTGGGTTTTTGCGACTCATGCACAAGGACCCCGAGGTCCCTCTGCACTGTTGCATGCTGCAGTTTTTCGCCACGTAAGTAATAGTCCTTCCTACCATTATTCCTACCAAAGTGGACAACCTCACATTTGCCAACATTAAATTCCATTTGCCAGTTCCTGGCCCGTTCGCCCAGCCTATCTAGATCCTTCTGCAGACTCTCCACACCCTCTGCACAATTTGCCGTTCCACCAATCTTGGTGTCATCAGCAAATTTCAACACCATACACTCGGTTCCCTCCTCCAGATCATCTATATAAATGGTAAATAGCTGAGGCCCCAGCACCAACACCTGGGGCACTCCACTAGTCACCAACTGCCAATCCGAATAGTACCCATTGACCCCCACTCTCTGCCTCCTATTTGATAGCCAATCCTCTATCCACGCTAACACCCTACCCCCAACTCCATGCCCCCTGACCTTCTGAAATAACCTCTTGTGAGGTACCTTGTAAAACGCCTTCTGAAATTCAAGAAAGACCACATCCACCGGCTCTCCTCTATCCACCGCCCTAGACACATCTTCATAGAACTCCAATAAATTTGTCAGACACGACTTCCCCTTAACAAAACCGTGCTGCGTCTGCTCTATCAAACAATTCTCCTCCAGATGCCTCGCTATTTCCTCCTTGATCACGGATTCTAACATTTTACCTACAACAGATGTTAAACTAACCGGCCTATAATTCCCTGCCTTTTGCCTGCCACCCTTCTTAAACAACGGCGTAACATTAGCCGTTTTCCAATCTTCCAGCACTTCCCCGGAATCCAGCGATGTTTGGAAAATAACCACCAAGGCATCCACTATCACCTCTGCCATTTCTTTCAGAACCCTCGGATGCATTCCATCCAGACCTGGGGACTTGTCCACAATCACCCCCCCCCCCCCCCCCCCCCCAGGCTCCAGTCTGTTGAGCACTGCCTCTCTAGTAACAATAATGTCATTCAGGCTCTCCACTCCTACCTGGACCTGGCAGATGGAGTACAATGTTAGCAAGTGTGAGGTTATCCACTTTGGCAGAAATAATAGTAGGAGGGATTAAAGGGCGAAAAGCTGCAGCATGCTACAGTGCAGAGGGACCTGGGGGTCCTTGTGCATGAGTCGCAAAAACCCAGTCTGCAGGTGCAGCAGGTGGTCAGGAAGGCGAATGGAATGTTGGCCTTTTTAGCGAGGGGGATTGAATATAAAAGCAGGGAGGTCTTGCTGCAACTGTACAGGGCACTGGTGAGGCCGCAGCTTGAGTACTGTGTGCAGTTTTGGTCGCCGCACTTGCGCAAGGATATTTTGGCCTTGGAGGGAGTGCAGAGGAGGTTCACTAGGCTGATACTGGAGATGAGGGGGTTGGACTATGAAGAGAGACTAAATAGACTGGGTCTGTACTCGTTGGAGTTTAGAAGGATGAGGGGGGATCTTATAGAGACGTATAAGATAATGAAAGGGATGGATAGGGTAGAGGTAGAGAGATTCTTCCCGCTTAGAAAGGGTAGTAGGGCTAGAGGGCACAGCCTCAAGATAAGGGGGGGGGGTGCAGTTCAGATCGGAGTTGAGGAGGAACTTCTTCACTCAAAGGATGGTGAATCTCTGGAATTCTCTGCCCGTTGAAGTGGTGGAGGCTGTTTCGCTGAATATATTTAAGTCACGGGGCGATAGGTTTTTGACAGACAAGGGAATTAAGGGTTATGGGGAGAAAGCGGGAAAGTGGAACTGATCCACTTCAGATCAGCCATGATCGTAGATCATAGATCATAGACCCCTACAGCCCTGAAAGAGGCCCTTCGACCCATTGAGTCTGCACCGAACACAATCCTACCCAGACCCTACCCCTATATCCCTATATATTGTACCCACTAATCCCTCAAATCGTCGCTATCCAGGGTTAGGCCAATCAACCTAACCCGCACATCTTTGGACTGTGGGACAAAACCCATGCAGACACGAGGAGAATGTGCAAACTCCACACGGACAGTGACCCGAGCCGAGAATCGAACCCAGGACCCTGGAGCTGTGAAGCAACAGTGCTAACCACTGTGCTACCGTGCCGCCCTTATCTTATTGAATGGCGGAGCAGGCTCGAAGGGCTAGACGACCTACTCCTGCTCCTATTTCTTATGTTCTTATGTGACCAAAACTGTACACAATACTCTAAATTCGGCCTCACCAATGCTTTATATAACCTTACCATAACACTCCAACTTTTATACTTGACACTCCGATTTATAAGGGCCAATGTACCAAAAGCACTCTTTATGACCCTATCCCCCTGTGACGTCACTTTTAGGGAATTCTGTACCTGTATTCCCAGATCCCTCTGTTCAACTGCACTCTTCAGAGTCCTACCATTTATCCTGTACGTTCTACTTTGGTTTGTCCTTCCAAAGTGCAATACCTCACATTTGTCTGCGTTAAACTCCATCTGCCATTTTTCAGCCTATTTTTCTAGTTGGTCCAAGTCCCTCTGCAAACTTTGAAAACCTTCCTCACTGTCCACTACACCTCCAATGTTTGTATCATCAGCAAATTTGCTGATCCAATTTACCACATTATCATCCAGATCGTTGATATAGATGACAAACAACAATGGACCCAACACCGATCCCTGCGGCACACCACTAGTCACAGGCCTCCACTCAGAGAACCAATCCTCCACAACCACTCTCTGGCTTCTTCTATTGATGTGGGAATGCCGGCGTTGGACTGGTGTAAGCACAGTAAAAAGTCTGACAACACCAGGTTTTAGTCCAACCGATTTATTTGATAATAGACTCACAAGCTTTCGAGGTTTCCCTCTTCGTCAGGTGAATGGAGAGTTCTGGCCTTAGACAGAGCATATCTGAGGCCAGAACTCTCCATTCACCTGACGAAGAGGGAAACCTCGAAAGCTTGTGAGTCTATTATCAAATAAATCGGTTGGACTAAAACCTGGTGTTGTCAGACATTTTACTTCTTCTATTGAGCCAGTGTCTAATCCAATTTACTACCTCCCCATCTATACCTAGCGACTGAACCTTCCTAACTAACCTCCCATGAGGGACCTTGTCAAAGGTCTTGCTGAAATCCAGGTAGACAACATCCACCGCCTTCCCTTCATCCACTTTCCTGGTAACCTCCTCGAAAGACTCCAACAGATTGGTCAAACATGACCTACCACACACAAAGCCATGTTGACTCTCCCTAATAAGTCCCTGTCTATGCAAATATTTGTAGATCCTATCCCTTATCACAACTTCCAATAACTGGCCAACCACTGACGTCAAACTTACTGGCCTGTAATTTCCCAGATTTCTTTTGGAACCTTTTTTTAAACCATGGAACAACATGAGCCACCCTCCAATCATCCGGCACCACCCCCGTGAATATTGACATTTTAAATATGTCTGCCAGGGTCCCTGCAAGTTCAACACGAGCCTCCCTCAAGGTCTGTGGGAATACCCTGTCCGGTCCTGAGGATTTATCCACTCTGATTTGCCTCAAGACAGCCAGCACCTCCTCCCCTTTAATCTGTAAAGGTTCCATGACCTCCTTACCTGTTTGCCCTATTTCTGTAGACTTCACGCCCATTTCCTCAGTAAATACGGATGCAAAAAACCCATTTAGTATCTCCCCCAACTCTTTTGGTTCCATACACAGTCTACCACTCTGGTCTTCAAGAGGACCAATTTTATCCCTCGCGATCCTTTTGCTCCTAACATACCTATGGAAGCTTTTTGGATTTTCCTTCACTCTGTCTGCCAAAGCAACCTCATGCTTTCTTTTAGCCCTCCTGATTTCCCTCTTAAGGGAAATTTTTTATACGCCTTGAGCATCTGATCTGTTCCTTGCTGCCTGTACATTTCATACAGCTCTCCCTTCCTCTTATTAATCAGTGTTACAATCTCCTGTGAGAACCAAGGTTCCTTTTCCCAATTTACTTTGCCTTTAATCCTGACAGGAACATACAAACTCTGCACTCTCAAAATGTCTCCTTTGAGAAGGAGAAATAGAGAAGGTTTGTAGACAGTGTAAGAGGGAGGATAGACGGGTGATAGAGAAGGGGATCACTCAGACTGAAGGTTTGAGATGTGTCTATTTTAACGCCAGGAGTGTTGTGAATAAAGTGGATGAGCTTAGGGCGTGGATTGCTGCTTGGAAATGTGATGTGGTGGCCATTACAGAGACTTGGATGTCTCAGGGACAGGACTGGATACTTCAAGTGCTGGGTTTCAGATGTTTCAGGAGGGACAGGGAGGGAGGTAAAAGAGGTGGGGGAGTGGCACTGTTGATCAGGGATAGTGTCATGGTTATAGAGAAGGTGGACACCGTGGAGGGATTGTCTATGGAGTCTCTGTGGGTGGAAGTTCAGAACAGGAAGGGGTCGATAACTTTACTGGGTGTTTTCTATAGGTCGCCCAATAGTAACAGGGATGTTGAGAAGCAGATAGGGAAACTGATCCTGGAGAGATGTAGTAATAATAGAGTAATAACAGAGACTTTAATTTCCCAAATATCGATTGGAATATCCTTAGGGTTTGGATGGGGAAGAGTTTGTTAGGTGTGTTCAGGAGGGTTTCCTGACACAGTACGTGGATAAGCCTACGAGAGGAGAGGCTGTACTCGATCTGGTATTGGCAAATGAACCTGGACAGGTGTCGGATCTCTCAGTGGGAGAGCAGTTTGGGGATAGTGATCATAACTCCATCTCCTTTACTCTAGCATTGGAAAGAGATTGGATCAGGGAGGTTTTGGTAGGTAATGGGAACTGTGGTGCACAAAAGTTGTAATGAACCTCGTCAAAAAGAAACGAAAAGTGTACAAAAGGTTCCGAGAATTAGACGATGTTAGGGATCTAGAGGAGTATATGGCTTGCAGGAAGGAACTTAAGAAGGAAATTAGGAGAGACAGAAGGGGTCATGAGAAGGCCTTGGCAGGTAAGATTAAAGAGAACCCTAAGGTGTTCTACAAATATGTGAAGAGTAAAAGGATGAGATGTGAAGGAATAGGACTTATAAAATGTGACGGTGGGAAAGTTTGTACAGAACCGGTAGAAATAGCAGAGGCGCTTAATGAATACTTTACCTCGGTATTCACAGTGGAAAAAGCTCTGGGTGGTTGTACTGCAGGCTTGTGGCAGACTGAAAAGATTGAGCATGTGGACATTAAGAAGGAAGATGTGTTGGAACTTTTGAATAGCATCAAGATAGACAAGTTGCCGGGACCAGATGGGACGTACCCCGGGTTACTGTAGGAGGCGGGGGAAGAGATGGCAGAGCCTCTGGCGATGATCTTTGCGTCGCTAATGGAGACAGGAGAGGTTCCAGAGGATTGGAGGATTGCGGATGTGGTTCCTATATTTGAGAAAGGGAATAGGGGTAGCCCAGGAAATTACTGACCAGTGAGTCTAACCACAGTGGTTGGTGAGTTGATGGAGAAGATCCTGAGAGACAGGATTTATGCACATTTAAAGAAGTTTAGTCTGCTCAAAAGTAGTCAGCATGGCTTTGTCAAAGGCAGGTCGTGCCTTATGAGCCTGGTTGAGTTCTTCGAAAGTGTGACTAAATACATTGATGAAGAAAGAGCGGTAGATGTGATTTATATGGACTACAGCAAGGCATTCGATAAGGTCCCCCATGCAAGACTACTTGAGGTAGAGAGATTCTTCCCACTTAGAAAGGAAAACAGAACTAGAGGGCACAGTCTCAAAATAAGGGGGAGTGTGCAGTTTAGAACGGAGTTGAGGAGGAACTTCTTCACTCAAAGGGTGGTGAATATCTTGAATCCTCTACCCATTAAAGTGGTGGAGGCTACCTTGTTGAATAAGTTTAAGTCACGGGTGGATAGATTTCTGATAGACAAGGGGATTAAGAGTTATGGGGAGAAAGCGGGAAAGTGGAACTGATCCACTTCAGATCAGCCATGATCTTATTGAATGGTGGGGCAGGCTTGAAGGGCTAGATGGCCTACTCCTGCTCCTATTTCTTATGTTCTAATGAAAGTGAGAGGGAATGGGATCCAAGGGGACGTTGCCTTGTTGATCCAGAACTGGCTTGCCCGCAGAAGGCAGAGAGTGGTTGTAGATGGGTCTTTTTCTGTATGGAGGTCAGTCACCCATGGAGTGTCCCAGGGATCTGTTCTGGGACCCTTGCTGTTTGTGATTTTTATAAATGACCTGGATGAGGAACTGGAGGGATGGGTTGGTAAGTTTGCCGTTGACACGAAGTTTGGTGGCTTTGTGGATAGTCAGAAGTTGCAGCGTGACATAGATAGGATGCAAGACTGGGCGGAGAAGTGGCAGATGGACTTCAACCTGGATAAATGTGTAGTGGTACATTTTGGCAGGACCAATGAGTATAATATTAAGGGTAAGACTCTTAGCAGTGTAGAGGATCAGAAGAACCTTGGGGCTCGCAGGTAGATGTGGTTAAGAAGTTATATGGTGTACTGGCCTTCATCAATTGAGGGATTGAGTTTAGGAGTTGGGAGATAACGCTACAGCTTTATAAGACCCTAGTCAGACCTCATTTGGAGTACTTTTCTCAGTTCTGGTTGCCTCATTACAGGGGGGATATGGAAGCTGTTGAAAGGTTGCAGAGGAGATTTACAAGGATGTTGCCTGGATTGGGTGGCATGCCTTATGAGGATAGGTTGAGCTCGGTCTTTTCTCCTTGGAGAACATAGAACATAGAACATAGAACATTACAGCGCAGAACAGGCCCTTCGGCCCACGATGTTGCGCCGACCAGTTACAAAAACAATACAGTTGCAACATTACACTGCGACTCCTAAATTCAATCCCCCTACCAATAAACTTAAATAAATAAATAAATAAAGGCGAAGGATGAGGGGTGACCTGGTAGAGGTGTATAAGATGTTGAAAGGTATTGATCAGGTAGATTCTCAGGGGCTTTTCCCCAGGGCTGAAATGGCTGCCACAAGAGGACACAGGTTTAAGGTGCTGGGGAGTAGGTACAAAGGAGATGTCGGGGTAAGTTTTTCACTCAGAGGGTGGTGGGTGAATGGAATCAGCTGCCGTCGGTGGTGATGGAGGCAAATTCAATAGGGTCTTTTAAGAGATTTCTGGATGAGTACATGGGACTTAATAGGATTGAGGGTTAGTAGATAGCGATATGATTGGCGCATCTTGTGTTCTAAGTTGATCTTTCTCTACACCCCAGCTATCACTGAATTTACCTATTTCTGCTCCTAATTCCTATGTAATTTTGTTATGAGTTTTTAGCTGTTCTACTGGTGCCTATTATGTGTTTTAATAGTCTGCTACGACTGTCAACAATTTTTGTAGATGCACCCAGAAAGCATTCTTTCAGGTTGTATCACAGCTTGGTATGGCTGCTGCTCTGTCCAAGACTGTAAGAAACCCCAATGGGTCATGAACAAAGCCCAGTCCATCACACAAAAAGCCTCCCATCCATTGACTCCACCTACACTTACAGCTGTCTCATGAAAGCAGGATAATCAAAGGCCCCATGCACCCCGGACATACTCCCACATTCCAAAAATGTGATGGGTGGCACAGTAGCACAGTGGGTTAGCACTGCTGCTTCACAGCTCCAGGGGCCTGGGTTTGATTCCCGGCTCGGGTCACTGTCTGTGTGGAGTTTGCACATTCTCCCCGTGTCTGCATGGGTTTCCTCCAAGTACTCCGTTTCCCTCCCACAGTCCAAAGATGTGTGGGTTAGGTTGAATGGCCATGCTAAAAAAAAAATTGCTCCTTAGTGTCCTAGGTTCGAGGGATTAGTGGGTATAATATGTAGCGATGTGGGGGTAGGGCCTGGGTGGGATTGTGTTTGGTGCAGACTCGATGGGCCGAAGAGCCTCTTTCTGCACTGTAGGGTTTCTATGATTCGATGACTGTGATAGTCTCTTTCACTTTCTTCCATTGGGAAAAAGATACAAAAGTCTGAGGTCACATACCAACTGACTCAGGAACAACTTCTTCCTTGCTGCCATCAGACTTTTGAATGGACTTACCTTGCATTAAGCTGATCTTTCTGTACACCCTAGCTCTGACTCTAACACTACATTCTGCACTCTCTCCTTCTCTATGAATGGTATGCTTTGTCTGAATAGCAAGCAAGAAACAATACTTTTTACTGTATAGGAAGAATTTGCAGACTCCGCACAGACAGTGACCCAAGCCAGGAATCGAATCCGGCTTCCTGGTGCTGTGAGTCAGCAATGCTAACCACTATCCCACTCATACTGACAGCTAATAAGAGCAACTTGGTGCATTTGTAATGCAATATTGAGTTTGACTGTGGAATTTCGCATATTAAAGTTCTTCGCAATAAATTAACATTAATCTACATCTTGACATGCAATGGTGAATCCAAAACGACTATCTGTCACAGGGTTCCCCATTTGTACCATTGGCAGTCAAAGTAATCATGAACCAATGATGCACATTTGATCATAGAATCCCCACAGTGCAGAATCATGCCTTATTGGACAGAATCAGACATGAGGCATGTTACCCAGACCCTATCCCCATAACTCCATGTACCTGCCCACCAATCCATCTAACCTGCAATTTAGCATGGCCAATCCACCTGAGTTGGATCTCAAACAATGGAATACGGGAAAGAGATAGCGAATCTGGTGAAGTGGTGCAATGACAATAATCTTCATCTCAATGCCAACAACATGAAGGATATAGACATCGACTTCAGGAAGCGTAGCGAAGGACATGTCCCTGTCACCATCGATGAGGACGAAATAGTAAGGGTCAAGAGCTTCTCATTTCCAGGTTTCCAGATCACCATGATTCCGCCTGCGCCCCCCTCCCAACCCCGTGCCAACACTACAGTTAGCAAAGGTCACCAATGCTTCTACTTTCTCAGAAGACTAAGGAAATTTGGCACGTCCGCTCAACAACTGTCACCAACTTATCAGATGCACCCAGAAAGCATTCTTTCCGGTTGTATCACAGCTTGGCATGACTCTTGCTCTGACCAAGACCGCAGGAAACTACAAAGGGTCGTGAACAAAGCCCTGTTCATCTCACAAACGAGCCTACCATCCATTGACTCTGTCTACACTTCCCACTGCCTCAGAAAAGCAGCCAGCATAATCGTGGACTCCATGCACCCCGGACAATCTTTCTTCCAACTTCTTCCTTCAGGAAAAAGATACAAAAGTTTGAAGTTATGTACCAACCGACTCAAGATTAATGTCTTCTCTGCTGTCATCAGACATTTTGAATGGACCTGCCTTACACTAAGTTGATCTTTCTCTGCATCCCTGCTATGACTGTAACATGACATTCTGCACCCTCTCTATGAATGGTATGCTTTGTTTAGTGTGCAAGAAACTTTTCACTGTATACTAATGCATGTGACATAATAAATCAACTCAAATCATCCTGGTGAATCTCCTCTGCATCCCTTCTGGTGTAATCGCATTCTTCCTATAATGTGGTGACCAGATCTGCACACAGTGCTGTAGCTCTGGCCTCACCAAAGGAAGAAGGTGGGATGGAGGGGACAGTCTGAGTGAGGTGCTCTTTTGGAGGGTCTGTCCAGACTCAATAGGCCAAATGGCCTCTTTCTGCACTGTAAGGATTCTATGGTTCTAATCGATGAGGTCCTGTAAATCCAATGGTGAACTAACAATAGCTAGTTTTGGTGTGCATAATTTCAGGTCAGGAGTGGGTTGGATAGGTACGGCTCCAACAATACTCAAGGAACTCGATGCCATCCAGGACAAAGCAGCCCCGCTTGATTGGTATCACATCCACAAACATACACTTCCTCCACCACTGAATCTCAGACGCAGCAGTGTGTACTATCTACAAGATGCACTGCAGCAATTCAACAAAAGTCTTTGAACAGCACTTTCCAAACCCATGACCACTTCCATCTAGAGGAATAAGGGTAGCAGATGCATGGGAACACCACTACCTGCAAGTTTTCCTCCAAGCCACACACCATCCTGACTTGGAAATATATTTTACCCAGGTGCTGGGTCAAAATCCTGGAATCCATTGTAGGTCAATCCAAAGCATGTGGGCTGTTGCAATTCAAGAAGGCAGCTCAGCACCACCTTCTCAAGAAGCAACTTGGGTTTGGTAATAAATGCTGGCCAGCCAACAAAGCCCGTGTCCCACAAATGAATATAAAAATAACTTGGTCAAGGTGCTATGTATTTCTGGACAGTGTCTCAAAATAAAACTTCTTGCCCAATTTTTGTTACGTTTGTTTCCCCCACTTTTTGTGCCAAACCATCACAAACTGTATCCCCATTTGCTCTGGATACTGTGAGTAAACTCAGTATGATCCACTGCCCTAGACTGCCCACAAGACAATTACAGGGCTAAGCAGTATAACAACATTCTCAAAATTCCATGCTGGGGAAATTGATATTCACCTGAAAATTCATGAATGAATAAAAATTAAATCTATGAATGCAGGCACAGAGTAACATAAACTCAGCAGTGGCACAGTGGTTAGCACTGCTGTCTCACAGTGCCAGAGACCTTGGGTTCGATTCCCAGCTTGGGTCATTGTGTGCAGAGTTTGCACATTCTCCCCCTTGTCTAATTTGATTTATCATTGCCACATGTATTAGCATGCTATATGAACCTGCATGCTCTGTAGGTTCACATAACGTTCATAGAGAAGGAAACAAGAGAGTGCAGAATGTAGTGTTACAGTCATAGCTAGAGTGTAGAGAATGATCAACTAAATGCAAGGGAAGTCCATTCAAAAGTTTGATAGCAGTAGGGAAGGAGCTGTTTTTGAGTTGGTTGGTATGTGACCTCAGAGTTTTGTATCTTTTTCCCAAAGGAAGAAGGTGGAAGAGAGAATGTCCGGTGTGTGTGGGGTCCTTAGTTATGCTGACTGCTTTGCCGAGGCAGTGGGAAGTGTAGACAGAGTCAATAGGTGGGAGGCTGGTTTGTGTGATGGATTGGGCTACATTCACGACATTTTGTAGTTCCTTGCAGTTTTGGGCAGAGCAGGAGCCACATCGAGCTGTAATACAAACAAAAAGAATGCTTTCTATGGTGCATCTGTAAAAGTTGGTGAGAGTCATAGCTGTCATGACAAATTTCCTTAGTCTTCTGAGAAAGTAGCGGCATTGGTGGGCTTTCTTAACTAGTGTCAGCATGGGGGGGCGGGGGGGGGGGGCGGTGGGGGAGGGAGCCAGGACAAATTGTTAGTGATCTGGACACCTAAAAACTTGAAGTTCCTGACCCTTTCTACTTCATCCCTGTTGATGTAGACAGGGGCATGTTCTCCTTTGCGCTTCCTGAAGTTCATGGCAATCATTTGTTGACATTGCGGGAGAGATTATTGTTGCTGTACTAGTTCACCGGATCCTCTCTCTCATTCCTGTACTCTGTCTCATCTGTGTGGGTTTCTTCCGGATGCTCCAGTTTCCTCCCTCAGTCCGAATGATGTGCTGGTTAGGGTGCATTGGTGGTGCTAAATTCTCCCACAGTGTACCCAAGAGGCACCAGAGTGTGGTGATAGTAACTTCATTGCAGTGTTAACATAAGCCAGTTTGTTACACAAATGAAACACTAATAAACAAATCTATAAAACTTAAAATCACTAAAATCGGAAATGGTCACAGCAATTAGAGGCTGAACCTGCGAGAAATATTTACAGCCTAACCAATCTGACACATTGATATCTATACCACTTATCTGCTCGCGAAAACTTGCATTCAAAGTAATTTCACTCTGTTCTGCCAAAATTAATATACTTTAAAAAAAGACCCTCAGCATGTTCAAAACACATGGACATTATTTGACAGAATTATTTAAAGTTTAATATTTATTTTTTCGTGTCACAAGTAGGCTTACATTAACACTGCAATTAAGTTACTGTGAAAGCCCCCTAGTGGCCATACCCTGGCACCTGTTTGGGTACACTGAGGGAGAATTTAGCACGGTGAATGCACCCTAACCAGCAGGTCTTTCGGGCTGCAAACTGGAGCATCTGGAGGAAACCCACGCAGACACGGGGAGAATATACAGACTCCGCAGAGACAGTGACCGAAACTGGGAATTGAATGCATGTCCCTGGCGCTGTGAGGCAGCAGCGCTAACCACTGTGCCACTGTGCTGCCCTGACAACATCACTTTACACAAAATGGCCTTATTTTCAATTATTTTCGCTGTTGTTAAGTTGGCAACATGAAAAATGGAAGAGCAGAAGGCATGGATTAAGATTCAACGCTGTGCTAAAGCCTGCCTCCTGCAGTAACCTACCAGGAACACTGACTGCTGCCAACACGGGGTAGTAAATCTTTTGTACGTCTTCGAGCGCCCACAGAATCCTGAGCTTGGCCAGGAAAGCGAGTGACATTTTCACCCTATAGGTAAGGATTAATGATCCGATGCTCCTGTTGCCGGGAGTGATTCCCTGGCTGACACCCTGGATATGTTTCTCCTTATTTATAGGAAAATGAATCCACTGGGTCAGAAAATTCCATGGTGGCTTCATTTATTCATAGTCACTGAACAAACAGCTAACGTCAACATCTGTCACCCACCAGGGTTTATTGGTAACGGCACACCTCCCAGTGAGATAATGGCAGGGAGCCCTGCATAAATATTCCTTATTCCTATAATCCTAAGAAGAATTTCCACAGACGTATTTTCTGAACAAAATGATCACCGGGACACTCATTTACCTCAGTAACGTGTTATAAGGAGAGGCTGCACAAACTAGGGATATTTTCTCTGGAGTGGCGGGGGCTGAAGGGAGGTCTGATGGAAATCTAAAAAATGATGAGAGGCACAGAGAGTGTTAACAGTTACAATCTTTTTCCCAGATTTGAAATGTTTAATACTAGGGGACATGGGCTTAAGGTGAGAGCAGGAAAGTTCAAAGGAAAAGAGTGGTTGGTGTCTGGAATGTGCTGTCGGGAGTGGTGGTGGATGCGATAGGGGCATTTAAGGGGCATTTAGATAAGAACATGAATATGCAAGGAACAAAGGGACATGGACCAATGACAAGCAGAAGGGATGAGTTAAATTTGGCATCATGTTCGGCACAACATGGTGGGCTGAACGGCCTCGTCCTGTGCTGCACTGTTCTATGCTCTAATGTAGATAACAAGAGTTCTCTCATTCAGAGAGGAAAAAGCTACAAAAACTGTAAAATTCTTGGAACACCCACACATGCTATTTTCCCATTTAGGACTGTTAATCCGCCTTCCAAGCAGATTAACAGTCACTGAACGGGATCATGGGCATTCCTTCTGGTTTCCAATCATGGAACATAAGAACATAAGAAATAGGAGCAGGAGTAGGCCATCTAGCCCTTCGAGCCTGCCCCGCCATTCAGTAAGATCATGGCTGATCTGAAGTGGATCAGTTCCACTTTCCCGCTCTCTCCCCATAACCCTTAATCCCCTTGTCTATCAGAAGCCTATTACCCGTGACTTAAACATATTCAACAAGGCAGCCTCCACCACTTCAATGGGCAGAGAATTCCAGAGATTCACCACCCTCTGAGAGAAGAAGTTCCTCCTCAACTCTGTTCTAAACTGACCCCCCCCCCCACCTTATTTTGAGGCTGTGCCCTCTAGTTCTGGTTTCCTTTCTAAGTGGAAAGAATCTCACTCCCTCGACCCTATCTAGCCCCTTCAGTACCTTATATGTCTCTATAAGATCTCCCCTCAGCCTTCTAAAGTCCAACGAGTACAGGCCCAATCTACTCAATCTCTCCTCATAAGCTAACCCCCTCATCTCCGGTATCAACCTGATGAACCTTCTCCCTCCAAGGCTTATCCTTTCACAAATAAGGGGACCAAAACTGCACACAGTACTCCAGCTGCGGCCTCACCAGTGCCCTGTACAGTTGCAGCAAGACCTCCCTACTTTTATATTCTATCCCCCTCACTATAAAGGCCAACATCCCATTCGCCTTCTTGATCACCTGCTGCACCTGCAGACTGGGTTTGAGATTCATGCACCTGTTGTCATTTTTCCCATTTAAATAAGATACCATTTTTATTTCATAGGGTTAGGGTTGAGGGTTTGGATTAAGCTGAGGGTTAGGGGTTAGGATAAGGGTTAGGGGTGAGGGTGAGGGTTAGGGTTAGGGGTTAGGGATAAGGTTAGGGGTTACGGTTAGGATTAAAGGGCAGGGTCTGCATTAGCGTTAGGGTGAGGGTTAGGGTGAGGGTTAGGGGATGGGGTTAGGGTTAAGGTTAGGGTTAGGGTTAGGGTTTAAGGGTTAGGGTTAGCATTAGGGTTAAAGTTAGGGTTAGGGTGAGGGGTTGAGTTGGGTTAGGGTCAGGGTTAGCGTTGAGTTCGGGTTAGGGTTAGGATTAGGGTTTGGGTTAGGGTTAGGATTAGGGTTTGGGGTGAGGGTTTGGATTAAGGTGACGGTTAGGGGTTAGGGGAAGGTTTAGGGATGAGGGTTAGGGTGAGGGGGAAGGGTGAAGGGGAAGGGTTAGGGGTTAGGGTTAGGGTTAGGGTTAGGGTTAGGGGTTAGGGTTAGGGTTAGGCTTAGGGGTTATGGGTTCGGGTTAGGGTTAGGGGTTCGGGTTAGGGTTAGGGGTTCGGGTTGCGGTTAGGGGTTAGGGTTGCGGTTAGGGTTAGGGTTAGGGGTTAGGGGTTAGGGTTAGGGTTAGGCTTAGGGGTTATGGGTTCGGGTTAGGGTTAGGGGTTCGGGTTAGGGTTAGGGGTTCGGGTTGCGGTTAGGGGTTAGGGTTGCGGTTAGGGTTAGGGTTAGGGGTTAGGGGTTAGGGTTAGGGTTAGGCTTAGGGGTTAGGGGTTCGGGTTAGGGTTAGGGGTTTGGGTTAGGGTTAGGGGTTCGGGTTGCGGTTAGGGGTTAGGGTTGCGGTTAGGGTTAGGGTTAGGGTTAGGGGTTAGGGGTTAGGGTTGCGGTTAGGGTTAGGGTTAGGGTTAGGGTTAGGGGTTAGGGTTAGGGTTAGGCTTAGGGGTTATGGGTTCGGGTTAGGGTTAGGGGTTCGGGTTAGGGTTAGGGGTTAGGGTTGCGGTTAGGGGTTAGGGTTGCGGTTAGGGTTAGGGTTAGGGTTAGGGGTTAGGGTTAGGGTTAGGCTTAGGGGTTATGGGTTCGGGTTAGGGTTAGGGGTTCGGGTTAGGGTTAGGGATTCGGGTTAGGGTTAGGGGTTCGGGTTAGGGTTAGGGGTTCAGGTTGCCGTTAAGGGTTAGGGTTGCGGTTAGGGTTAGGGTTAGGGTTAGGGGTTAGGGTTAGGGTGAGGGGTTAAGGTTAGGGGTTAGGTTTAGGGTTAGGGTTTAGGGTTAGGTTTAGGGTTTGGTTTAGGGTTCGGGTTCGGATGAGGATTAGGGTTAGGGTTAGGGGTTAAGGTTCGGGGTTAGGTTTAGCGTTAGGGTTAGGTTTAGGGGTTAAGGTTAGGGGTTAGGTTTAGGGGTTAGGGTTTGGGGTTAGGATTACGGTTAGGTTTAGGGCTCGGGGTTAGGGTTTGGGTTAGGGTTAGGGTTTAGGGTTAAGGTTAGGGTTTGGTTTAGGGTTAGGATTCGGATGAGGATTATGGTTAGGGTTAGGGGTTAAGGTTCGGGGTTAGGTTTAGCGTTAGGGTTAGGTTTAGGGGTTAAGGTTAGGGTTTAGGTTTAGGGGTTAGGGTTTGGGGTTAGGATTACGGTTAGGTTTAGGGTTCGGGGTTAGGGTTTGGGTTAGGGTTAGGGTTTAGGGTTAAGGTTAGGGTTAGGTTTCGGGTTAAGGGTTAGGCTTAGGGGTTAGGGTTAGGGATAGGGTTTCGGGTTAGGGTTAGGGTTAGGCTTAGGGTTAGGTTTAGTGTTCGGGTTCGGGTTTAGGGTTATGATTAGGGTTAGGGTTTAGGGTTAGGGTTAGGTTTAGGGGTTAGGTTTAGGGTTAGGGTTAGCGTTAGGGGGTTAGGGTTAGGGTTAGTGTTAGGGGTTAGGGTTAGGGTTAGGGTTAGCATTCTGGCTCAGATTAGGGTTGGGTTTCTTGTTAGAGTTGTGGTTGGGATTCAGTTTAGTGTTCAGGATATGGCTGGTGATAGGTTTAGGGGTTAGAGTTAATGATAGGTTTAGGGTTAGGCATTCGGGTTCATAGAACATAGAACACAGAACATAGAACATAGAACATTACAGCGCAGAACAGGCCCTTCGGCCCACGATGTTGCGCCGACCAGTGAAAAAAACAATGACCGACTAACCTAAACCAATCCCTTTTCGTCCATAAACCTATCCACAGATCTCTTAAACGCCCCCAAACTAGGCGCATTTACAACCTCAGCAGGCAGGGCATTCCAATCCCTCACCACCCTCTGGGTAAAGAACCTACCCCTGACATCCGTCCTATAATTACCCCCCCTTAATTTAAAGCCATGCCCCCTCGTGCTAGCTTTCTCCATCCGAGGAAAAAGGCTATCACTGTCCACCCTATCTAAACCTCTAATCATCTTATATGTTTCAATAAGATCCCCTCTTAGCCGCCTTCTTTCCAGTGAAAACAATCCCAAATCCCTCAGTCTCTCCTCATAGGACCTCCCCTCCATACCAGGCAACATCCTGGTAAACCTCCTCTGCACCCTCTCCAAAGCCTCCACATCCTTCCTGTAATGTGGGGACCAGAACTGCACACAGTACTCTAAGTGCGGCTTCAGGTTTGGTGTTCGGGTTAGCTTACGGTATGGGTTAGTGTTAGGGTCAGGGTTCGGATTACAGTTATTTATAGGATTATGATTAGAGTTAGGGATAGGGTTAGGGTTAGGATTATAGTCAGGCTTAGAGTTAGGTTAGGATTAGGGTTAGCGTTACAGTTTGTGTTAAGGTTCGGGTTAGGGTTAGGATTAGAGTTATCGTTCGGGTTAGGGTTAGGGTTAGGATTCGAGATAGGGTTCGGATTAGAGTTAGGGTTAGGGTATGGATTACAGTTAGGCTTAGGTTAGGTTATGGTTCGTGTTAGAATTAGCTTTCGGGTTAGGGATCGGGTTTGGGTTAGGGATAGGGATAGGGTTAAGGTTTTTGATCGGGATCGGGTCAGGGTTTGGGCTGGGTTCCGGTTAGCATTAGAGTTAGGGTTAGATTTAGCGTTAGGGTTAGATTTACGGATAGGGTTAGGGTTAGAGTTAGAGTTAGGGTTAGGGTTAGCGTTAGAGTTAGTTTTAGGGTTTAGTTTAGGTTTAGGTTTAGGGCTAAGGTCAGCATTAGGTTTAGAGTTAGAGTTAAGGTTAGGGTTAGGGTTAGAGTTAGGGTTAGGGTTAGTATTATGATTACGGTTTGGGTTCGGGTTCGGGTTAGAGTTCGAGTTAGGGATAGGATTTGCATTAGAGTTAGGGATAGGGTTTGGGTTAGAGTTTGTGTTAGCTGTAGGATTACAGTTAGGTTTAGAGTTAGGTTCAGGTTAGCGTTAGAATTAGTGTTTGGGTTAGGGATTGGGTTAGGCTTAGTTAGCATTTGGGTTCGAGTTTGGGTTAAGATTTAGATTAGGGTTAGAGTTAGGGTTAGGTTTAGGGCTAGGGTTAGCATTGGGGCTAGGGTTAGAGTTCGTGTTTGGGTTAGGGTTAGAGTTAGGTTTAGGGTTAGAGTTCGAATAAGGGTTAGGTTAGGCTTAGCATTGGAGTTCGGGATAGGTTTAGTGTTAGGGTTAGAGTTACAGATCGGGTTAGAGTTAGAGTTAGGGTTAAGTTTAGGTTTTGGGTTAGAGTTTTGGATAGGGTTAGAGTTCGAGTTAGGGTTAGGTTTAGGGTTATCGTTAGAGTTAGGGTTAGTCCTAGTGTTAGGATTCGAGTTTGGGTTAGAGTTAGCGTTTGGTTTAGATTCGGGTTAGCGTTAGGGTTAGGGTTAGAGTTAGGGTTTGGGTTAGGGTTAGAGTTACGTTTAGGGTTAGGGTTAGAGTTCGGTTTAGGGTTAGGGTTAGAGTTCGGTTTAGGGTTAGCGTTAGGGTTAGAGTTACGGTTAGGGTTAGTCTTAGTGTTATGATTAGGTTTTGGGTTCGAGTTTGGGTTAGGGTTTAGATTAGGGTTCGGGTTAGGTTTTGGGCTTGGGTTAGCGTTAGGGTTAAGGTTCGAGTTAGGGTTAGGTTTAGGGCTAGGGTTAGCGTTAGGGTTAGGGTTAGTTTTACAGTTTGGGTTCGAGTTAGGTTAGGGTTAGGGTTAGCGTTAGAGTTAGCGTTAGGGTTCGGGATAGGGTTCGGGATCGGGATTCGGTTCAGGATAGGGTTAGGGTTAGATTTAGGGTTAGGTTTAGGGTTAGCGTTAGAGTTAGGGTTAGGATTGGTGTTAGGGTTCGGTTTTGTCTCAGTGTTAGGATTACAGTTCGGGTTAGGGTTGGGGTTAGAGTTAGGGATTGGATTAGGATTAGAGTTAGGGATAGGGTTCGGGTTAGAGCTCGTGTTAGGGGTAGGATTACAGTTAGGGTTAGAGTTAGGTTCGGGTTAGCGTTAGAGTTCACGTTCGGGTTAGGGATAGGGTTAGGTTTCGGGATAGGGTTAGGGTTAGAGTTAGGTTCGGGTTAGGGTTCGCGTTAGAGTTAGCATTAGAGTTAGGGATTGAGTTAGGGTTAGGGATTGGGATGGGGTTACGGTTAGTGATAGGGATAGGGTCAGGGATAGGGATAGGTTACGGTTAACATTAGAGTCAGGGTTAGATTTAGGGTTAGGGTTAGAGTTACGGATCGGGTTATTGTTAGAGTTAGGGTTAGGTTTAGGGTTAGCGTTAGAGTTTGGGTTAGGGTTCGGGTTATTCTTAGTGTTAGGATTATGTTTTGGGCTCGAGTTTGGGTTAGGGTTAGGTTTAGGGTTAGCGTTAGAGTTTGGGTTAGGGTTCGGGTTATTCTTAGTGTTAGGATTATGTTTTGGGCTCGAGTTTGGGTTAGGGTTAGGTTTAGGATTAGAGTTATTGATCGGATTAGGATTAGATTTAGGGATAGGGTTAGGGTTCGGATTACAGTTCGGGTTAGAGTTAGGTTAGGGTTAGCGTTAGGGTTAGCGTTAGGGTTAGGGATAGGGTTAAGGTTAGGGTTAGAATTACGGTTCGGGATAGGTTTAGGATTAGCGTTAGGGATAGGCTTCGGTTTAGAGTTAGGGTTAGGGTTAGGATTACAGTTAGGCTTCGAGTTAGGTTAGGGTTCGCTTTAGAGATTGCATTAGGGTTCGGGATCGGGTTGGGGTTAGGGATAGGGATGAGGTTGGGGTTAGTGATAGGGATAGGGCCAGGGTTAGGGTTAGGTTACGGTTAGTATTAGAGTCAGGGTTAGATTTAGGGTTTGGGTTTGAGTTATGGATCGGGTTCGGGTTAGAGTTAGGGTTAGGTTTAGGGCTAGCATTAGAGTTTGGGTTAGGGTTCGGATTAGAGTTAGGGTTAGGGTTAGTCTTAGTGTTAGGATTAGGTTTTGGGCTCGAGTTTGGGTTAGGGTTTAGATTAGGGTTTGAGTTAGTGTTAGGTTTCGGGCTCGGGTTAGCGTTCGGGTTAGGGTTCGTGTTACAGTTAGGGTTAGAGTTAGGTTAGGGTTAGGGTGTGCGGTAGAGTTAGCGTTAGGGTTAGGGATAAGGATAAGGTTAGGGTTAGGGGTAGGGTTAAGGTTAGGGTTAGGGTTAGGTTAGGGTTAGCATTGGAGTTAGGGTTTGGTTTCGGGTTAGGCTTCGAATTATGGATTAGGTTAGGGTTAGATTTAGGGTTAGGTTTGAGGTTAGCGTTCGAGTTAGGGTTAGGATTAGCTTTAGGGTTAGTCTTAGTGTTAGGATTATGGTTTGGGTTCGAGTTTGGGATTGGGTTTAGATTCGGGTTAGGTTTAGGGCTCGGGTTAGCATTATTGTTCGAGTTAGCGTTACGGTTAGGGTTAGAGTTTGGTTTAGGATTAGGGTTAGAGTTAGGGTTGGGGTTAGTGTTATGATTATGGTTTGGGTGAGGCTTAAGTTTTAGGGTTAGGGTTAGGGTTAGAGTTAGGGATAGTATTAGGATATGAGTTAGGGTTCGGGTTCGGGTTAGAGTTCGGGTTCGGGGTAGGATGAGTTAGGGTTAAAGTTAGGTTTGGGCTAGAGTTAGAGTTAGCGTTAGGGTTAGGGATAGGGTTAGTTTTAGGGATAGGGTTAGTTTTAGGGATTGGGTTAGGGTTAGGGATAGGGTTAGGGATAGGGTTAGGGTTAGGGCTAGAGTTAGGGTTAGGGTTAGAGTTACAGTTAGGGTTAGAGTTAGTTTCGGGTTAGGGTTAGCTTTCGAGTTCGTGTTAGGTTTAGGGATAGTGTTAGGTATAGGGATAGGGTTAGGGATAGGCTTCGGGTTATTGTTCAGATTAGAGTTAGGGTAGTTTAGGGTTAGCATTTGAATTAGGGTTGGGATTAGAGTTATGGTTAGAGTTCGGGTTCAGGTTCTGGTTTGGGTTAGGGTTAGCTTTTGCTGTTAGGTTTTGGGTTAGGGTTAGGGATTAGGGTGAGAGTTAGAACATAGAACATTACAGCGCGGAACAGGCCCTTCGGCCCACAATGTTGCGCCGACCAGTCTTATTTTTAAAAAAAAACATTGACCCACTAATCTAAACCACTCCCTTTTCGTCCATAAACCTATCCACCAATCTCTTAAACGCCCCCAAACTAGGCGCATTTACAACTGCAGCAGGCAGGGCATTCCAGTCCCTCACCACCCTCTGGGTAAAGAACCTGCCCCTGACATCCGTCCTATAACTACCCCCCCTTAATTTAAAGCCATGCCCCCTCGTGCTAGATTTCTCCATCCGAGGAAACAGGCTATCACCATCCACCCTATCTAAACCTCTAATCATCTTATATGTTTCTATAAGATCCCCTCTTAGTTAGGGTTAGTTTTACTGTCATGGTTAGTGATTAGGGTTAGGGTTAGTGTTAGGGGCTTGGATTAGGGTTAAGGTTAGGTTTAGGGTTAATGATAGAGTTAGGGTTTAGCGTTCGGGTTGGGGTTAGGGTTAGCATTCTGGTTTGGATTAGGGTTGGGTTAAGGTTAGGGTTATGGTTGGGATTGGGGTTAGGGTTAAGGATATGGTTAGGGTTAGTGTTCGTGGTTAGAGTTCATGATAGGGTTAGGGGTAGGGTTAGGCATTCTGGTTAAGGTTTGGTGTTTGGGTTAGGGTTACAGTCTGGGTTAGGGTTAGCGTCAGGTTTAGGATTAGAGTTATTGATAGGAGTAGGATTTGCGTTAGCGATAGGGTTAGGGTTAGGATTACAGTTAAGGTTAGAGTTCGGTTGGGGTTAGCGTTAGATTTAGCGTTAGGGTTCAGGATAGGGTTAGGATTAGGGATCGGGATAGGGTTAGGGTTAGGTTAGGGTTAGCATTCGAGTTAGGGTTAGGATTCCACTTGTGGTTCGGGTTAGGGTTCGTGTTAGTGTTAGGGTTAGGTTATGGTTAGCATTAGAGTTAGGGTTAGATTTAGGGTTAGGGTTAGAGGTACGGATTGTGTTAGGGTTAGGTTTCGGGTTAGCATTCGAGTTAGGTTTAGGGTTAGGATTAGAGTTAGGGTTCGGGTTAGTCTTAATGTTAGGATTAGGTTTTGGGTTCGAGTTTGGGTTAGGGTTTAGATTAGGGTTCGAGTTAGGGTTACATTTAGGGCTCGGGTTAGCGTTAGGGTTAGAGTTAGTATTACAGTTAGGGTTAGAGTTAGGTTAGGGTTAGGGTTAGCGTTAGAGTTAGCGTTACGGTTAGGGATATGGTTAGGGTTAAGGATAAGGTTCGGGTTAGTGATAGGATTAGGGTTCAGGTTAGCATTGGGGTTAGGGTTAGGGTTAGAGTTACGGATAGGGTTAGGGTTAGATTTAGAGTTAGCTTTAGGATTAGCATTAGAGTTAGGGTTAGGATTAGAGTTAGGGTTAGGGTTAGTCTTCGTGTTAGGATTACGGTTTGCGTTCGAGTTTGGGTTAGGGTTTAGATTAGGGTTAGGTTTAGGGCTAGGGTTGGGGTTTGGGTTCGAGTTAGGGTTAAGGTTCGAGTTAGGTTTAGGGTTTGGGTTAGAGTTAGGGTTAAGGTTAGTATTATGATTATGGTTTGGGTTACGGTTAAGGGATAGGGTTAGGGTTAGAGTTCGGGATAGGATTCGGTTTAGAATTCGGGATAGGGTTTGGGTTAGATTTTGGTTTAGGGGTAGGATTAGGGTTAGGATTAGGGTTTGGGTCGGAGTTAGATTCGGGTTAGCATTAGAGTTAGCGTTAGGGTTATGGATAGGTTTAGGTTTAGGGATAAGGTTACGTTTAGTGATAGGGTCAGGGTTAGAATTAGGGTTGGGTTGGGGTTAGCGTTAGGGTTAGGGTTAGAGTTACGGATTGGGTTAGGGTTAGAGTTAGGGTTAGGTTTAGGGTTAGCATTAGAGTAAGGGTTAGGGTTAGGATTAGTGTTAGGGTTAGTCTTTGTGTCAGAATTAGGGTTTGGGTTCGAATTTGCGTTTGGGTTTAGCTTAGTGTTAGGGATAACATTAGAGTTCGGATTAGGGTTAGGATTAGAATTCGGGTTAGAGTTCGTCTTAGTATTAGGATTAGGGTTTGGCTTAGGGTTTAGATTAGGGTTAGAGTTACGGTTGGGTTTACGGCTAGGTTTAGTGTTAGGGTTAGGGTGAGGGTTAGAGTTAGGTTTAGTGGTCGGGTTAGAGTTAGGATTAGGGTTAGTATTAGGATTAGGGTTTGGGTTAGGGTTCAGGTTAGAGTTAGGGTTACAGTTAGAGTTAGAGTTAGGGTTAGGGTTAGGATTAGAGTTAGAGTTCGGATTAGAGTTAGGGTTAGGGATCGGGTTCGGGTCATCATTAGGGTTAGGATTAGAGTTAGGGATAGGGTTAGGATTTGAGTTAGGGATAGGCTTACATTTAGAGTTAGGGTTAGGGTTAGGATTTCAGTTCGTGTTAGTGTTAGGTTAGGGTTAGGTTTAGCGTTAGAGTTAACGTTAGGGTTACGGGTAGGGTTAGGGTTAGAAATAGGGTTTGGGTGACGTATAGGGTTACGGTTAGGGTTCGAATTAGGGTTAGTTTTGGGTTAGCATTAGAGTTAGGGTTAGGTTTAGCGTTCGTGTTCGAGTTACGGGTAGGGTTAGGGTTAGACTTAGGGTTAGGTTTAGGGTTAGCGTTCGAGTTAGTGTTCGGGTTCAGATTAAAGTTCGGGTTAGGGTTAGGGTTAGGATTAGGTTAGGTTTGGGTTCGAGTTAGGGTTTTGATTTGGGTCAGAGTTTGGGTTAGGTTTAGGGCTCGGGTTAGCGTTAAATTTAGTGTTAGGCTAGGGTTAGTGCTTGTGCTTGGGTTAGGGTTTGGCTTCGTGTTAGGTTTTTGGATTGTGGTTCGTATTAGAATTCAGGTTGGAGTTAGCGTTCGATTGGGGTAAGGTTAGCATTGCCGTTAGTGTTAGGGTTAGGGTTAGGATTAGAGTGAGGGTGAGGGTTAGTGTCAGGGTTAGGTTTAGGGTTAGGTGTTTGGATTATGGTTAGGGTTAGGGTTAGGATTAAAGTTAGGGTTAGGTTTAGGATTTGATTTTTGTATTATTGTCAGGGTTAGGGTTAGGGCTAGTGTTCATGTCAGGGTTAGTTGTTAGTGTTCACGTTAGGGTTAGGTGTTTGGATTATGGTGAGGGTTCGGGTTAGGTGTTCGGGTTCGGGTTAGGGTTGTTAGATGTTAGGGTTAGCTTTTGATATTCGTGTTATGGTTGGGATTAGGGTGAGGGTTAGGGTTAGTTTTACTGTTATGGTTAGCAATTAGGGTTAAAGTTGGTGTTAGGGGCTTGGATTAGGGTTAAGGTTAGGTTTCGGGTTAATGATCGGGTTAGGGTTTAGCGTTCAGGTTCGGGTTAGGGTTAGGGTTATGGTTCGGATTAGGGTTGTGTTTCGGGTTAGTGTTAGGGTTATGGTTGGGATTAGGGTTACGGTTAGGGATATGGTTGGGGTTCGGGTTAGGGTTCAGGCTCGGTGTTCGGGTTAGGGTTTGGTGTTAGGGTTCGGGTTACAGTCTGAGTTAGGGTTAGCTTTAGGGTTCGGGTTATTGTTAGGCTTGGCATTAGGTTTATGGTTTGGTGTTCGGGTTAGGGTTATAGTCTGGGTTAGGGTTAGGGTTGGGTTTAGGTTTATGGTTGTCTTAGCGTTAGGGTTAGGCATTAGGGTTAGGTTTGGGTTTATGGTTAGCGTTAGGGTTAGGGTTCGGCATTGGGGTTCGGGTTTGGTGTTGGGGTTACAGTCTGGGTTATGGTTAGGGTTATGGTCTGGGTTATGGTTAGGGTTAGTGTTCGGGTTAGGTTTAGGTTTATGATTTTTGTTCGGGTTACAGTCTGGGTTATGGTTAGGTTTAGGTTTATAGTTAGTGTTAGGGTTTAGGGTAAGGGTTTGGGTTAGGGTTAGGCATTAGGGTTAGGGTTTGGCATCAGGGTTAGGGTTCCGGTCTGGGTTGGGTTCAGGTTTATAGTTAGTGTTAGCATTAGGGTTAGGGTTAGGGTTAGGCATTAGGGTTAGGGTTTGGTGTTCGGGTTACGGTCTGTGTTCTGGTTATGGTTAGGGTTTGGGTTCGGTTTATGTTTATAGTTAGTGTTATCATTCGTGTGAGAGTTAGGCATTAGGGTTAGGTTCTGAGTTATGGTTAGGGTTCGGCATTCGTGTTACGGTCTTGGTTATGGCTAGGGTTAGGGTTAGGGTTAGCATTTGGGTTAGGGTTAGCATTTGGGTTTGGGTTAGGGTTACTGTTAGGCTCTGTGATTCTCTGTCTTGATGTCTCTGATTCTCTTTGTCTCTCAGTCTCTGTATCTCTGAGGCTTTTCGTGTCTGAGTGTCTGTGTCTCTCTGTCTCTGTGTCTGTGTGTGCGTGTCTCTGAGTCTCTGAGTTTCTTGGACTCCGTGTCTCTGAGTGTCTATGTCCCTGTATCTCTCTGTCTCTGAGTCCCTGAGTCCCTGAGCCTCTGTGTCTCTGAGTCTCGTGTCTCTGTGTCTATGAGTCTCTGAGTCTCTGTGTCTCTGAGTCTCTGTGTCTCTGTTTCTCTGAGTTCTGGGTCTCTGCGTCTCTGAATCTCTCTGTCTCTGTGTCTCTGTGTCACTGTGATTCTGATTCTCTGTGTCACTGAGTCGCTGTGTCTCTCAGTCTCGGTGCCTCTGAGTCTCTGAATCTATGTGTCTCTGTGTCTCTGAGTCACTCTGACACTGAGTCTCTGTCTCTGAGTTTCTGAGTCTCTGTGTCACTTTGTCTCTGAGTCTCTCTGTCACTGAGTCTATGTGTCTCTCTGTCTCTGTGTCCCTGAGTCTCTGTGCCTCTGAGTCTCTGAATCTCTGTGTCTCTGAGTCTCTGTGCCTCTGAGTCTCTGAGTCTCTGTGTCTCTGAGTCTCTGTGTCTCTCTGTCTCTGTGTCCCTGAGTCTCTGAATCTGAGTGTCTCGGAATGTCTGTGTCCATGTATCTCTGTGTTTCAGAGCCTCTGTCTCTCTGTCTTTGTGGTTGTGTGCCTCTGACTCGCTGTGTCTCTGAGTCTCTGAATCTG